>NW_027526203.1:249942258-250289758 GCF_048455015.1 Haemaphysalis longicornis
GCGTAGAACCAGTGTTGTACGGAACGGCGTTCCAAGGAACGGCGTTCCTGGAACTAGTTCCTTTTGTGAGGAATGGAGGAACGCCACCGTTACATTAAGAGTGAGAGGAACTGTAACGGTAACTCGTTACGTTTACGAAGGAACAGCTGAGGGAACGGCATTCCTAGTGGAAACGCTCCATCGCTAGTATTTGGCTGTTTTTGATGCCAAGGCTTTACTGCGCTCAAGCTATAGAACAAAAAGCCACAGGCCGCTAATGTGTGTATCTCCCTATAAGCTGCCCAATTGACCGCCCTCCCGCAGAACTCGCTTCCTCGAAGCTTAAAGAGAGAAGAATAACCACGCAGCGGGCCGTAGCCTGTTGGGCAGGCTGCACCGGGTGCGCACGGCCTTGTCGCTACGTCGGCTTCAGATGCGCATGATACAGATAATTTGGCGCTCCTTTGATTCGTCTTCATCCGCGACCTCTTTTTTTGTGTGTGTGCATAGGCGTCGGATGCGAAAGCCGAGCAGGAGAAGTGACTGTATCGTGTTCACCGCACAAGTGCTATCTGCGGTACAGGCAGCCGTGCCAGCCGAAGGGGCCGTACGAGACTTATCTCCTGTCTGTCAATGGACACCTGGATTGCTGGCGTTGCGCTCACGGCGTGTAAAAACAAGGCGTCAAGTTCTGAGCCTTACATTCTTGAAATATTGTCACTGCTGCCAAAAGCGAGTCGAGATCAATCTGACCTAATGCGCAACAGCAACCATCCCTAAGAGTTGCAAACCGAATCTTACCTTGGACGTTCTATCGCCCTACGGCACGGACACGCTCTAACTCCCGCCACCGTAAACGTTGTCACGCACCGAGCGAACCATCGGTTGTGCTCAGTGCCCGACTTGCTTTGACGATTGGTTTTCAAATTTGGCTGGTAGTTATTGCGCCACCTTTCCTTCGCATCATCAGTACGACGACTGTGGTGTATTGTTACGGACCGGTTTTGACCAGTGGTTCAGTCAGGTACCGATGACGAGCAGAGTAGCATATACTCACGTAGTTACTAACCGTCCCGGATTTTGCGGGACTGTCCCGACTTATCATACAATGTCCCGAGTCCCGCATCGTCCCTGTCGGGGCAGCTATATTTCCCGGATTTCTTCCGGACCACCCAGCGAGGAACTTGTTTTTGGCGATCCAAAGCACGCTCAACAAGGCGTGTCACGCTCCGAGACACAAAGTCAGCGCAAACTTGTCCACGCAGAGCTTCAGGTAAAGCTGAACTTCCACGTGAAGTGCGACAACTCCTACGAGTACATTCTACAGCAAGAGCAGTTATTGCGAGCAGCATGTAGCCTGCTAAAGTATCTATTCAAAAGGCCGAAACAATAATGAAACAACAGATTCGTCTGAAAAATGCCGCCATAAAGAAAACCGATTTCGTTGCCTCCCCCCCTTCCCCCGTCGTTCCTACTTCCTTCATTGAAGAGTTGGTAACCCTAAGCTGGTGGCTGTTGCGGTTCGCAGAGTTCCTCCGTTCCGACAACGAGATGCCGAAAGCCAAACTTAAAAACTGTAGCATAAAGTTACAGCACACAATCCTGCGGCAAAAAGGCGACCATGAAGTCGCAATCCTGCAAAGGTACACTCTGAAGCTGTGTTGTTGGCGCACTGGTTGCGATGCTCGCGCTTGCGAGAATTCGGAGCAAACTTCAACGGTCAAATTTATGCGCACGGAGTGTTTCAGTGGCCGTCAAGCAAAATATACACGAAACAACCACTGTCCGTGGAGAGTGCGGGTTGTATGCTAGCACACGCCTATGAACGCATGCGGAGGCAGTATCCTGAGCCTGAGAGACTGAACCGACTTATCCTCAAGTACAACCCTTACAAAAATGGGTTCTGAATTTCTGTTGACGTTTCATTGAGTTCTCATTGATTCAACGGAAAATCAACAGAAACTCAATGTTCATTGAGTTTACACATTGAGAACACAACGGAATTTTCGTTGTGGTCCGCACAATGATTTTTCTATTGTGGAGTTCTTGTTGACTTTTTGTTGTATTTTCAGTGACTCATGGTGATTATTTGTGAAACTCAATGTTCATTGAGTTTACACATTGAGAACACAACGGAATTTTCGTTGTGGTCCGCACAATGATTTTTCTATTGTGGAGTTCTTGTTGACTTTTTGTTGTATTTTCAGTGACTCATGGTGATTATTTGTGAAACTCAATGTTAATTGAGTTTACACATTGAGAACACAACGGAATTTTCGTTGTGGTCCGCACAATGATTTTTCTATTGTGGAGTTCTTGTTGACTTTTTGTTGTATTTTCAGTGACTCATGGTGATTATTTTGGGCAAGTCATCAGCAACTGATGCCAAATACTATCTGCATGCTTCTTCGACATGGTCAGCCACGTGCACTAAAACTTTAATACCCACTGTCCTGGATGTATGAGCCTAATTAGGCAGCATCTTAGCATATTTTTGTGCAGTGTGAGTGTATTAAATAAGTTGCATTTTTCAAGGAAGTTGCATTTTGTACAGGTAGCCAGCTTTCACAATGCAACTCTCAGCGCTTTCTTGTACCGGTACGTATATCCCAGCTGAAAATATGGCAACATATCCATACGACATGCATGATATCATAACGATTTCGAGATGTCTTCAATATCACAAAGATTTCAACGAAAATCACATAACTTTTACGGCATGTTGTCGACACCTTATGAATTCAACGACATTTCGTTGTCCTCAACATCATGAAGGTCCAATATCGCAAAGATTTCAACGACTTAAGTATAACGACATGTCTTTAATGATAAGGACTTCTACTAGATGTCGATATACTGCAAGATTATAAAGGTCTGATATCGTAAAGATTCAAACAACATGTCGAAGATCAACAACATGTTCATGATATAAAGATTTCAATGATGAGTCCTAGACGTTCTGCAACATGTCTTCAAGGTATTCTTACAACATGTCACATATCGCACAAATCAGCGCGTCATGTCTGATGCTTTGTGTAACATCTCGCAGACAATATATGTTCTGCCTTGTCAGCATTGGAAGCATGCAAAGTACAAGATACAGCACAAGGTAAAGTACAGTACAAACTCTGATAACTTGCACTTTCAGTGTGATCGAACAAAATTCAAATTCTTGTTTATACTGTTGTTTTATCAATGTTTCTAGAGTGCATATTTCAATTTCAGCCATTCAGTTAACCCATAAAATTCACTTGTCCACACTACAAAATATCCGCTGCGTCACCACCAGCTAAAAATTTGTCTCCAGATATCATTAAACAGCAGCGTCTATATCTGGTATAGACGCTAGACGTAAACGTTTGCGTTCTGATTTTTCCCTTCTAGACGGACGATAGCATAACGATGTCAAGATATGCTTTGACTCATACCACGGCAAGCACAATCGTTTGTTGCTGAAGCCTCGTTTGCTCTTCGTCAACAACAAACTGAATCGGCCGGACAGTTTTTTTCGATTGCGTGTTTCCATCGTGTTTCCATTTCTGCGCAGGCCGGCGGGGGCGGCCCATGTTACATCTTTTTCGCTCGTCGCTGCCGCCCACAGTACCTGTTTGCTGCACTTATTACGTCGCCGCCACTGCATGCTTCGGTCTCTTTAATATTGCCTTGCATTATCCCCAACTTGTTACAAGCTCAGAGGTTTTCGCTGCTGTATGCGCCTGAAATGCCAGGAGTGACATCGCTTGTAGTTTTAGCGCGATGTTGCTTGTCTGCAAGATCGGTGCGTGACAAACAAGCGTTACCAACACCACAATTCCAACGGCGCATGCCATTTCCTTCGTGGCTACGGTGGCTTGCGAAGAAAAGATCGCGGGTGACCTGCGATAGCTTTGCTTGAGTCAAATAAGGGAGCTCCGGCTCAATCGCTCGGAGTACTAACAATGTGACCTCGTCTGCAAGATCGGTGCGTGAGAAACAAGGGTTAGAACGGCCAGAATTCCAAAAATGCAGCATTGACGAGACACAAACGACAATTTTCATTGCCGGCTTACGTACTTGTACAACCATTTTAGTCGCCCGCTGAAGTCCCGCCTGTATGGCCGAGTGGTTACGCCTCCGACTACTGTTTTGAGGGTCTATGGTTCGAATCCTCGTCGTGCTTTTCTTTTTTTTTTTTTTTTCCTGGTGAAGGTTTTATTACCTCTTCTTTTTTAAAACCATAGTTAGCGCCTGTTACTTGCTTTCAATCACACCGACGTTTGCCACCCTCTTCCAAAACCCAAAGTAGTTCGTTTTCTCGCACCTCCTCTGTAGAGAAACCCGCCGTGAAAACAAAACCAAAACTAACTTTAAAACCTTCTTTACAATGTAAGTATATATGTCAGCTAGTTTACTGTTATTCGCTTATGCGTTTAAAAACCTCAAATTCAAGTTATAAACACTTTTAATACTTTAAAAGCAGGAAGTTAATTACCAATAACACAATTTTCGTCAAACATAGAAATGCTGCTTTGCAGTCTGGCAACTATCACTCCCTTTTTGTGTGTTTGTTTATGGAGTTGGTTTTGTGCGGAGTGGTAGCTGGGGCGAATTGTTCAGTTTTATCTATTTCAAGCTTACATCATAGTTATAAAAGCTTTATAGGGTGATCCTACGTGTGTGTTGAACACGCGGGAACGGGAAGAACGATCATCGCGCGTCAAAGGTGGATGACATTGCGTCCGAACAAAGTGTCGGTGTCCTTGAAGGGGAAGACCAGCGTGAAGAAGGATTTTAGGCGGGAAACGTCGTTTCTGCTGGGGTGAGTACGCATTTTTTTTGTTTTTCTGTTCTTGTTCGGAACGAGTTCTGGTGCTTATGGGTCAGTAATTCGGTAGACCCCCATCTCATTTGCTCTCAGAGCCTATGCGATATAGCATACTTGTTTGGCGCCTTGGATTTACCAGTCTACCGTTTCCGCAGCCGTCAGCATCAATTTACGCTGAAGCTAGACCTTTGTTGCGATGCTCGCGCTGTAGAACGCGACAGCTAATTATTTGACATCACGCAAGGCTCTTCACGCAAACACCGGGGCGTTTGTTTGTTATGTGTCTCTCAAACAGTGCCTTTGCGGCGACTGTTAATTCCGTGCAGTGCGCTTCGCAGCTATTACGCTCGCGAGACCGGCTGCCGCCGTCGCGACCCGTCTCGTGGTCTTCGGGCCGCGATATGCGTCGTGGTATGCGTGCCGTACTCGTGAAGCTCACATTCACATACGTGGAAATTGAAGGTGAAATGCGCGCGCGTGGTCTCGCAGGGGCGCCTGCCCACTCAACTCTATTTATATTGGAGAATCGAACTTGCAAAGGCAAGCCAGGCATTGAAATGGAGGAGCCTCAACTAGTACACACCAGTTCCGATTGAAAGCTAGCGATGCATATGGGCTGCTAGCAAGCGTTCCATGCAAATTAGCATAGCAGTGAGCTTTGCATATATCAGGCATACCCCACTCACAGAACCTGCGTGCCTAATAAATACATTACTGTGACCTGAATTTCAGTTTGGGTGTTGCGGGAATGTTCTTATTAGGGCCTTGGAGGTTACTCATTAACGATTAATAATCTGCTTAATGTAAGCATTCGTGGTTTGTGTGTGCTTTTCTTGTATTTCATCAAGTGCCACCACACTCACAGATTATGCACTTTCAGGTGCTGCTGCTGGCTGTCCGGGTTGGCTGGCTGGCTTTCAGTCCAGTTTCAAAGGCTTTGCCAGGGCCCTCCATGGCCAACTGACACTGCACCTGCTGTATCCAAGTACTGCCTGGCCTTTCCTTGGTGCTGGGTACGCTTTGCCGCCAGGAATAGTCAATCCTTCATCCATCATCTGGCCGCTTGGACCACCCGTTCAGAAGCCAGCGCATTTGCTCAACGCATCGGTCCAGGCACCGCTGCCACATCAGTGCACCCACTGATTATGTACTTTCAGGTTAGTTATTTCATGTTGGAACCTGTCATAATGTATACCTGTTAGCAGTGCTCTAGCCCCTGGTTATTTGAAACAGTGTCATGAAGCAGTGTTGTGCATTTTGAGTGTGTCATTGCTTAGCAGGGATATTGAAGCGAATCTGGGGCCAATGGCTAAAGTGCAAGAATAGAAATTGAACTGACTTTGAAGCAAGTATCCGTATGTAATCAAGCCAAGCAAACATTTAGGATTTTCGATATGGTTTTGAATTTGCAATACAAACTGGTGTGGAGCTACTTTCCATTTTAAGTAAGCTTACAATATTATCTACTTCAGATCATACTGTTATTAATCACACTATACCGAAAAGTACATACTGCAGTCTGTAGATTTTGTCGGCACTTTTTTCGCAGTCTCTCATGACAGGCACTATTCTCAGTGATTGGAGGATAGCCGAGGTAGCACCAGTCTTTAAATCAGGGACGGTACTTCACCATTAAATTTTCCTAACAAGCACCATACGCTAGGTCAGGGAACATTTCATCCACTCTCAAGTTGCTAATTATTTATAATATCACATTCGAATATCAGCACGGTTTTCACAAGGGTTACTTGAGAATTTTTCGCGTACCCAAGCTGCAGCATAAGTGTCTGATTGATTTTCGATGGCTTCCCGTCGATGAAACGAACCAAACATACCTCCAAAGAACAGAAACGTGCGATAAGGATTGAGCATGAGGGTGATTAAACAGCGCTTCCAAAAGCAGCGTACCACCGGGCTCATTCTGGCAAATTTGCCAGGCTCTAAGTCTGCGATTTAGCGCGACGACCCATTTACGGTGACACTCAAGCGACGCAGGAAATTTGTGCAGCCAATAGACTCCGCACATGCAGACACTTGTTTTGTCATGGTGCACTTCGCACGGTTCTTGCATGAGCACTTTGCGCTTACGCTGATTGTTGGTGCAGCCAGTAACGACGTAATCACGCCTGCCCGGACAAGTAGCTTCTGAACATCGCCAAGTAAAAGGCAATGACGGCAATTTTCCCAGAATTCCGAAAATAAACATCAATTGAGGATAAAAAGGTCAGGCGTCCTGCTGGTAGGACGAAACGTGGCCTCACAGGCAATGCCTGTCAGGACAAAGTGGTGTGGACTGGCCCGCCACCTTAGCGGGTTAGGAACAGAATTGATGGGCAAACGGGACACCTCTTGGAAGAATTAAACGTTCTCCTTAGGCACTGCTAAACTTGTTGCTGCTGAAATGCCAAATAAATGACACCGATTTTCGATGCCGTTCGGGGCGTCTGATATTCACGCATGGCACGGAGCAACAGCGTGGGACTCAGCGTCGTCTGCTCGCCCCGCAGTCCGAAAGAATTGGTGGCGCCCAGTGCAGGATGGAAATTCTTGTCTATCATGTCTGCTGCAAAATATGCCCATGTGGTCGAGATTTCGCGCATGTAAAGATGCGCAGGTTGTCAAAATTAATACGGAGCCCTCTACTATGGCTCACCTCACAGTGTGTGTAGCGTTGGTGCATTAAACCCGAGAATCAATCAATTATATATTATGCTTCATCTACATTGAAAAGAAAACACTTGAAAATCTTTGTCCCCCAGGTGGAATCTCTGTCACCGCCACTGTATGTAATTTTATTGCACTCTTACCTCGCAGTCGTTTCCACCCAGATCCTGTGCATAATCGCTCAGCATTGGAAGCTCAGGTGGAGGATGGTCATGCGCTCAACATACCAGAACACTGTCACTAGAGCACCTCTCAAACTCTCGTACTCCTCAAGAAGTGCACAGCATGCCTGGGGGGGCACAGTAAAAACAGTGCCTCTTATCACACGCCACCACCACATGAAATATCGTTGCAGCTTTAAGTGCATAAATTTTCCTTATTCGAGCCACAGTCATTTGAAGCAATGAAAAAAAAAAATAAGGCAATCAGCGCGCGGAGATGACACAGACAGTGCAAAATTACCTTATCTGAGCCGCTGTCCGCACCTGTCCAATTGTCACGCCAAGTCAGACCATCTTCAAGCACTGCCCTAGCATTTGCTTCAAGAGAAAAAAAAAACTCGCTGTGCTAGCATTCGTCGTGCAGCCTGCTTCGTGTCTGTGGTTGTAGGAGGCGTGAACAGCGCAGTGCGAAATTTCGAACCAAAAACAATGCTGGGTACTCCTTACGACAAGGCATTCGCAAACCCACAATCCTGCAGAAAGAACACCAGCCACACAAAAAGTTCCTGCTAGCACCACGCCGCAAACCACATTTCGCGTATGACCCTCGTGCACTGCTAGCCAATGAAAAAATGAAGGAGCAAATTGGCCTAGTTGTAACTAGGGTTCACTCTTTTCAATTTAAATAATTTAAAAAATCAATAACAGTCTGCTCATTTTATTTTGCTGAATCGGGTGCTAGAAAAAGCTCAGTTTTTTATGGATAGTTGCATGAGTCAGGGCAAGGCATCGTACTGCCTACTTCGTGTGCATTACAGCCATCTGACTATTTTAGCCACATAACCTTTCATCCAGTTGACCTAACAGCATCCAAATGGTTTTTTTTTTTGCCTTTCTACCACAAAGCAATACACCCACGGTGTACTGCAGTGGGCACTTGGCAAACAGTTTAATGAATTCTTGAAACGCTTGTTTAAACAAGCCGAAAGCATGTTGAGGTATGCATGTTCACCCATAAAAACTAAAAATATACATTTAAATTAAATCTATTCGAAAAGAATTTTTAGTGGATCAATGCCAACATCTGTAAATGAATTACCGTAATATTCTGAGAAATTGTTCATGGTTACTCAAACTCCTCATTGTCTCGATCCTGGAGTTCATGTTCGTTCAACTGTTTCGGTTTTATTTTCTGCTCGCAGGTTGACATTGGGGGCGGTGTGCTAATTGAGAAGGGGTACCTGGATCAGCTGGTGCATGCGTGTGCGAGTGGCCCTGGCAATTTTGCCAGGGCTCTTTTGCGCCATGTCTTCACTCCGGAGGAGCTCAAGGGGAAAACTTTCTTTGGAAGGAAAGGCAAAGCCCAGGGCGACGCTCCTACAAAGCCAGGGTTGGACCAGGTGCGGGTGAAGGCTGTGGTCGGTGAGTGCACATGATTTGCATTTAGAGTGCCAAGAACAAAGCTGTCATCTTTGTCAACTTGTAGCTAATCACCCGTTTTTCTTCATGTGCACAGTGAGATCAGTGCATCCCTTTTATGCTTTTTGGGAAAGTGTCTATTTTTGCACACTTTTATTACTAATTCTGCGAACTTGCAGAACACGTTTTCATTTTTTATAGTAAATCATAAATTCATTCTATCTCTTGCAGGCTACACGGGCCAGAAGTTTCCAGGTGTGAGCGCCGGTTACATAAAAAATAACCTATCATCGCTTTTGAATCGGGAAATAAAGTAAACAGTGCACGCTGAATACCTTGTTTTTCTTTTTGCATGTCTGCATGAGGCAGAATTTTTAGTCACATGGCATGCACTACTGCCACACCATAAACTCGTGTATTGGTGGTGCGGTAAAATGTAGATTCTTGTTCAACCTACAATGATCGCAAAAACCTTTGAAAGAAATCGCAGCAGAAACACATTGAGCATTCGTGTAAAACTCAACAACATATCAACAGAAACGCATGGGGCACTCGTAAAAATCTCAACAAAATATCAACAGAAACGCATGCGGCACTCGTAAAAATCTCAACAAAATATCAACAGAAACACATTGGGCACTCATAAAAACCTCGACAAAATATCAATACGAAATTCAGTGGATACTCAACGGAAAGGCAACAGAAACTCAATAGGAATTCGACGTAAGAAATTCAACGGAAAATCAATGAAACCACGGTGGCCACTTTTCCTGAAAAACTCAACAAATCCTCAACACAATCTCAACAGAAATTCTTTGGATACTCAACAATGTTTGTTGAGTGAATTCAACAAAATTTCTTATGAAACTCAACAATCATTTTTGTAAGGGAACACAGTAGAACCCTCAAGAGCTTTGGTGGAACGGCTCTTCAGCATTAACAACGAAGTGTTTACAAAAAAAAATGGGCTCGTCTGCCCGACACCAACGTCGGACAGACGAAACTCTTGCTGAGTTCAAACAAAGGAGTCTACTAAGTTGCGAATATGTATTCTGGACATTCTTTTTTCCCTGATAGTGTAATATTGAATCAGCATTCATCAAACGCCTATGTATTGTTTCTTTCTATGCGGTTTCTTGTGCAAGAAATTTATGTTCCTTCATGTGAGTAACTTTCTACTTTAACGATTCTACCGTCGAATCGTTTTTACTGCAATTTTTTGTGCATATGTTTGTATTGCTACAAATGAATGTATATATATGTGCGTATGTATGTATATACATATATGCATTGCTTTCTGCCTGTTTTTGCTTATTTTCGTTTGATGTGTTTTTTACTTGTTGCCAACTCTACGCTGTTCCGTTGTGCACTTTGTCACAGGAGGTCCCCCCGACAGTTTTTTTAACTACGGGACCTCCTCGGTATTACTCTTTGTACGCTCTTTTAAAACGTGAAAATAAATAAACTTCAAACTTCAAACATCTGACTGCGCATTTGAAGGCCCAGGTGGAAAGCACCTTATGTGTTGCACTTGTAATGGAGGAGCACCACACGTGCAGTTAAACATGTTTGGAATATGTCCGGTGCTCCCTAAAAAAATCGTCTAGGAGCGTTTTTCCACGTAATCTGCTGCCAGGGGTGTTCAATCTGTATCATATACGTAGTTCGACGTGAGTGTTTAATTGCTCACTTCATTTCACCTCAAGATTATCCGGCGCTGAACAGCAAACAAGAAAGAAGACACGGACAGGCGCTACACTTCCAACAGGGCGCATTAGTTTTATAGCAGTAAACATCGTAGGGTGAACAATTAAAGTTGCGAACCAACACGTAAAAACCGAAACAGTTGGTGTGGCATTTTGCCTGCTGACACCGCTAAAACAGCCGTCGGACGCGCTGGACTTGTCTGAAACAACACTGGCCACTTGACACACGCGGCACGGTCGCCTACGTGACCATGTTTGTCGAGTCATAGCTTAATTTTTAGGAAACGATTAATATGAGCCGTAATAAAAATACGGCAGGTGTAAAGTCCGGCCCGAAGCAAAGTGCGAACAGTGGCACTTCAGCTAGAGTTCCTTTATATAGCTCCCCTAGGGGAGCAGAGTTGCGCATCCATCCGCTATCTTGAGTTCTAAAGTCGTGCGGGAAAGCCACCCGTCACATGTGTAGGAGCATCCGTCGTGCCAGTGGCAGCGGCACGGAGGAATCGGCGCATGCGTGTTCCAAAATCTGCGGTACAGCACGGCTGCGGTAATAGTCGGCTGCTTCATAGAGTTTCTTACTATCTATACTACAGAGGAATGGGGCGCTAGTGTCTATGCGGCCGACATCAAGACCGTCTGTGTCGTCATGGGCCGCATTGTACCGTGCGCTCGCCTTAGTTTCACCATTGGCTTGGATTCAAATTTTTTTAGTGACCGCAAGTTCAAATACAATGCCATAAAAACGCCAAGAATATTTTCTTCACTCACTCCATTTCCTTCGATCCTCTACCCACTCCATTACCTTTCAGTGCAAATAAAGATAATTATTTTTTTGCCCATGCTGACGGGTGATGCCATACGACCACTTGTGAGACTTTGGTAGGCTCGACATTATAATCAGTATTTAGTTGAATGAAAATAAATTAATATTATTATTATTATTATTAGTAGTAGTAGTAGTATTATGCTAGAATCGTGTGCCAAGTTGCTATAGCGTCAGAACGGACCATGTCCTGGCTGCCGTTCTCGCGAATGGTGGCAGGTAACGGTTGAACATCGTCAAGACAGATTAATACAGAAAAGCCGTGCCAGCAACACTGGAAAAAAAGAACCCTAAAAGTGTCAAAGCTTTGACAAAATGAATTTGACGGCACCCACTGTACCGCCATATTAATTCGGCAAGAGAACACCCCTCACTTTCAATATGCCCTTAGAAGTGCTTAGCGGTCGTAGCAGCTTTTGTTTTAATATTTAAGGTTAGTGGGAAAATTCAAGACAAAAGCCTATGCAGCTTACTGCTAAATTGCATTTTTTTTTTATCTCGAGACAGCGAGAGACAGAGATAGGTGGAAAACTGTATTTGGAAAACCGCCCAGTGCGCAAGGGTCCGTGCGTTAGTCTTCCCGGGTGAAGCGCATCACACCGGGGCACTGCGGTGTCCTTCGACTGCAGGCGGTGCAGTTCTTGTACACATGTGTCTGGGTCAGTGAGGACGACCTCCGATGACGAGGGTGAGGGGATCCGGGTTATGTTGGGGTGTAGGCGTAGGGTAACGAGGTGGTGCAATATCTATTGTCACGGCAGAAACGGTGTAACCGATCTCAGCCGCAAGTTCGCATTTTAAAGCGAAGCTTTATAGGACTAGGTCAAACGGAAATCCGACGGTCCCGTGTGCGCAGAAAACTCCCCCGGTGCAAGCCTATGCGCATGCGCAAAAAAACACAGATTGGAGATGAGTTAGAAGTAAGGAGGAAGAAGCAATAGAGAGTCTCTCTCGCAGGAGAGATTGCACAAAGCAAGCTACTGGGCGAAGCACAGCTGAAGCGATAACGGCGGCAAGGGGCTGCGGCGGTGTGGGCGCAGCAGCGTCAACGTTTAAATGGCAAAGACCAGCCGCAAGTTTTTTTTTTTTTTCACTTCTTCCCAACTTTTCAAATTTTTCTATAAAAATTACCATCGTAAGTAATTAATTGCATTACTAAACTACCAGACCGAAAAGCGATTCCTTACCTTGCGTGTTCTCGCAAAATAATTTAAATTAGTGTAATTCCACTACTGGTTTGTGTAGGTGTGTGTAACAGCAAAACTGCCCCTAATTACACGCGTTGGCATAGCCCCGCTTTAGGGGAAGGGGTGGGAATCGAACCGATGTCGCGCAGTGACTGAACGAATTCTCTGTGCCCACGCAACGTGCAGCGCTGCTTTCGAGGTAGTTCAGAGTGGAACAAAAGGACGCCAGGAAGAGAACTAGCTGCTGTGAACGCAGGTTGTGCGGCCCTAAGGCATGCTGAGTGCGTGTTGTCACGTGTGTCCACAGCAACGGTGTTACGTTGTTAAGGAGGCCGACAAACAGTTGCAATGAAGCGTGAGGTCGAAGGCGGTTTCGTAACCTCGCACAACGGCGCAGCAGTCACCAGCGAAGCAGGGCACTCTGCTGCACTCACTGCCGACAGTGCGGGCGCTACTTGTCCTCTCGGCATTAAAAAAGTAAGAACGACGACAATAACATATATTCATTCGGCGCAGCATAATCCTAGGGGCGTTGTAGTATTGCTTCCGCATTCACCACTCACAAGAAATGCTTAGGGCCTTGCTGAAGATTTCTGCAGTCTTTTTTATTAGCTCTAAGTACAAGACATACGAAAACAAGCCCACATCCAAATTAAAGTCCTGCTGCTGCATGAGACACAAGACAACGAAATGATAAACACCATGACCAGGCGACACGACAGGACGCAAAACTATTCGCAGGACGATCAATGACACACTTTGTTGTCTAAGTGCCGGCTTTTTTTTTTCCAAAGTCAAAATCAAATTTATTTCTGTGTAAAGGTATACAAACATAATAATATACAGAAGAGGGTCCCAGAGTCCACAGACTGCAACGGGACCCTCTATAAAAACGCAAAAAGTGAGTTTGTCGGAGCAGTGATTAATAAATAAACATAAGCAAACCTACTAAAGATAGAAGAGAAATACAAATAACTGCATAGTTTATAGTTAGCAAACATTGGTTTAAACTAAGTTACATATAAATGCACAATATTCGAAGCAACAGTGACACAATGTAGTACAAAGCAGTAAATGTAGAGGTATAGAGAAGTAAATGGCAATAATAACAAAAAAAACAATGGAAGTCGATACTTGAAGTTAATTACAACAAAAAAAATTTAAGGAAGTTTTAAAGCTTGTTATAGACAATAACGATTTTACGGCAAAAGGGAGGCTATTCCAAAATGATATTGCAGCGAAGCAAGAAGTTTTCTTGCCGTAATTAGTATGCACAGTCGGTAATAAGAAGTTGTTATTGGCGGCAAACCTGGCGAAATTTTTAGTCGTTAAGCGATTGAGATCAACGGAATCGTAGGAAATATAACTGTGAAGTAACTTGTAAAACACGAGGCCTATATTGTAGTGAAATAAATTGTTTACAGATAGAATTTTATTCTCACGAAGCAGAGCTGAAGCTGACGAACGATGTGAATTGCGAGTGATAATGCGAATACATTGATTTTGAATGTTTGAATTGTGTTTAACTGATGAAACGTGGGAAGAGTAGGCGTTACCCCAAGAGGCAATGCCATAATTAATATGACTGGGAACGAAAGCAAAATAGAGTGATAATAGTGCTTGATGTGGGAAAAAGGGTCTCGCCTTTAATAATGCGCGGATGCCAAATGTGTTTTTTTTTTAAGATAAGAGAAATGAAAACCAAACGTGAGGCTAGGGTCGAGCACTATGCCAAGAAATGTTGTATGATCACATGGAGCAATGGGGTGAGGTCGGAGCATTAGGTCGGGGAGGATGATGACCTGTTTCTTAGGAGTCCTGAAAATCATAAATTTTGTTTTGCTCCTTCTTCGGGGTTTCTGCGTCCAACCGCTTTCGCTCCAATTATAGAATACAAGTGACCCTATTATCAGATGGAAAAGCTAGAGTCTAGCCCGGCGCCACGCCACAAGTTCACAACCAAACAACAACAACAAAAACAAGCTATGACTAGGTGAGCCCCACGTAGCAAATGGCCGACGGTATTTCTCGTTGGCGATGGTTACCCAGCGGAGTGAGTCACTGTTCAGTTCCCCCTGTGCACACGACGGTGTAAACTCCTTTCACTCACTCCGCTCCCCTTGTCCACCAGAGTAAGTGCGTTCACGACGTAGCCTCAGTAGGAAGGGTGCGTTGTGCATTTCCTTGCGCCCAGGCTCCGTCTCTCGCGTAGCTCCTTGTCCTGGGCCGCCTTCCAGAGCTGTCGTGTCCCAGGGGTCCCTCCGGCACCTCGCGGTTCAAGTAGGTTACGACCAATGAGCGCAACGACCGCCGGAAAGACAAACCCCGGCAGTCGGTAAACACCACCGCAGTGTCGACTACGGTGTCGTGGAGCAGCCTCAGGCACCGCAGGTTATTCTCCAGCCCGTGACCGACGAGCACCGTGGATGCGCTGAAAAGACGAAGCAGCACCTCCTGGACGTCCTGAAGAGTGGTGCGTTCGTCACGCAGGCGCTCAGCCGTCACAGCGCTGTACACCGTGTTGTAGTCCAGCACTTGACTTCCTGGGGTCACGTATGAGTCGTAGACCGTAGTGCAGTTCCCGTCCACGACACTCACCCGTGTGACCTCGAAACCGCGGATGGTGAAGGACATCTCGCAGTCCAAAGCGAACACGCTGCCGGTGATGTTGTGCCTCCAAGGTGTGCGCACGAAGACCGAAGCAGTGGTGTTCCACTCATCTTGATCCCCGATGTAACAAATGTGGTAGCGGGAACAATTGCAGCCGGGGTCGTCGGACCGTGCCCCACAGCAGTTGAACCGGCTGACACTCCGCCACCCCGGTTGGAAACGGCAGTCGGTCTCGGCATAGTACTAGCCCCTGGGCGTGATGGTGAAGGACGAGCGGCAGCGGCTGCACGTCTTCCTGCTTGAGTACGCCGCGTCCCGCGGCAGACGTACAACGCGTGCGGGATTGTCGTAGTACAGTTGCGGGTAGCCGCAGCGATAGAGCTTCTGCGGGGTGAGCGTGTAGTTTAGCATTTGGTGGTGCAAGTCCTGGGAGGAAAGCGCGCGAAGGCTCCAGGGAACTTCCACTGGACCCCCATTCCGCCGAGTTGGGGAACAGTAAGCGAGCGCTGGAGCCCCGTGCCAGTCATCCCTGGAGGGGCCGGCATGCTGGACGTACAAAAGAGCTTCAGTCGCGAGGTATTGTATGTTGGCGTGAAAGTCCATGTTCGTAGTGGGGCAACTCTGTCCTCGCAGGGTGGCACTGGAAGAGGCGCCGGTCGTAAGGCCACGTCGATCTCCTGTTGTTGTTGTTGTTGTTGTTCCTTTGTATATTGGCGCATACCCAATCAGGGGATCGGCCAAACATCAGTCGTTAATTCGAATGAGATTCAAAGAAAATTAGAAAATTAGAATGATTCAAAGAAAATTATAAAAATTTGGAAGCTTTTCTTTTTCTTGTGTTGGAGGAATTGAGTTTGGAATTTGGTTAATATTGAAACAAAAAAAAAGGAAATAAGTAAATTCCACATCTGCTTCTTCTTCTCCTTTTGGGTAATGGCGCGTACCAACTGAGGGGGATTTGCTCGGGCTTCAGATTTATTTATTTATTTATTTATTTATTTATTTATTTATTTATTTATTTATTTATTTATTTATTTATTTATTTATTTATTTATTTATTTGTAGATACTGCGATCTCGTAACGAGACCTTAGCAGGGTGGGTTACATCTTTGTAACGAGTACATAACATGACACAAAGTTATACAGAAACATAGTCGATGGCAGGTAATAGAAAGAAATCAACAACAATCAAAGCAAGGGCAACTCGAATAAAGATAATGAACTTACTGAAACAACATCATTCGCCAAGTCATTCCAATCTACAATGGTACGTGTGAAAAAAGAATATTTAAAACAGTTATTTCGCGGAACAAGTGGTGTAATCATAAGGGAGTGCCGTTTTCTGGTAGCATAACCTGAAGAAAAGGATAAAATGTGCGACGTATCTACACGGTAGTGCCCTTTGACTAACTGAAAAAGAAATTTTAAGCGACAGATGCGATTTCTCTCGGAAACTGATTGGAAACCACTTCTGTTTAGGAGTTCAGTAATGGAGGAGCGACCATATGAGTTATATATAAATCGAACTGCTTTCTTTTGTATTCTTTCTAATTTTTCTATATTATTCCTAGTGTAAGGGTCCCAAATGACGACTGCGTACTCCATTATCGGGCGAATTATTGAATTGTAGGCAAGAAGGCGAAGATCGGGTGTGGCGGACTTTAACGAACGCCTTAAGAAAAACAGTTTCCGAAGACATTTTGCGGTTACAACATCGATATGCTTCGTCCAAGACAGGTCATTGGAAATCCAAACACCAAGATATTTGTACTCCTGTACTTCTGAAAGTAAAACGTTGTTTGCTGTGTAAGAAAACAAAAGCGGTCGCTTTTTATGTGTTATTCTCATAAATACCGTTTTTTCAAAGTTTATTGACATTTGCCACTTATCGCACCAAGAAATTACTTTCGCAAAGTTTTCGTTCAGCCTGGCCTGATCTTCAACGGAAATTGAAGATTGGTCAAATTAGTTAAAAAGGCGTTATTTAAAATCGGAAAACAATGATGGGTAAAAGAAAAAACAACTCACACCGACACAGGGCCTCCTTCCGTTGCGGCGAGAGTTCGTGGGCTCGAATTTGGAAGCAGTCGTGTCAATGGAACTTTATCTGGCGATGTCATTTCCGTCACGGATATGACGTCAGGGAGATCTTGCTGTATCCCCCGGCATAAAACGTATGCACTTTCGTGTTTTAAAAAAAGAACAGCGGGAGACAGGTATTTAAGCGAGCATTTCTGGGTTCCACACTTTCCATAATTTCCTCACACCGGCGGCCGAACTAGAGTGTACTAGAAAGATTCTTGTGGTTCACTCTAGCCGTACCGTCTTCTCCTTTTCGATAGATATCCAGGACGTACGTTTTATAGTCGAACGTCGGGGTCACGCGCTTGAGGCCTGGCGGGCGTGCTTAGGATGTCTTTATCTGGGAAACTTGAATTTCTGTTCAGTTTGGTGCGATGTACGTCCGTGCTGTGTAAGGACGTCTTAGCGCTCATTCACACAGCCGTTTTTCACCCCGTCGAGTCACCCTCACGTCACCGTCTTCCGTCATGGGCAACGGTTTCTCGGGCGATTTCTCTCCGCGAACGGTGCGACGGTGACGGTAAACCGAGCTCTACGTTTCCGTTCCGTCAACGCAACGGGACCACGCCCCGTAGTAAACCAGCCAATCAGAAAAAAAAATCTACGGCTAAATTTAGCGAAAAGTGAGCACACGTAAAGATCTAAGCCATTTTCTTTACTTATCAGATTAAGCACGCTCAATTCTAGGCTGAACTGATCACTAGGCAGACGACCCGGCCTGTACTCTGACGGAGAGCTCCAGTACGAACGCTACTCCGTTTACGTCTCCGTCGCGGTTTCTTGACGTGACGGTGCCGTGACGGAGAAGGTGACGGCTGTGTGAATGAGGGCTTACGGTCCCATCAATAAAATCCCGTGGAATTCCTCGATCATGTTTATGACTGAGCGATTAGCTTCCAGTTAATTATATTATTTACAATCTAGTTCTCTGCAGTGATAATACAAGAGGGAGGCAAAGGATTGAACTAATTCCTTGTTTCAGACGACAAGTCCTTGCGCCTTTCTGGTGCGCGCAGAAAACACTTGTTGCAATCGCATCGAGACAACAGTTAATCAAGTGAACTTCATGCTAGAAGTAAAAAAAATAAAAGCAGATGTCATAAATTTTTATAACAACAATCGGGTCGACACACAATGTTATATTGTGTTAATTTGCTGTTAACTCGGATGAAAAATAACTTCTGTAACAAAAGTTTTTAATTTATTGTTAGTATTTTTTTACACGACGACTAGCAAGGTTGATTAAGCAAGGCATGTCAAGCCGAAGCCATTTGCTGTTGTGTATGATTTTCTAGGAACGAGCATCGATTTCTCGTAGATAAAGAAACCTGCTGCTTTCTTTCGGGCATCTTTTTGCGTCATAAACGAAACGTAAGATATTTTTTAAGTGCGGTTGTCAAGGGGGGCGGGCAATTGTGTACCTCTCCGTGTACTGCAAACGCCATGCGCTCTGCGCAATTTGGGGCATTTTGAATGACAAAGTACAAAAGCGCTTCGAAAACAAGGTCCGCATTTAAAAAGGTTGTACTAGAGCCCCTAAATACACTGTCCTTGAGGCTGTCAGCGGTATGTTCACGTAGACGCGTTGACGACCGCGTTCCCATTGAGGCCGACGCTACCTACGACGTGATGTGTGCTCTGTGGCTACACTTTTACATTCGCTCAAAGTTACCAGAAAAGGTTGTAACGCTCTTTACAGCGTAAGCTCTTTACGAACGTGCGTTATAAATTGGTGTTGAGGTTAATTGTAGTAACGGGGGGACGAAACGTGAAACAATTGCCGTACGCTGCGCTCATTTATCCTAGTGTGTTACTAGTTGTTACGCCTGGGTTCTCGACAGTGCGGCTCATTCCTGCGAACGCGGCGAAGTAACCGCATTTTACCGACGTGAGCTTAAAGGGCGTTCTACTATATTAGATGCGACGCATCTCTTGCTCTGAGGCATGTCCCTCCTGCGTCGGCGTCGACGGCGGCGGCGTCCGCACGCCACCTGCGCATGCGCGACTCTCCTCCGCTCTTCTCTCCGACAGCTGTGCGGAACCCTCTCACTCCGTCTCATTATCATAAACAACAGCTGCGTGCGCGCGCTTCGCTCCGCTCCCGTCGCGCAAGTGCGCGCATGCGCGACTCTCCTCCGCTGTCTCCTCTCCTTCAGGCGCTGTGAATATAAAGCGGGTAGCGCGCTGCGGCGGTTCAGTCAGCGCTCGCTCTCGTTCGACTTCGCGTCACTTTGCTTGACGACTGCGTGCTTGACTTGATTCTTCCGATTAAGACGTGGTGGAAGCGACAGTCCCTTCAGCGAGTGGACTGACGCAATCCAATACCAGCGTCAGTCCAAACGCTCCCCCCTGATGCGTCGCATCACATCAGGGTTCCCTCGCGGGAAGATGGGCGTAATTTTTACCGTACTTGCTGTAAACGCTTGTATACATACGAATCCACTGATAGACAACGCTAAAGCGCGTCGGTGAGGACGTAGCATTATTGTAGGGCATTCAGTGGGCATGGAACAGCTTTGCTTGATGCAGCTTCGTGTGCAGTTTTTTTTTAATGCAGGATAGACCTTCGTTCTGCAGTGCACATTAACAGTAGTGTTGTATGCACCATATGGGAATGTTCCCCACTGGCTCTGCCGATCTTTAAAGTGGGCTAGTTGGTGTTTGACCATATAGCATGACTACTCAGGCTTTGGATGCGCGAAGTTACGTCCCTCCAAAGTTGCCAATCACACCTTGTCAATGTAGCATGCACAGTGAAATCACGTTGATTCGTTTTTCACAGGGGGGGGGGGGGAGGGGGATAAAACGTAATATGCGAAAATCGTATTATCCAAAGAGGTTGAAAAAAGGGGGTAAATCTGTATGCTCCGTCAGCAACTCACTTTCATTGAGCAACATTGAAGTAGCTGGCAAATGTGTTGCTGCCCTTTATTCTTTTTAAAGTTGTGGAGTAAATTCTCCTAAATGTAAAAGAAGAGGCTGCTGGTATTTTTCGCTTTGGCGTACCCTGTTTTGTACGGCCCTTTTTCTCGTGCCTTAAATGGGTGAAGCCAGCTACCGGATGCTTGGAAGTTTTCAATACCCAAGGAGAGCGCAGTGATAGCTTTTTCGCGTAGCAATGACCCATCGATCTTCAATCCTGCCGCTCTAACTACCTTCAACCATGTGAGCAGGATGGCTTCCATTTGATCATGCTTCGCACCCCGCGTTTGTTTCGCTATGGGGCCGGAAACTTGCAGCTTCTTTCAAAATTCCTCTTGCTGACCGACAATAGTGCGGAGCATTGACACTGACAAACAGAACTATCATGCCAAATCCACGCGTTTCCTCTGAGGGTTTTCTTCCAATTTGCGCACAATTTCCACTTTTTCTTTTCAGCTGAGTGCCTTGCGTTTCCTCAAGAAACATTGTCACAAGCCTAACGGCACCACTGCGCACAGCAACAAGGCAGCCAGAGGAGAACAAGAAACTCGCCTCGTAACCACAGCAGGCGCACCACTGAACCCAGGAACAGCGCAGAAAGAGAACAAAGAACAGCGTGGGAAGCACGGAGCTTGGCTAGAAGTTGAGAAAGGAAGTCGCTCCCTACCAAGAGCATTGGGGACCTTCTGCCTTGATTACGGTCAGAGTGAGAAACTCTATGATATGATAAGTTTTGCTAGATGGCACAGTGCCTCGCCTGACGTATCATGGGACGGAGTGCCCACGCCTGGCCGCAATGTTTTTGCCTCAAAACCGGTGCTGCCGTGCAAATCGTGGGTTGTTGGCATGTGGTTTAAGCTAGTATACCGAAGAATAAAGGTAAGTTAAGATTCACTTTCATGGTCGTATTAAACGCACGAAAATGCATTATTTGTAAGGGATGATGGCCGGGAATGAAAATAAAAACGTATTATACAGAATCATATCAACGAGATTCCACTGAATTCCTTCATAATAGTTAAGTTTGCACTTAAGTGTGTGAGTCCTGGTCTTTTTTTTTACGTTTTTGTGCTACCCAGCACTCTTCTCTATTTCAAGGTGGTGTCACCTGCGTTGGTAAATAATTTGTCCTTGTTTCTGTCGTCACCTGTTGAATAGCTTTATAAAACACGTACTGTGCACGTTGCACCTCTTTATTGCGGTCTACTGCAGAACTTTTTAATCGATTTGTATGTTTTTCAGCGCATGATTTCGAGGGTCCCTTCTTGAAAGGTATTGATGTGTTGTGGTGTCGGAACAATGGCCATGGCAGAATATTGGTACGCCTTCCTGCTGCCTCCCACGGGACAACAGGTATGCTGTGGTTTTGCATCCCTTAATTTTTAGCTCACTTTTAGTCCTTTTTGGATATAGAAACAAGAACATTTCAATTATATTTCTTCTACATCATTATTTACGGGGAGTAGTGACAGTGCTCGCAAAGAAAGGGCGATTTGGGAGAGCGCAGGTTTTTTTCCAAAGTGAACTAGGCTTTAGAGGCTTCACCAAATACCCACGAGCATTGTTACTTCTCTTTTTCTGCTCAGAATTTAAAAGATTACGAAGTGGGTATAGATTGTAATAGCAATTAATAAAACTCATCTTGTATTATAGCACAAACACACAAGGTCAGAGGCAACAAAAGGACGCACAAGTGCGGACTGCCACCTGGTTTTTTATCCAAGAAAACACGTATACATATAATTCTCTTTTTTTGTATAAATTGCTGTTGTCCACTTCTGCCTAAGGATTCTTGACTGAAGCTAGCGGTACTGTTTAAATAAATAATACTATGCCATGAACAGGACCGCAAGCAATGAGTTGTGACTAGGTTCCATCCAAAAACCTAATCTCCTAACTGGTTGACTGGTGGCCAGCCAATACGCCCACTTCCCCTTTTAGGGATGTGATGCACTTTGACAACTTCGTGGATCGTGCAGCCTAAAAATATACTTCGATACGGTGTGGACCGCTTAGTAGCATATGTCGCGGGTCACAAAAGTCCGTAGGTGCTGCACTATTACCAAAACATGCATAAACAAGCCAAATTTCAACCTACCTTTCAAGCATTCTTTGTTTACTATCCCTTAACGAATGCCCCTTACTGGTGTTCATGCATGTTTTTTTTTTTTTTTTTTTCCGTATCAGCCTCTGCTGCGGGGTCTTTCTTAAATTGCAGACGTGGCTTGAACTGAATGTATTCTTTTCAGGGAGCACATTTAGTTTGAGGTTTCTTTGCGCTCGGAATAACGTGTGTCATACGGCAGAAGCACGGCTGCTGCCGTTGGGGCAACAGGATGAGAACCCATGTCATCTTTCTTTGGACACTACCTTGTTCGTTTGTGGTGCTTATCACAAACGAACAATGTAGTGTTTGCTTTAAGGTAGCTTTCCAGGTCTGCATTGCCCTTTGAAGGGTCCGCACTTGACCAGGGACGCCTGTACCCACTAAAGAATTGATTGATTGTAGGGTTTAACGCGCCGACGCAACGCAGGCGATGAGGCGCGCCGTAGTAGAGGGCTCCGCATTAATTTTGACCACCTGGGGATCTTTAACGTGTGCCGAAATCTCGTACACACGGGCGTTTTTGCTTTTCGCCTCCATCAGAAAAGCGACCGCCGCGGCCGGGAATCGAACCCGCGACCTCGTGCTCAGCAGCGCAACGCCTTAGCCACTGAGCCCACTAAAGAAAGCGGTAGGTGCCTGGCAGTACGCGGATTCGAACCCGGTACCTCCCGCATTCGAAGCGAGTGCTGTACGTCTGAGACATCACAACGGTTCTCATCAGCACAATGCCAGTGTACAGAAAACCCCGGAATGGAAGCTTGCTTTCTCCATAAGTCCGAAAAAAGAAAAGGATGGTTGCCTTAGGGTGCCCGGGTGCTTATCAGCAGAACGTTCAGGCACAAACAACTTGCGGGGCGGCTCACTAGTTCCAGGGGTGTCAAGAGAAAAGCCAGTTTTGGTTACCATAGGACTTCAGAATGCACGAACGAAAGGCTGCCTTTTCTTTCCACGGCCACGTTAAGGCCCAAGCACATGGGCGTGCAATTAACAACCTACTCGGGCATCGACATAGGGACATGTAGAAGTGATGCCCTGTTGCACATTGTGCCGGCGAGGACAGGCAACTCGATGGCAGTGGCTGTCACCACGTCGTGTACAGCGTAGGCTTGATGCCAATGTACCAGCTTCGACCAAAGCTTACCTCTGCCATTGCTGACCATTAAATTTCATTTTAACAAAGAAGTATCTGACCGGCAGTGGCGTTCCTGGGAGAACTTGCACCCGGGGCCCAGAAAATTTGTCGCCCCCTCACATATACGAAACAATTAACAATAATAA
The DNA here is from genome assembly GCF_048455015.1 of Haemaphysalis longicornis. Taxonomy (NCBI): domain Eukaryota; kingdom Metazoa; phylum Arthropoda; class Arachnida; order Ixodida; family Ixodidae; genus Haemaphysalis; species Haemaphysalis longicornis. The sequence goes on from NW_027526203.1 coordinate 249,966,002, forward strand.
AACAAGTATTAATATTATTATTAATATTAATGTCTTTCATTGTTATTATATTAAGGCTGGTTCGCACTTGCGACTGGAGCTACCAGAAGCGATTTCTGTCGCTCTTGTCGCTCGGCATCGCTCTTGTCGCGCGACAAGAGCGATTGGTTTCGACAAATTTTGTATCTTTCATTTAGATACCAATGTAAAAAAAAAAACTTTTTACAGATACTGAATGCGTGGGCTTCGAAATGTCAAGCAAGAATGCATAATATGCAACATGCGATGCGAAATGAAGCCACAGGATAGCTGATGTGTAGTTATTTATAAAGAACGGACAATATATCAGAATAGTAAGCAGCAAGATAAAAAGCCGTGCGTTATTTAGGCAAACTAAACCATAATAGCTACACGAGCTTAGTTTAGCGAACCCCAGACACCGACTCGGGTGCAGATATCGAATACACAATACCGACCTTTTCATTGAACTCATCATCATCATCATCATCATCATCATCACCAGCCTATCTACGCCCACTGCAGGGCAAAGGCCTCTCCCAATATTCTCCAATTACCTCGGTCCTGTGCCAACTGTGACCAATTTATCCCCACAAACTTCTTGATCTCATCTGCCCATCTAACTTTCTGCCGCCCCCTGCAACGCTTGCCTTCTCTAGGGATCCACTCTGTTACCCTTAATGACCAGCGGTTATCTTGCCTTCGCATTACATGCCCTGCCCACGTCCATTTCTTCTTCTTAATTTCTACTAATATGTCTTTAACACCAGTTTGCACCCTGACCCACTCCGCTCTCTTCTTGTCCCTTAATGTTACACTTATCATTTTCCGCTCCATTGCCCGCTGAGTCGTTCTCAATTTAAGTTGAACCCTCTTAGTGGGCCTCCAAGTTTCTGCCCCGTAGGTGAGTACTGGTAAGATGCAGCTGTCATACACTTTCTTCTTCAGCGACAATGGTAGGCTGCTATTCATTATCTGAGAATGTCTGCCATATGCACCCCACCCCATTCTGATCCTTCTAATTATCTCTGCCTCATGGTTGGGATCTGGGGTTACAACTTGGCCTAAGTAGATATATTCGCTTACCACTTCCACTGCCTCGCCACCTATCTCAAACCGCTGTGCTGTCCCGAGGTTATTGATCATTACTTTAGTTTTCTGCATATTAATTTTCAGGCCCACGGTTCTACTCTGTTTGTCCAGTGCGGTAAGCATGCTTTGTAATTCGCCCCCCGAGTTACTCAGCAAGGCAACGTAATCAGCAAATCTGAGGTTACTGAGGTATTCTCCATTAGCCCTTACTCCCACCTGTTCCCAATCCAACGTTCTGAATACTTCTTGTAAACATGCTGTGAATAACATTGGAGAGATTGTGTATCCTTGTCTGACGCCCTTCCTTGTGGGTATTTCACTGCTCTCCTTATGGAGGATGATGGTAGCTGCGGACCCATTGTAAATATCCTCTAGTATTCTTACATAATGCTCGTCTACACCCTGGTTCCGTAATGCCTGAATGACTGCTAGGGTTTCGACCGAGTCAAATGCTTTCTCATAATCTATGAAGGCTATATATAGGGGTTCAGTATACTCCACGCACTTCTCTATCACCTGATTGATCGTGTGAATATGGTCCATTGTTGAATAACCTTTACAGAACCCTGCTTGTTCTTTAGGTTGACTGAAATCTAAGGTTGCAGAAATTCGGTTAGCGATTACCTTGGTAAGTACCTTGTAGACGGCTGACAGTAAGCTGATTGGCCTGTAATTTTTCGAGTGATTCATGTCGCCTTTCCTATGGATTAGGATGATGTTCGCGTTCTTCCAAGATTCCGGTACCATTGCGGTCATTAGGCATTGCGTATACAGGTTTGCCAGTTTTTCAAGTACAATTTCTCCGCCATCCTTCAAGAGGTCTGCTGTTATCTGATCCTCACCAGGTGCTTTGCCCCCTTTCATTTCTTTCAAAGCCTTCCTTACTTCTTCGGTCGTTACTGGTGGGATGTCTATCTCCTCTGAACTACTCTCTCGTTCGGCATTATCCTGGATGTCCCGGCTACTGTACAGATCCTTACAGAACTCCTCGGCCACTGTGACTATGCTATCCCTATTTGTGATGACATTGCCTTGCTTATCTTTAAGTGCATACATCTGATTTTTCCCCACGCCAAGACGCCTCTTCACAGCTTTCAGGCTACTTCCGTTCTTTACAGCGTATTCGATCCTCTCCATGTTACACTTCCGTATGTCAGCTGTCTTACGCTTATTGATTAACTTCGAAAGCTCCGCTAGTTCTATTCTGTCAGCTGCGGTAGAGATTGTCATGGTTTGCCGTTTCCTAATTAGATCTTTCGTCTCCTGTGAAAGTTTGCCAGTATCCTGTCTAGCCATCGTGCCCCCGACTTCTACTGCACACTCCGTGATAATGCGTGTAAGGCTGTCACTGGCTTCCTGTGTCGTAAGCTCGGCTTCCTCATTAAGAGCGGAATATCGGTTCTGCAGCGCGATCCTGAATTCTTCTACTTTACGTCTTACTGTTCGCTCATTTATCGGCTTCTTTTGTACTAGCTTGTTGCGGTCCCTCCTCAAATCTAGCCTAATTCGAGATCTTACCACACGGTGGTCACTACATCTTACCCTTCCGAGCACTACCACATCCTGCACGACGCCAGGGTTATCGCATAATATGAAGTCTATTTCATTTTTGTGATCCCCATTCGGGCTCCTCCAGGTCCACTTCCGACTCTCCCGTTTACAGAAGAAGGTATTCATTATGCGTAGGTTATTCCGTTCTGCAAGCTCAACTAGTAGGTCCCCCCGGATATTTCTACAGCCCAGACTATAGTTCCCAACTGCCTTGTCTCCAGCCTGATTCTTGCCTACTTTAGCATTGAAGTCCCCCATAACTACGGTATACTGTGTTTTTGCTTTAGCCATTGCCGATTCCACATCTTCATAGAAGCGTTCCACTACTTGGTCGTCGTGACTGGATGTGGGCGCGTAGCCCTGCACCACCTTGAGCTTGTACCTCTTATTGAGCCTAATTACAAGACCTGCTGCCCTTTCGTTAATGTGTTAGTATTCTTCTATGTTGCCAGCTATGCTTTTATTGACTAGAAATCCCACTCCCAGTTCTCTTCTGTCCTCTAGACCCCGGTAACATAGGACGCGTCCATTTTTCAGCACCGTAAAGGCTTCGCCTGCCCTCCTAACCTCGCTAAGCCCTATTACATCCCATTTAATGCCCTCTAATTCCTCGAGACTTGCTTCGCTAGATAAGGTTCGCGCGTTAAACGTTGCCAGGTTCGGATTCCATTGGCGGCCTGTCCGGATCCAGGGATTCTTAGCACCCTCTGCTGCGTCACAGGTCTGACCGCCGCCGTCGTCAGTTGCTTCGCAGCCGCTGAGGACTGAGGGCCGTGGGTTAATTGGCGTATTCATGGGAGGTTGTGGCCGTTACTACACCAGGGTGGCCAATCCTGCTCTGGTGAGGGAGTGCATTACCGGCAATGGTCGCCGGGGTCAGGCCGCACCCCAAGCCCCTTTGAGCAATTCCATCAATACGCGGATTTTTTTTTTTTAATCCGGTGGGAATTGTCCGGCACCGGGATTCGAACCACGGTCCTTTTGCACGCGAGGCGGGTGTGCTACCTCTACGCCATCACTGCATCGTTTCATTGAATTAGGCATCGATAAAAATCCTAACGGTGAGGAGCATATCGTTGTGTGTCGCTCGTGAGCACGAAAACATCGTTAGCAGCCGAGAAAGAAGTGGTCAAGAGCTACTGGCAGCAGCACACATAGAGTTTCATACAAATAACTAGAGGGGAAACTGGCGCTGCGATCGTACGCCTCAATGGGCGTGATGGGTAGTTGTGGATTCGGATTGGCGCTCAATGGCTTGCGGAAGTTACTATGGATTGCAGGCAGTTTCGTTTTCGTTTTTGATTTACATGAACGCATTTGCCTATGCGGTGTGTTGGAAGAAGCTATCAAAAATACGTTTCTGCTTGAACTGCATGCCGCGCGCGCACTGACGCCACCCTGAGTAGAAAGTTTTAACTAGAGTTGCGAATTGGGTGGGTTATCAATTCGTTGCCGGCACAGCGAGCACGAAAACACAAATGACGGCGCTCTGTGCGGTGAAGTTGTCTGCGAATAAGGAGTTGCGGCGCTGCTTATTCGGCAGAGCAATGTATTGTCGAAGCTAACTACGGTTGCGAATCGCTTGGAACAGCCACACCTTCCGTGCGAACGCCGGCTCCTACAACGTAGACCAGCAGTATCGGCGGTTGATAGGAACGCAGCTTGATGAATGTCACTAATTCAGGCAAGAATAACTTCTCCAAAGGTAATCGGTTTCTTTTTTTTTATGAGCACAAAACTTTTCGCTTCCTATTACAAACCACCAGTGCCGAAACTTTTTACAAGTAGTTTTTAAAGAAGTCCGCGTCCTGCTGTAGTTGGCGGCAAATGGCAAACCTGCTCCGCAAACCTCCTCGACTCCGCGTCTGCTTTTTATTTAACGCGGCGTTTTATTTCGTACAAAACCAATTTCTTGTCACTAACTTTTTTGTTCGCCATGTAATTTGTAAACGGAGAACCGGACAATAAGAGTTTTTTTGTCAAAAAACACAATTTGCGCAGCCAGAAGCTTGTTTCGATCCTACGCAATCCGGTTCCACAATTACCCATCATTCCCATTGAAGCGTAAGCGCCGCTGCCATATTCGCGTTGACACTAGCGCCAGTTTCCCCTCTAGTTATTATTGTATGAAACTCTATGGCAGCACAGGGTGTAATGCGCCAAACCAATGTGGGGTAGGGGAAAAGTGAAGGCTGATACGCGGCAGCGTGAGAGTACCACATCTTACAGTCAATACCAAGCAAATGGATGCTTGCAAGAGCACTGGATGTGTGAGAGTCTCGGGCTTCGTCAGAAAACGACACTAAGGTGGTCGCCAGAGGTGTTTGGAAAGCTTTGCAGCTCGCTGTGCTGACTAAATCGTGCAGACGTCACGCGGGCCTGGAGGAGGGTGGCCAGCAATGATAGGGCTGTTTAAAGGTAACACATGCAAGACAAACGCTTCATTCAGATCAATTTTCGTGTGTCTAGGAACACACCTCAAACAAATGAAGCTTGAAGGACCATAGGCGGAGCCTGGTGAAAGAAGGCTGGGGGAGAAATAGAAGTTGTCCGAGCAAATAAACAAAAGTCGGACTTGCTTAAAAAAAGCTATTTCCAAATATTGTGCAGGGAAAGTGGTATAAAATATGAAAGAAAATGCCCGCCCCAGAAATTCGGAAAAACCGCCTGCGCCCACCGGTTTGTCACTGAAGGCAGCCTCTGTGACAGCAACTGCATGCTGGAAATTTGTCTAGGTGACGTACGTTTGAAATAGATACATTGTAGTGTCTATTTATTTCAATGGTTATCTGGTTAGTGAGAATGGAAGCAGATAGAAAGGGGGCATTTAGCGGGTAAAGAGACGACTGGCCGTACACGAATCGTCTACGCGGCCAGTGCACGGCTGGTCGTGTGGATGTTTGTCGGTGACGATGTCGTCATTTCCTTTCGTATACGTTGTAAAAAAAAAATTCCATCACACATTTGCAAATAAGTTAATTGACATTGGCGTCTTGGGAAAATGAACACAGTATAAAATGTAAGGTTCGGGCTTACCAGTGCAGCAGCCACCAGCCAACGGAGGAAATCCGAATCCAGGAGGTTATGAAGCGATAAAGAAGAAACTCTTGAGGAAAATATCAGATTCGTACGGGCCTGAGTGTATCGGCGCCACACGCTGGCTCACAAGCGTTCGGTCGCGCCCATCCCGATATGTTGGTGACAACGATTTCATTCACGTCGTTGTCCAGTCGCCTAACTCAAGACGACTCCTGCATGAATCAACGTTTTCCCAGTAGCTGAGGAAATAATATCACCCTCTAAAACCAAAAGTAATAACGAAGAACAAGACGTTTGGGAACCAGCTCGATTACCTCTTCAGGGGGGAGTGGGGTGACGTTGTAGCGCCGGTCACTCACAAAGCGCCTCGGTGTGGAGCGCGGTGCCCGCGTGTACACAAGTGGGAGAATTCGGAGGGAAGGATTTATGTTCTTTGCATCTTTTCCTCCAGTTGGTCACGCTTCCGGAATGTTTCACCGATGTCTCTTTTGTGGTCTGATGTTTCGCAGTACTGGGCGACGGTTTTGCAGCCGGACGTCGTTGTTGCGCTGCCTGACCCGTTCCAGTAGATTTTTCCTCTCCACAATGCATAGGGAGGGGCAATCAGCTCAAAAATCTTGTAGACGACTACGGGCGTCCTGTCCTTTGTCGCACACTCTTTGACTTTTTTTTCTAGTAATATTCACAAAGCACTCAGCAGAACGCTTTCTCTAGCACAGATACTGCCCCTCTCGCCCACCTCAATTATTGTGTGGTTCCCCGACCATCTTCTGGGATGGAAGCACTCAGCGGATCGAATGGCTAATGATAGAAAGTGGGTGACATATCAGGTATTTATCTTTTTGTTATGCAGTATTTTGTTGCCCCGTCCTTTTTTTACTTATCCTCCACTTTGAAAGCTGAACCTACCAAAGAAAATTATTTAGGTCATCAGCTTCATATATTTCTTATAATTCCGTGGTACACCCACACGAAAAGCATGATAAAATAGAAAGAAAATGAACACAAGGCTATCCGCTTTATTTATGTGCGCAACGCAAATACTCATTTATATTGCTTTTTACTTACAGGCGAATGAAATTAAAAAACGTAGATTTAGCTGATTAACAGTTATGTAAATAAAATAAACCCCAACATAACTGTTCTATTTCTTGCATAATTTGATCGACAAGTTACTCGTCCGTTGTTCTTTTAGATTAATTACACGGGGCCGCATATGTGGTACGCTACTTCCATATATCGCCCTCTTCGTGCAATCGCCATGGGCTGGCCGCGTCGCTGGGCACGATAAACGAAAGTCAACGGCTTAAAAAATATGAGCTATCAACACCCGATTTCAGATCCTTCGCGATTGTTTGGCACTGAAGGAATCTGATGCAACCAAGGGACATCGCGAATACCCATTTGTCTAGCCCATCGTTGGACACCTGAGCCTCCCTCCACTTGCGCCCCTCTTCCCAACACCGGCTTAATTTGTATAGTTAGCTCCTCCGCGCCAACCTTCAATCCGCCCTCCTCACGCTCTGTGCCCGCACTTACAAAAAAACGAACAGACCCAATCCCCGATCCGGAGTTAACGATCAACAACCTAGCAGTACCCGCAGTCCCCCACCTCCGCATACTCGGTCTCAGCATACCCAAAAATGGAAGCGGCTCTTAAACCTTCCATGCATTAAAACGCACCCTCACACAACTAACGCACCTCGTGCGACGCATCGTCCACCGCCACTACGGCTTTCAGGAGAAGGACACTCTCAGAATAACGCAAGCAATACTGATCAGTCGTCTAAATTACGGCACACCATACCTGGCTCTCAAATGCGTAGAAAAAGAAAAACACAATACTTTTATCCGCCAAGGCTACAAACTCGCCCTAGGCCTACCCCTCTCAACATCCACGCATAAGTTGCTCCAACTAGGGGTACACAACACTTAGGAAGAATTGCACGAAGCTCATCGTTGTTCCCAAGCCACCCGTCTCAAGCTCACACCTACCGGACGAGACACCCTTACACGCCTCGGATACCCGGTACCGCCCAAAGAAGACCAGCCCCAACGTGTCCCCCTGCACATCCGTCGACACATTCGTGTAGCTCCCGTGCCGCGGAATATGCACCCCTTCACAACAAAGCACGCCGCAAAGCACGGGTTGATGCGGTTACGAAGAAGCACGCAGGGAACCCTACGACACGCTACAGGGACGCCGCACGCTACACCCGCAAACCCGCACACGCAGTCACGGTTATGAACCACCTCTACAAACACCGCTGACGAAATCGCCATCGCCCTAGCAGCCACAACAAACAGCGAATACGTTACAGACATTACCGACTCGCAAGTAGCATGCCGCAACTACCAGCTCGGCCGCATATCCCCCTTCGCCCTCAAGATCCGTAATACCATCCCGCAGTTTCCCAACATCCATATCGTTTGGGCCCCTGGACACGAGTCTCTCGACGGAAATGAGGCGGCGAGTACACACCCTCCGGGCCATTTCCGAAGAGAGCCAAGATACGGAGAAGGCCCCCCACACACTGAATGGCTACGCGGACATTCTCTCTCACTTCAGACACGAGCGTCAACGGTTCCCTCCACCCAACTCCCACCTTTCCAGAGTCGAAGTGACCACACTCCGCCGGCTACAGACCAACTCCTACCTGCACTGTACCCTCCTCCACCATAGCTACCCCACCCATTATCATAGTACCTGCCACGTTTGCCCCAAGCCAGGCACCCTGTACCATCTGGTCTGGGAGTGCCAACAATCCCCTTCCTTCACACCCAATCCCCGTCCCACGTACGAGCAGTGGGTGGACCGGCTGTCCAGCTAGGACCTCTCGACCCAGCGCATGCTGATAGAGAGTGCACGAGCAGCCAGCAAGGAACAGGACATCCCGGACTAGCGGACGTCCCCCACCGGTGCTCTCACCATCCTGCACCATTAAACTCAAAATTAAAGATGTTTATTCTCTCTCTCTCTCTTATTGGGTATTTCTCGGTTAGAGTTCGGGCTCGTTGTTCCCTGCGCTTTTGATCGTGTACCGGGTGCATGTTTCGCGGGAGAGGGCGAATGAGAAGTTGAGTGTGAATTTCACGGGAGATGGGGACTCTGGTATCGGTAGTTAGCGGGGCTCGCAGTTTCAGTCTGTGCATGATTTGTTGCACGGTAGGGGATGCCGACAGTCGCGATAGCTAATTGAGCCTGCGGGCCTCTATTAGTTCCTCGGCTGTATTACAGACGGCCAACAGTTTTTATCTGCAGTGCAAGTGCTGTGGGGTATTTGTAGGGTTGTCTTGTAGACTTTACGAATGCGGCAATTTACCTTGTTCAGTTCAATAGAGGATGGATTAAGTTATGGTAGCGAGTATGTAATACAGTTGATTACAAATATTTGGATTCGTCAGATTCTTTCAGCCTCTTTAAATCCTTTATTCCGGGTTGCTACACGCCGTATTAGTCCAATTGTTTGGTTCACTTGAGTCGTGAGTCGCGCCATGAAGCGAGTGTTGGCAAAATTCCTTTGGATAATTAATCCTAATGTCTTTATGCTGGGTGAGTGTGATCTCGCTTGACATCGCGTTACTGTGAAAGGACACGCAAAGTAGAGGCGCTGGAGCTGTTCCTTTTATGCTCACGATGCCTACGACTGGGCAGCAAAAGGGACACCCATGTGTATGTCCTCTAAAATAAAGGTCGAGGCCTTCGAGGTGTTAACCCGCTATCGGACGGACGCAGTCGTTCGCTTGGAGGAAGAAGAGCATAAACTGAAGCGTCAGTCAGAACAGAACCGTGAATTGGCGCGAAAACAACGGAAAGCCGCTGCCGCCGCCATTGCCGCCTCAAGTTCCTTCTGGTCGAGTAGCTGCGAATCCTTCCCGGATGAACAGCAACTGGCCCGCTTGGAACGCACCGACGTGGGCCAATATAACTTGTTCAGCTTAAAGAGCTTTCAGAGCGACATGTTTGACAGTGTCTTTCACTTCTAAGTACCCGCTCATGACCGGTTGCCGGTTTATGCGTGCGCGGGTTGGGAGTGGAGGGAGGGGATGAGGGCGGGCTCGCGCAGCTATAGGCGGTATTCGTTGAAAAGTTTAGCGGTCAATTTCTTCGCTTGGCAACACTTCAAACGGCCACAGACATGGCCGATGCGCCACGGTCACGGCGCGGCTTTGGCCACTGCGGCCGCACGCCGAAGAAAATAAACACCGGCGTGCGTCATCTGCTCCGTTGCAATCCGATTCTAAACTGTGGCGTCAACAGAGATGTTATTAATCCCACTCACATTGAACTCGAGGCAATACTTTCGGTGAAGTAAAGTTTGTAACGTGAAACACAATCGTGTTTCACAGTCGTGCTTAGCATGGACAAGTACCGCCATCCCGCGGAGCCCGATGTAACGAGTGACGGCGCACTTGCACGGTTGCATGGAGGAGAATAGGGGTGCCTGATCTGCGGGCCGTTGGTGCAACGTCGCCTAGCAACGGACGCTTGGCCACAGATATGGCGGCGCACACTTGGTTGCCTGCATGCATTCCACGCCATTGAATACCGGCTATAGGTTTCATGTCCTTACTGATGACATGTCCGTTTTGTTGGCGTGAGGTTTAAACGTGGCTGTCAAACAGCCCAATGCGACCGGTCCGGTGTCCTCAGTGGTAGATTGAATTGGGTTAGCGAGTTACTCAAACAATAAGATGCTTACGACACGGGAGGGAAGCGACAGCTCTACGTTTGTCCGATAGCGCTGCGGTCTTTCCAAATTCCATTCAGGTAATTGACTGGGAAGTATGTGCAACCGTAAATTACAAACAAACGTGTTTTGTTTCGTGCACTGCGTAGAGGGCGGGCAGCTTCGCAGGTCATCCGTTTTCACACTAATTTATTTATTTATTTGGTTGAAGGGAAATACAGAGAATAAGTGGATTAGAAAATCAAAAAACTAAACAAAACAGAAAGTATATCATGGAAAAGTGTTATTGTTCCTGAATTCGCAATGTTAGCTAGATTATTACGAAAATTGAGGTTATCACTAAGATAAGCTGGGTCACGGGGCCGGTGTTCCATTCGCGGGACGTGCAAGGCAAAAATAAGAAGGAAGGTTTTTGTATTTATTTGTTGAAAACAGATCTGGCAAGAGTTATTCAGTGCGATTGGAAATGAATTGAAGTCGCGCAATAATTCGCATAGCTTCCGGTGCTGATAAAATTTATGAAACAGGGTTCTTTGGAAAAGCTTTCGACGAGAAGACAACGAAGACAGGCCAAACGTATTTCTCATGTCTGTTATGCTATAGCACGTCGGTTGTCACTGGAGATAATGAAACGAATGTAATTAATTCGTCGGGAGCAACTGAATGGAACGTCGGGATCAGCAGTCCGGGGAAGCGGCGCACCACAATTTAGAATGCGTAAGGGTTGTAAGGAGCGCTAAACCGCGTTAAACCAGTGCGTTAACCGGATATAATGCACGATCGGCGTTATGTTTTTTCTCTGGACATAAAATAGAGCCGGATCGCCACGTACAATCCAAACACGGATACTTTCGTCCTCCCTTTTGGTTCAAACGTACATGAAAAATTACGACACTTACGCTAGCAAGCTGCGGATGATCCCAGTGCCGCACACCTCGTCGTTTGGAGGCGCTCGCCATGGAGGAGGAAAAATGGGCCGCGAGAATGTTTAGTTACCTCTATATGAGGATCATGGACACGCGGTGGAGACGGAAGAGCAGGCAGCTGACAAAACGGTACGGAAAGTCGGTAGGGGAAGGTGGGGTATGCACAGCAGTTAAAAAGCAGGTAAAAGCGGCAGAGACGACGAATTGGGTACAGAGAATAGAAGTGAAAAATGTGGCTGTTCCCTCTTCCATAGGAACCGGTAAAACACGAAAGTGAAATGTGCGTTCACAGTAGCAGTTGAATGTTTATTGCGCATCCATATGAACTTGCACATCGCTATTTATATTTCGTCGGTATGGCCCCGTTATACGCACCAACGTTAGAAACTGGATTGCACGCGCTGGAGCATTGCGTAAATCCGACTGAAACCCCAGGCGCAGGCAAACCGTCCGTGCGAACGAAACCAAACGGGTTGTCAGCGAATCATTTCGTGAACACACGGTCCGCTGCCGCGAAAGGAGCAGCGACGCCATACAGGGTGGAGACACCCTTTGAGCGGTCCCGTGCAGCCGCTATTGGGTCAAAGTGGTCAACGCGCTGTTCTTTTCGTTTCCCACGAGACCCAGCAACGCGAAACAGATAATATGATTCAAACTTCGCCAGTAAACCGCGTTGCGGCGATAATTATAGCGCGGTCAAAGTTTGATACAATAGAGAGTTTTAGCAGTCCGTCCGTTCCGTTCGTTACGTTGTTACCGGGTTGACCCGGACCGGTCTCCGCCTGCGCGTGCGGAAGGGCGAGGAAGAAGGGCGAGGAGGCGCGGACATGGCGAAGGCAGGCGCGCGGAACTAATCCCCCTACCGTGACGAAGGCCCAAGTGCCCAGACGGGTCCCGGTAAAATCGCTAGCTACGTACGTGACGGAACGAACGGACAGCTAAAACTCTCTAATGACTTGCTGCGGCGGCGAGCGAGTGACCCAAAATGGCGGCGTCAACGCATACGTGTCTCCACCCAAAAGTAGTATATAATTCGTCGTCTTATTCACGCGCCTGTTCATGGTGCAGTCGGTAGCGCGTTTCGTACCTCCCGTTGCGGCGAAAGAGTTCGTGGCTCGAATCACGGCCCAGCCACGTCAATCGAAGTTTTTGTGGCGATGTCATTTCCATGGCGGATATGATGTCGTGAGAGCTTGGTGGACCCCGGCATAAAACACTTTCGTGTTAAAAAAAAAAAAAAAAAAACGCGTGGGCTGGAACAGGTGGCTTGAGGTTATCATGAGCCTGTACTAGTGAAATCGTAAGGAAACATGAAAGCGAGCTTTCCAAAGTGTGTATTTTTATATTCGAACTGAAATGTCATATTTGTGGGGTCACGAACCATACCCCTGTCATTTATAGGGTAGGGTGGATGTTCACTTTGATTTAAAAAATGCTTTGATTTATTGTAGGGTTTAACGCGCCGACGCAACGCAGGCGATGAGGCGCGCCGTAGTGGAGGGCTCCGGTTTAATTTTCACCAGCTGGGGATCTTTAACGTGCGCCAAAATCTCGCACACACGGACGTTTTTGCTTTTCGCCTCCATCAGAAAAGCGACCGCCACGGCAGGGAATCGAACCCGCGTGCTCAGCAACACAACGCCTTAGCCAAGGAGCCACCGCGGCGGGTGACTAAAAAAATGCAAAGCAGTTAATACATGCTTGGCTTCTTGGTTGCTTGCTATCCAGGCGGTTTCATTCCCCATTTTACTCCCTCAGCGGTTTCCTCACGAAAACGTGCAACGTGATTTTTTGTGTCACTGAGCATTCACTAAACTAGAATTTCCTGAATAGAGTCTGCTTTCGAATGTAACATATATGTGAAACATTTGCTAGCTGAGAATAGTGCACTGCTCCTTAGATGACAACTATTCCTAAAAAAAACCTCCTGAATATTAAAAAAAATTAGCTTGTTCCTGACCACTGGACAAACGGCACCCCCCCCCCCCCCCCCCCCTCCGCAATGTCGGCACGCAGATATATCACTAATTCCTAAGCCCAACAAGCCAATCCAGCTCTCCAACCTTCGCCCCATCTCCCTCACCTCCTGTCTCGGTAAACTCTTTGAACGCATGGTTCACACCCGCCTCACTACTCACCTTGAAGACAACGACCTATTACCTCACACCATGTTTGGCTTCCGCTCACACCTCTCAACTCAAGATGTTCTCCTACAGATCAAGGAGCAAGTCATCGATCACCTCAGCAAAATTCATCCCAGTGCCATCTTAGCCCTCGACGTAAAGGGCTCTTTTGACGTCACACATCAGGCCATCTTAGAAGGACTTCGAGAAACCCAGTGCGGTGCCTGTACATACAACTACGTGCGGGCCTTTCTTACCGACCAAACTGCCACCCTTGGCATTGGACCACTTCGATCCGACACATTTCGCACACCTCCCTAAGGAACCCCACAAGGATCAGTTATATCACCCCTCCTTTTCAACATTGCTTTCCTCAAGCTCCCACCTTTCCTTCAAACCATTCCTGGTCTCCACTAGTGTCACTAGATAACGTATAAGAGTAGCGGCACTCATGCACGCAAGTCAGCAACGGCGGCCATTTTGTGGTTTATCAGTGTTGCGAGATTGCCCCTTCTACAGCCTCGCCGCTAACTTCTACCGGGGTGTTTGTTAACAACACTGCCGAAGGTACAGAAAAACAGCATCTTCCTACGCAGTTCAGCTGCTGAAATGCTGCTACACGCGTTATCTTTGATTCGTGTTCGGGACAACGTTAGTCGCGCGCAGCCGCAGAGTAGGGAGGCCAAGCTAAGTCTTCCACAGTTTACCGACTGAAAATGCTCAAGCAACCAAATGGCACCGCCCATGAACCGTCGCAGTGTAAACAAGTGTCACGTGATTCGAACTGACCAATGATCACGGCGGCGGCACGGAACAATAGGAGAAAAGAGTGCCGATACTCTGTAACCTTATCTAGTGACACTAGTCTCCACCATGCCCTGTACGCTGATGATTTAACTCTTTCGACGACCACCGGATCTCGGGCACACAACAAGATACCCTACAACAAGCCATCGACACCATTCTCGCTTATCTCCGACCTCGAGGCCTCACTTGTGCCCCCAGCAAATCAGCACTCCTCATCCTCCGCTCCCGAACTCGTGGGCGATCTCCAGTTCCCACACCCGATCCTGCTCCAACAATCGGTTCCACACCCATTCCTAAAGTACACACCCTTCGTATATACTCGGAGTTCAATTCCATCAAGATGGCTCTGGCGCTGCAGTTCTTCCCCAGCTTCAAGCCACTGCCACCCAACTCACCCATCTCATCAAACGCATCACAAGCCAACGTCAGGGCCTCAAAGAAGACGGTGCAGTACGACTAATTCAAGCACTTTTAATTAGTCGCATCACATATTCCACCCCATACATCGCCCTCAAACCCAAAGAACGGGAGAAAGTCGACATACTAATTCGAAAAGCTTTCATAATTGGACTTGGCCTCCCCGCTCAAACCTCTATCTGTCGTTTCTTCTAACTCGGAATCCACAACACCCTCGAAGAACTCCTGGAAGCGCAACGCAACAGCCAACTCACGAGACTCCTCCTTACCACTACCGGCCGACACGTCCTCCAGGCCCTCGGATACCCGACACCACCTGCTTCACAAGCCCTTCAGCGCATTCCATCTTCAATCCGGTCCCACATTAGTGTATCCGAAATTCCTAACAATTTGCGCCACAATTCAACCAAGGTAGAAGGCTCTCCCGGGTTAAGCATCTTCGATCACAATTCAACTTTCACCCCGATACTCGCTACACCGACGCCGCCCTCTACCCCTCACGCCAGGCTCATGCTCTGGCGGCTGTAAACTCAGAAGGCACACTTCTCATTTCCCTCACAACTCTCTCGACATCAAGCACCACTGCCGAAGAAATTGCCATAGCCATGGCCGCTACAACTGGCTCCGAATACCTCGCAATAATAACAGATTCCCAGCAAGCCTGCCGTAACATTCAAACGTGGACGCATCTCACTTCCCGCATTACGCATACTCGCATCGATCAATCCCCTCCCCAAGCTGTACATCGTCTGGACCTCTGTCCACTCGTCCCTCGAGAGAAATGAGGCGGCTCACGCCGCTGCCCGCGCCCTTCCACACCCGGCATTTCCCTCAGGAACAGAACCCACGGTCCAGCCTCCTCCACCTCCCGCTGATCCATCACGCTACCACGACATCCTGCACCATTATCGCAACCTTCGCCTCACTTTGCCTCAACCTCACCTTCAACTAACCAAGGAGGAAGCAGTCATCTGGCGTCGATTACAAACAAACACCTATTACAACGCACCCATTCTCCACGCTATATCCCCTACCCACTACACCCTCACCTGTCAATTCTCCCCCTCTCTTAATACTACCTACCACATGGTGTGGGCCTATCAAAACACTCCATCGCTTACCCAGAATCCTAGAGCATCCCCAGAGCAGTCGGAGGGCCTGCTGACCAGCTCCCGTCACGCTGACCAGATCTTTCTGGTCACCCGTGTCAGGGCTGCAGCCAAGGCCCAAGGGTACCTGGACTGAGGCGAACCCACCCCACCGAGTGACGGCTCAACCACCACCGTTTGCTCTATTAAATGTGTATTCTCTCTCTCTCTCTCTCTTCCTTTTCGTTCTGTTTAAAAGGACCGGTAACTCATTTTCCCGTTTATTATTTTTTTCATGCGTTTCAGGTTTGGCAGTGCTGGTTTAGAAGCCGATGAGATGGGCGAACTGAGAAGTAGGGAACGAGCTGTGATAGCGGTTTGACGGCGAGGCGAGCGAAAGCACGTACAAAACACGACTGACCAGTCGGGGCGCGAGTGCAAGAAATTTTTTGTAATTATTTGTCTTGCCATCTTCACTCGTTTTGGTGAGAAGTCAAGGAAGCAGAACGCTTATGTGCGATAATGATGTGCCTAAAAAATAAAGAACGTGACACATAAATGCCTTTTGTACCTGCCAAACTGAAAGTTTGAAAAGAAATCGAAACCGAAATCAAGTTGATAAGGCGACCCTGAATATAATTTATTTAATCCTCAAGCGCCTAAGGTAATAAAGAAAAAAATAAGGTTTCGTTTTTGAAGCATTGTGAAGCTAGCATAGTGCTGTTATGCGAATATTATATAACGAAAGCGGGAGTGTGACCGTTACCCCTGACGCCACCAGCTCGCGGATTTTGATTGGCTCGGTCGTTTTGAATTTCGTTCTAACCATTCTAACGGCCCTAACCGCTGGCGTTGTGTGGTTGTATTGGCGCATTCGTACCTGCAGAGTCCGTTGAGTGAGTTTGAAAAGTACTCCGTCTCGCCTCCCTGCTCGACTTCCTGCTACACTTCGTGGCTTCAGCTTCGCCACAGCTCACTATTCTCAAGAGATACGAGGTAAGGACTCGTATTATCTATTTATAAAGACAGTCGCGGTCTGAAATTTTGACGAGAGTCAGCGTAAGTCGCGTCCGCTAGTCCTGCCCTCAATCTCAAACGTCAAGACCAGCTAGGCGAAGCAGCTGGCAGACAATAATTGGTAAAATCTAGTAAACTCTTATCATTTTCCGGGCGGCAAATATAAAAAATTATTCAGCTTTTATATTTAGTCGTACATGCGCTACAGCTGTGAATCAGGCGAGGATGTCAAAAATGCCTCCGCGCCGCGTGTTAATTCGTGTCAAAGCAAACCATGATGCAACCAAAGTTGAGCCCTTAACTTAAATCAAGCGACGTGTAGGTGGGGTATTTTTTTTTTCTTTTCATTTTTGAGCCCTAGATATACAGAGGTAAGAAAATTTTCCGTTGAAATGTTCGGTCTGGTAAATGGTGGCAATAAAAATTATGGAGAATTGTACCGTTAGTCCTGGAACAGCTAGTTTTTCTCTACGGAAAAGGGCCAATTAAACGTCCCCCCCCCCCCCACCCTTTTTTACGGTATACATAAAAGCACGATCAAAAAACTTGTCTAATCTCACGGCTTCATCAGTGCTAAAACAGCAGCCGTGTGAATTTCATCGTATGCTGCAGAAATCACAACGACGTAGTTTTGTCGCGATCGAATTAAATACAAATTAACGTTTGTTTTCTGAAAACACTAGCTTGGACGTGGTCTTTGCTGGTTCGCTCGAGGTTGTAGGTCTTGTAAACAACTTTTTTTCCCTTCTCGAGCCTGCGTTCGATATTTGCCAAAACTTTATTTGAGATATTTTGAATTAAGAAAAAGCGACAGACCCTCGTTCTTTGCTTCACACTAGAAATGATATAAAAGCCAAAGGAGGGATGAATAAACAGGCAGACGTCGATATTCTTTTGTTTTGCTTTGGGAGGGGGATTAATAAAAAAAGCAAGAATTTCAATATGCCGGCAGTAAAAATTTGACGGCATGAACTCTTTATAACGAATGCCTAAACGGTATAGGTTAGACCTTTCTTTTTTATTATTTTTTTTTGCGAATCAACGGTTTTGTTTGCAAGGAGAACGGTGGACTCGAAATCGGGGGAAAGAACTGTTGGGGAGGGGAGGGGCATAAGTAAAGAGAAGAAGTTGTGCAACAAGTTTGAAACCGAGGTTTCCTTTGCAGTATTATTCGCATTCTCTCTCTCTCTCTCTCTCTCTCTCTCTCTCTCTCTCTCTCTCTCTCTCTCTCTCTCTCTCTCTCTCTCCGTATGGTGTTGATAATAGCTTAGTTTTATTTCAACCCAGGTCTTTCCTACAGAGGCCACGATGTTTTACGCTCACCCGATCCTCCACAGACGAAAGGGAAAGTTCGGGCTGCTATGGTGAGTTGCGCGTGCAATGTGCGCAGAGCTACAAGGTTCCGGACTGCGTATCCCGATATAGTACGTGCCTGACCGTTCATATATAATAGGAGCAATTAATAGTCCTGACAGAAGCAGACACCGTAGCCTGTTCTTTGCAACTGCGTGCATTTAAATCCGAATTATCGGATTTAGCGCGCCAATTTGATTAACGCAGTTTTCCGTAAGGTACATCAGGCGCACAAAAATGCGTTGACAGCCTTCAAAAAATAATAATGTTTAGCCCAGTCCGTTTTTACTCGCGAAACTCGTAATGGAGTGCACGGAATGCCAGAATCAGCGAGAAATTGTAAGTCCATCATAATCAGTCTCCAAAGATGGGCAAACGATCAGTTTGAAAGCTTTTTGTTCGATGCTGTCTGAATTTCAGACGCTAACTTTAGCGTCTGCGCCCGGGTGTGATCGTTGCAGACGACACTCGGCGCGCGCATCTCGACCGCGTGACGTCAGAGTGGCGGTTGTTAAAGAGGCATGCGGCTAAAAGGAGGAAATTATTCCACGTTTTGATTGGCTCCTGAAACCACTGTCAGTTGGGGACAAAAGTTAGGGACATCTAGGGAATTTCTTGTTGCAGGGAGCAGGCTTGTGGTTTCGCGCTTCGCCTCCTAGGGAGTTCCCTGTAAGAAGCTAGCAGCAGACGACGCAAGAAACGGCTAGAACTGACGCGTCCTTTTGTAATTAATTCTGTTTTGGCGGGTGTCTTGCTTGATGATATTTTTTTTTATGAATTTGGAGCGTGCCTGCCTGACCGTGTCCAAGGTTTCGCCCCGAGTTTGTCCAGCGCTGGTTCCTTTATTCTTATAAACTTCATTTTTTCCCCTCCGTATGGCCCTAATAATACTGCTGCCGCACCAACCAATCATCAGACTTGGAGGACGTATTCTTCATTATTTCTCGGACACTGAATTACCCCTGCATTTAAGTTTCTTGCTTCTTTCAAGAACGATGAGAAAATCAAAGAAATTCCGTGCAGAGCTGCGAGATTTCCTAGAAGCGCGCGCGTGTACCGGGGAGAACAGTAATGGCAATAGCAGCTTTACTTGTGCAGTGTGCGACTTTTAAACTAAAAAAAAACGCAGGATGAGATATTGCCCCTTCAAGACAGTTTCCAGATCTGGTCGTTCCAAAATGCACATTTATTGGCGAGAGATGGTAGCGCGTGGTTTATTTAATTAGTGGCTCTAAATAAGTTCGTGTTATTGCAGGATGCTTGATTGCTATGACACAAGCCCTTTGAGTAACCGATGTACAGCAGGCGTTAGATTGCTTCCAACTTACAGGCTTCAAGAGCAGATGTGAAGGCCAGTATTAAAATATGCAAAATTTTTAGAACCTGCTGTTGTACGTGAACCTGCAGTGTTGCATCATAATCTGTATCATGTCCTCTTGTGAAGACCTTTAAAATGTTCCTCGGACAAATATATTTTAAGCTTGAGAGGTACAACTTGACATGGTTGTGAATGTTGCATGGCTACCTGGCAGTTTGTTGTTTTAACTGCAGCACAAATACCAGATAAGTGACTAGGGGACGACAACGTGCAAGTGCTCGTGTATTGTCCTCCATATTATTTCCACATTCCTGCACTATGTAAAAGGAATATACCACAGGAAGGAGACAGTTTTTAGGTTTATTTATTCCCAGCTTCACAGTTATAGAAGACGACAGGTACCAGAAGTGCCCAGACCAAACGCTGTAGGCGCATCCAGATGCCTGTTAAGACCTCTGCCACTGAAAAGTAAAAAAGAAAAAGCATTTTCAAAACTGGTCAAGCACTACATATATTTCCTTAGGAGCCTCCCATTCAAAATTCCAATGACCAAATAGCTTAAACCCAGTACACTGTTATTGTGTTTCTTGTGTGTATATATGTTTTTTTATGTGCATGGACACTGACATTTCTGCTGTATCTTTTTCTTTTATTTTTGTTCTTGTACATGAGTGGCAGAATTCCCTCATGTACGTTATAATTCCTTGTTTAATCTGTTCAGGTAGCACACCCCTTATTAATTCCAGAGGGGTCATAATGGATCATAAGAACACCAAACACACAGAAAAATTGCATCTACAAATTAACATTCCTGCAAGTTAAAAAAAATTCCCCGCATTTTCCCTAGGGGAAGAATGTGAAAGTGCGAATGCACGAGTTGAATTTGCGCGGTTCGGTAATGTTAGCGAAAGAGAGATCACACACACACACAACTACAAAGAAAGAAAAATGCATTTATTCACAGACACCTATTTGTGTTGTCGTTGTACTTGATTGCTAGAGCGGATCTCAGCTTTGAAATTTCGTGTCAGTATTCCTTTAAGCAGGTGCATTAGCCCTTCTCACGCCCGATTCTTGGCCAATCCCCCACGTGGGTATGTGCCATGTCAACGGCCAGGCAGCGCGCGCCCATCTCCCCCCGTTGCCAAGGAAGACGAGGAGATTCCTGGATTCCCACGTGGGTATGTGCCATATGTCAGCGGCCTGGCTGCGCGCGCCCATCTCCACGTGCGCGGACATCGCCGGTGGACGCAGGTTCAGGGTCGCTTAAGAAGTGCATTGCACTTAAAAATTTATAAAATAAACAACAGAATGGCACATTTTGACAAAAAACCCTAATACAAATACAAACACGGCCAACTCCAGCTTTCCTCAAAATTTTGTTAACCAGTCTCTTTAAACCAGGCAGTAAAACCGCAAGCATCTTGCATACAATTTTGTTTGCACGTAAATTGCAGGCAGCTTAACTTGGGTGTCGCAGAAGCTGTTGTGCAACGATGACGTACTTGCTCGTCTATATTTTTCTGATTTCGCCCATCTACAAACAACTCACATCCTACAGTCGCCATGAGGTAGGACGAGATGGTAACACGTTCCAAAAAATAAAGTAAAGCTATTCCATAGTGCTTTTTTTCTAACACTCTTTTAAAGTTCTCTGCTTCGTAGTGGCACGTTTCGTTTCGTTTCGTAGCAATCAACACACGCTGGGTACTGACAGCGCAAATCGTTCACTCGGGAAATGCTGCGCCCACTTCGGCGTTGTCCCTAGGCCGCCTTGGCGCTCAAAAACAAGTCAAGTGACGTCACGTTTTGATCACTTGACCCAAGGATTTCTTTTCTCCTTTTAGCCGCTTCGGTTAAAGAGTTGTCCGCGTTTGGAAATTCGTTGCACGGTTTTCGGCTTTCAGGGCACTGTGTAGCGGTTTTATCGGTGCTTTGAGCCGATAATCGGGGTGTTTTGCGGAAAAGCGTAGCGTGGTTGAGGACCCGTCGAAATAACAGAGCCATTCGCGCCTCCACCCTGGCGAGAAGGGAGGCCAAGTGGCGCGGTGTTTGCTTCGTGTAGGTTGCCTGTTTCTCGAATCTCTCTCTGATGCCATCTTACGCTACGGCAACAAAAACAACCTCCATGCTCTCGATGCGTGCAAGCTGCGACGCGCGTCTGGGCACTTTCATTGCGCTTCGGCTCAGTGAAGGTGTCTGCAACGTCGTCCAGTGTCGGGGCCTCGTGCGCGCTGACCTTCGGTGCCGAAGAAATTTGCCGTCGACCTTTAAAACCCCTACTGAGATGAGCTCCGGTCTGGTGGCGTCGTCGAATTAGCTCCTGTGCTGTGCGGAGAGTGCGCTCAGCATGGCAGTACGACTTCAGAGGCGTCCTAACGCGCCACCGGGTGTACAGTTGTCAGTTGAGTGGCAGGTGCTACTTCGGTGCAAAATAACTCGCGGAGCTTCAGTTCGTTTGGCTGTGTGCTCGCGGAGAAGTGTCATCGCCACATTTGAGAGGACAACTGCAACAACTGACGCCTTTATTGTTTCTACATCTCCCAGGCGCGTCAGGCGCCCCACGAGTGAGCTCCTTCCTCACAAAGCGTCATCACTAATCCTGGAGCATTCTGAACTGGAAGTGGCTGCATGCATGATCGAACTCCCGCGTTCATGACATGCTCCTGTCGCTGCACAGACAAGTCCTCATGTTTGCCCACCGAGCAGCTGCATTAAATTTTATTATTTATTTATTTTATTTTCAATACTGCCAGTCTCTTCCCGAGACCATAGCAGCTGGGCTTGCAGATTTTGCATACACGTAGTCTACACAAACAGCAGAAACATGCGGCAAGAAAAGAAAAAAAGAACAGCAATATTAAGCTTGGATGGTCCTCAAAGTATACAAAGACTACGAAATATGTTTCACTGTAGTTATACATAAAAATAATAATGTAACAAACGATAAACACATTGAAAACGAAATGTGAGCATTAATACAGCTCTCAAGACAGGCCGAGCTTGAGTGAAGCTTAAAGGGCTTTTTGTTGTTAACCAATAAGTCGTAAATCTTGAAACTGCACTGTGGTGGCCACAGTGTCTTTCTCTTGGGAGGCTTCCCTCACCTAAGTGGTTTTCTTTGGCCGCAAAGCGTTCTCTTCTCGTACCACCAGAGCCAACCATGTGACCTCTCCCCTCCTCTACTCTTCTCCCCCCCTGCAGGCTGGCTGCCACCTCGCCCAAGAAGATCAAGAACTCTTCACTCCTCTCGGTCTCCCTGTCCAATCTGGCGTGAGCCCATTCACTGCTGCTGCTGCCCTGTTACACCCTGTTAAACAAAACACAAGTTTGGTTCATTCAAGAGATTGATTCATACTGAGACTACTTTTAACACAAAATTCTGTCAAATAAGGTGTCTAATTAGGAAAAAAGGGAATGGCCATGGGCCTCACTAGCTCATTTCCCGCAACAGAACCTATGAGGTATTATGCACAGCGGTGCGATTGGCTGAGGCTGCAAAAAGCAAACACAGGGTAGGCAGGGCATTGTAAGCTTGCAAAACGAGCTATTTTCACTTAAATGTAATGCATATTCATTTTATAGCAGTAAGAAGGGTGGGAAGTACCAGTGCGTACTGCTGTTGGTACTGCGGGCCCTGGGCTTGTTATAGCTGCACAGCAGTCCGTCTCTTTGGGGTTGTCTCACATGACACTGGCCGATTAGCGTAAGCGACATTGCCTGATATGACCCTGTTTGTCGAGCACACCCAATGTTTCACGAAACGATCACTTCCAGCTGTAACAAAAACAAGCCACGTGCAAATATGGTCAGAGACGGCAGATTTGTGGCCACGCGAAGCAGTCTCCTCCTCCAATTGCTGCAGGGAGGAGCTTGCACGGTTGCTGTCCCAAGGCCGCCTCCTGCCGAGGGCCCTTTACTCGGAGCGCTACTCGCTGCGCCTGTCGGCCAAGCTGATCACGGGACTCTGGGTGCTCTACCGCAAGAAGGCCGCCGCCCTCAGAGGTGATTGTCTTCTGGTGTCGCTCTTTGGCTAGCCCACAATGGGAGAGTGCACGGGACAAGTTTGCTTCTTCTGGGGCACTGTCCTGCCTCCTGCGATGTTCTCTCATGTCTTATCAGCTGTAAAAATGGGCGCCCGACTCTGAGGCCATCTCCTGTTCGTACACCTTCGCCACTTTGTATTAATGTTCCTTTATCTCAGTGAATTTGCACACATTGTAATCATTCTCCTGGAGGAAATTTTTTCCCTGTGGTCTCGTGTTTGCTCACACACACTCGTTCTCCGTAGCCGAGAGCTGCCTGACGTGCCCAGGTGCCACGCGAAGCATGTGTGGCCGTGGCGTCCGGGAGGGAGTGAGGGAGCGCACAGCACACCGGGAAGGAGGGTTGGAACTGAAGAAGGCACTCGACGGGAAGGGGAGACTGGAGGAATGAATGGGGAATGTGGTCACTACACCCGTGCATGCGTTAACTGTGGAGGAGTTGCTGTACTGTTGCATAATTAGGAGTCTGTGATTCCAGTTATGATGGGAAGTCTGTGGCCTCTACTCGTGGCGTGATACGTATGTATCAGCAACCGTTGCCGTCTGTCCCCCTCTCTCCTTGCTCCAGCCAAGGCCGAGGAATGCCTGCGGCTGCTGACCACTCGCAAGCGCCCCAGGGACCAGTCTATCGAGTGAGTGGCGTTCTTCTCTTCCGGGTTGGGGGATGTTGGGGTTCTGGCAGACAAGGGTACGGTGGGGTCCCACTTCACAGCGGTGCCTTCTCATCTGGGACGCAGAGGGGGCTTCCCTGCATGGGTCGGGGGTAAGTGTTGTGAGTGCCTTCTAGGGTCAGTGGGTGGGGATCCAGAGACCGGCCTCTGACAGTGTTCTCTGGACTGTGACAGGGGAGCACTCAAAGCACACCACTTTCCCATGTTTTGTTCTAGTGTGGGACACCTTCGTCCATGTTGTCTTCTCGGTTAACAGTGCTTGAGATTAGAGCAGCTTGAAGGGGTCGTGAAGAGAAAATGCATTTGTCTGCTTAATTTTGTCTGCTTGAACGACCTTTTAAGAACATAAATCCCAAATATTTTCACAATTCATTGCTTCTGGAATTTGGGAGGCGCCTTTGAAATTCTCGTTTTGAGGGGCATCGCGAGCGACCGTGCGCACGTCATCGGTCAGCAGCGCAACTAGCAGTCATGTCACGTCAAGTGCATTCGAGAGTTCAACGCGGTCGATGTTTTCTACCCACGTGAGCGGTGTTGTGACTGCTTCAGTTGTCTGGCAACCATTGCAGCAGAACTCAGACCTACTGGCTGTTTGTACAGTTTGTAGCCAGTTTCCCTGCTGAATTTCACGTTGTTTTGCCGAATTCTGTACCGAATCTTACCTTTTTTGTATGAAATGGCACGAAACCGCTCAAGCAAAAAAAAAAAAGTGCCCCGTGTGCGATTCGAACTTGCGACCTCCGGGCCAACCCAACGTTACGGCCAGCCTAGTCGGACACTTTATCCACTACACTATTGAAGTGAGAAGCGCGCGTGGAGAAAAACTCCTGCATAAAAGCCTCTTTGCATTTGTAACCCAGAACTCTGTCGTGTTTTCATAAATTCTAATCAACCCAGAGCTTTAACCACCAACTTACTGTTGAACGCTTCTGCAGTAAGCCAAAGGGGAGCGTATACAATCAACGAAACAGCATTAAAAGAATTGTTTATTGCATGAAACAGGAAAGCAATCGAACTGCGTGATGGTGGGACTCGGTGCTGTGTCGCTGCTTCTCGCTAGTTATTTTGCGCTTTATGAATAAATGATGGATGGATTTTAAGTTCCGACTACTAGAAGTTCCTTCAATAAACGTGTTTATGTAATAGATTGTCATTTTAAGTGTTCAGTCATTTATCTCGTCAGGTCAGAAGTTTCATTTTCACATTTGTGCAATTCACATTACAGGCTACGTGAGACAGACGTCAGCAAACTTGTGCAAGAATATCGGCTAGCAAAACGACAGTTTAGACTCGTGTGAAACAGCGTAAACAGTTTACAAATGCCCAGTTTAGATTAAACGTGGTTACTTCTGCCTGCGCCACTCGCCCACGTTGTTGACTGAAAGTTCGACCATGTTGATCAGTCGTATCAGAGATCAGACATCTCCCAATGCATCTCCCGTTCAGTTACAGGGCGCGTTTCACCATGGTGCCGATGTTGTAGCTTTATCTGACCCTTTGCAAGCCCGCTCTATGCCGACATATTGTGCAGACGAGGGAGAACTGTGATTGGCTTCTTACTGACTTACTGAAACGTCACTTCACGAGTTGAGGCGGAAAGCCTCGGTGAAACCGTAACTGCATTTGTTTTCCTGTTTGCCGATAGCGGACAACGAAATGGGTATGAATTGTTTGTTTATCAAGGTTCCACAGTTATAAGCGCACACACAACACAGTTTTTCTTTTTAAATCTCTTCACAACCCCTTTAAGCTTGGAGCATGCGTTCGACGTGGTAGTTTTCTGCAGTGCTTCAAAAATCCTTGAGTGAATGCTTGTAAGTGTGCAGCTTGGGTGAAGATACGCCTCTGCAGAACTTCCCAAGTGCACATTATTTGGAGGAGGAGGAGGAATGAACTTTATTGCAGTATGCAATTTAGGGGCGGGTGGTGACCACTGGGCACAGCCCACCGTGGCTTTCTGGACCCCGGGGTCAGAGCTGCCCAACGCCACCTCCCATTGATCAACAGAGGGGTTTAGGGGTAATGGTAAGGGCTTTTGGGGGCACGCTGACATAGTGTGGCAGATGGTGTCGACATCTCCGCAATGGAAGCATAAGGGTGATGGGTACTGATCAGGGTATATGTGATGAAGGTGTGCACGGCACAGAAGGGTATTGGCTTGAAGAAGGTGCCACAAGCGTTCTTTCCTTGTAGAAAGTGAGGAGTGGGCTGGGGGGTATTTCTGGCGGAGGAGGCGGCAGTGCGTGGCAATAGCTGCTCACGTAATAAGGCAATCTCGAGTGGATTGCGCTCCGTGGTTAGGGGTAACAGAAGGGCCTGCTCGGAAGTAAGGTCTCCTGCTGCTGTGTGGGCCGCGTCATTACCCCCTAAGCCTGTGTGGTGGTTGTCCACACGACCTCTACGGGCGTTTCGGGGGGCTTGCGCAGAAGTCGGTGCGTGTTGAATGTGCACTTGCGTCTTGTGCCCTACTGTTTGGTGACTGCGATCCCTCTGGTGGGGCTTCTCTTGATCGGACAACTTCACCAAGCGTTGCTTTTAGGACTGCGCTAGAAGCAGTGCACGCGGCCCGAAGCGCATTTCCAGCTGCTTGGACATTATGTTGCTGAATGAGTTCATGGACGAGTTCATTCGTCCCCACAAACTCGCCCTTTGCCACCACCACATTGCAGCCTGTCCAGTGGTGCAGCAGAGGGTGGGAAGAAGGGGGGGAGGAGGAAGAGGAAGGGGTCTCCTGTGCCCCCCCTGGCAGACACAGAGCCCCCCAGTGCCCACTTTGGCAAGGTGCTGTTGAAGGAGGAGACGCCCGAGGAGCTCATCGTGGCCCGGCTGCCTCCTGGTGAGTGAGAGAGGCCTCTTCATTCGAGCAGGGGAGGGGGGGGGGGGGGGGGGGGGGGGGTGTTTTCTGTACTTGTGGATGCTGCAGCTGCAGACACCCACGGGGGTGCCTTGTAAACTTGTCTCTTGGGATAGGGAGAAGCTCGTGGCGCAAGTGGCTGTCTATAGCGCAGCGAGGATGGAGCACAGCAGCATTTCAGCAAGCGAGAACATCGATCCTCACTTGGGCACTGCAGGTTGTTACGGGGTACAGGGTGCAGCTTGTCGCAACATGCACGCCACAGCTTGTCGAGACTTGTTGCAACACCTCTGGATGCAATGAACGGGGGAGTGTAGCACAGCCTTCGTGTGTTTTCAGGAACAGCTTTGAGAAGGAGATCAGTCACCTCGCATTGTGAATTGTACATCACCTCGGTTTGCAGCTGATGCGTCGACTGCTGAGGGGGCAAAACACCGACTCAATGCAGCTGTGGAAACAGGTTGGATGTACTGAACCAGTAATCGTTGCAGTGCTGAAAACTGATGCCTGCTCAGATCACTTCACTTCAAGAACAGGGTGGCAGGAAATTTAGGAGGGGGGGCTCAAGAACCTGGCGTGCTGTATTTGCAGAAGCCTGAAGCATGCTATACTTGGGTGGAAGTTAAGAACGGCAATAGCTCATCTAGTGTATCACTCTGCTGAAGCAACAAACCCGGATGTCAACGCGGGTGTGTGTTTAGAAATGAGTTCGCGCTGAATGCTTTACATTGTCTTCTTTTTCACACGTAGTTTTTTTGCAGTCGCTGCAGGAATTTAAAAAAAGATTAATTGCGTGAAATCACAGAAACGCCTTGTGTCACGTTCAAAATATTCGCACTAAGGCACTTTTTGTACCGCGCAGAGTAACAGCCGGCTGCGGGCATGAGGTGCAGGGGCGACTTCCATTGCCATTCTTAAGTTGTCCCCAAGTATAGTTGGCAATCGCGAAGCACAGTTGTTTGGCACGCAAGATAACGGCACAGAGTGAGCACACGAGACAAGTATTTGTCCTGAACCCCCAGATTCCGTCACACAATCATGTTGGTATTTGCACCTGGACCCTGTGTCCTCGTGCCCTGTAAAGATAATACGGTTCTGTTGAAGCGCATGCTGAAGTAGATGCGAGCCAGGTCAGGACCTCTGGATCGGCAGCAATGGGGCTTGTCGTCAGTGAAAAGGCAGTTGGCAGAATCTTGTGGCGTGGCTAAACTACATTTTCATACTTGTTTATTCCCAGCTTGTCCCGGAGACAATGTCTGTTGACTTGGTCATCCCGTGAAGGGGGACTCGTCTCGAGGTTGAGGAGTTGAAGTTCCCTGAGTGACTGCTCAGGCTGTGGGAGGTGCATTCCACAGCACTTGTCAGAGAGGGGCCAACAGGGAGTGCACATGCTCTGGCACTTTGTCATGCTATGCTGAAGGAAATGGAAGGGGGTAGGGATGGGAGAATATTCGGTGTTGTTGAATATTGTATTGAGTGTTGTGAGCTAACGTACGGGATAGCAGAGGGCCCCGGCTAGCTTCGCTAGAGAACGCTACGCGCCGTACACTAGCCCTGCGGAATCCGAAGACTCACGCATGGGTTCGGGTACTCACATGCGGTAGACAGGCTCCGGCAATCCAAAATGAGGCTTTATTG
Organism: Haemaphysalis longicornis; assembly: GCF_048455015.1. NCBI lineage: Eukaryota > Metazoa > Arthropoda > Arachnida > Ixodida > Ixodidae > Haemaphysalis > Haemaphysalis longicornis. Next base: position 249,994,630 of record NW_027526203.1, read on the forward strand.
CCTGGCAGATACAGGGCATATACCAGACAACACGACTATCGCTCGCGGGGAGACAGTGGCTCCTGTCGCTCGCTCAAGCCGCTGGGCTCAGACCTCGATATCCGTCATCACGGCCGCGGGAGCAGGGGAGGCATCCCGTGGCGACCGATCAGGGCAGAATCTCTCGGCAGAGTCCGTGGAGCCAACTGGGTTCACCGTCATCGGGGCATTTGGCGTAGGCACTGCCGAGCCAACCGACTCCGACCAAATCGCCCAGTCGACTCCCGGCGGAGCGCTCGTTCGTCCCGCAGGTCAGCTCGGAGGGGAGAGGAGATCTTCCCCAGGTCGGGGAGAGGGTGGCGCGAAGGAAGGTGGCAAACTGGTCCTCCTTCCCTCGCGCCCTCGCGCACACGTTCGCGGCGAGCCGGTTCGGCGCATCGCGCGGGGTCATGAAGGGGACACGACCTACGTGACGCGCCGGCTACCCAAAATGGTGGCTCCCAGCTCGCGGAAACATGTGCAGGCGAGGCGTAGGGGAACAAGGGCCCCCACAGTGTCTGTCTATTTGTTATTTGCTTCGATCCGAATGCAGGTATTCGATATTCTTGAATTATTTGGCGCTTCCGAATAGGCAGCCAAAGCCAAGCTTTTCGGTCAAGCTTTCTGAGTTGTCATCGCAAGCTTGTGGCAAGACCCTGCCAACAGGGACATTTCTATGATCAGTGCCAAGTTGCTGCCTTGACTAGAGGTGTGACGAGCTCTCAGCCACCATCACACCTTCCGTTCAAAGGAGGCACTAAAATGACACTGCTGTCAGCATAGCGGCACCAAGTCGGTGCACTTGTACTGCCGATTTGATATGGAATTAGCAGAGCACTGTTCAAAATGGCGGCCTATAACATGCGCTTTGGTTGGCTACCTGCATTCGCAGATACTAATTGGAGCTTTTAGGTGGCGCTAAAAACTAGGGGTGTGCGAATACTAGAATACAAATCGGATAGTGTCTCCACGAATAATTCGACTCGCGAATCGAATATCTACTACATATTCGATTTTTTGAATAGTAGAGGGGATTTTCCTAACGTGTCTAGTTCAGCGGAAGCGAGAGGTATTGGCCCACGCAAACGCATTGCTGGTGCACCGTCTGCTGGGCAAGTTTCATCCAAATCACGCTTTCGACAAGTGGGCCTTCGCAGAGGCTGTAAATTTTATCCCGCTGCATGGAGTAATTTGCGATTACGGCGATATCTTTTCTTTGTGCCACCGCCGTTGACTCTGGCTGCCATTTTGAATACTGCAACCGGTTGTTTACATGTTAGGGCAGCTTCCAGTAAAGCAATCATTGCCGCTTTTATTGTTTTTTAAAGTGCCTCCGTTTTCTGGCTTTTTTTAATGCAGTTGGTGTATGTCTTGCATTTCTTTTGTTTTTTTGGACCACAGGGGATAGCGCAGGCTCATGCGCAACGATTAAAGTGTGAGCTGTCCTTCTGCAATGTATCATGCACGCTTCACGCTCCCGATGGGCTAGCCTCCGAAGTAGTGCCTCATTGTGGTCCGTGATTGTGGTTGTGCCGGGTTTTCGTGTCATATTTTTCCTGCCTGCAAAGTTTTTGCTTCGGAGTTACGAGGTGCTGTCTACTCGTTGCCTATTATTACAGTACAGCACCTCCTATGCAAGTCTCTTTCTTTCCTTCGTTCTTTTTTTTTTTTTTTTTTTTTTTTTTTTCGAATTCGTATCCAGCTCATTCCAGATTCTTGAAGTACCGCCTTGTAGTGGTTTGGCGACTGGACTGTTGCGAATGAGAGTTGAAAAGTGTGTTCTTCGGATTGAATAATAACGTCATGGCTCCCGAACATGCGCATTAGCTTCTGCTTTTGCACAAAAACCTATGAAAAATGGAGGTCTTTAAAAAAAATTGATATTCAATTTCATATTTGGCTTTTTTTCCGAATTCGATTCAGTACTGGATTTGAAAGTTACTGTTCGGTATTCGCACAGCCCTACTAAACATTCTGGAGCCAACTGCGTGTCACTTTTATATTTTGGCGGCTACTAACAGAGTTTCTGGATATAGACAGTTGCGAAACTCCCCATAGGCCCCATGTATCGAAAGCCGGTCTTCGGTTGCCCCCCTGCGCCGAAGCAAGCACGGGGCAAGTTGACTAGCCTGTCGTCTGTCGGCAGGACGTTGAAGCAGTACTCAAGTGCTTGCGGCTGCTGCCGTAAGTCATAAAAAGAAAAGCCGCAAAAACACAAGTAAATTTTACGTAATTATTGTGTTTTAATTTAAAAAGCAATCTTTATTTTACAGAAGAATTTTGAATAATAATAGTTTAGCGAAGTTTCGTTTTCATCTCCTAGGTGCCGCGCGCGTCGACTTGCCCCTCAGCTTCCACGGAGTGGGGGGCTAGCGCCGCCCGGATACTGAAGCGGAGTTTCGCAACTGTCTATATTGAGTAACTCTGGCTACTAATTGCGCTGTTGTCAGCAGCCGGTGGAAGCTGCTTCTCTGGGAGCATGTGGAGTGCCTAGTATTTTTGAATAAATACTCAACTGGTAATAGTTTCACAAAATGCTGTGCCTATGTGAGTTCTAAATCTTAGTTGGGTTACAATTCGCTCATATTTTTTTGTAATTTCTGGTTGTGTACTTTTCGAACTATTCGATTAAAAATTATTCTGCCAAGTCACTATTCGTTTCAAATTCAGTTCGAGCGACTACTCTCCCATCCCTAGAAAAAGGGGGGTAAGAATGCAGGAGCGTCTTTGCGCACAACACACCTTTGCTGCCATCACGCCCACGGGTGTCTGAAGGCATTGGCTGTGCGAAGCAGCGGGTCTTGTCCCGGTGCTTTTTATGCAGGGGGGCGAGGGCCAATGGGGAGCAGCCAGTGCTAATGGTGGGTTGGAGGAAGGGGGCCTGCCAGTTGTTGACTTGGGGGGCTATTTCCCTGCTTCTGCAGTGCCGGCAGACACCCTGACCGCGGACCTGGAGAGCATCACCCTAAGGGAAGAGGTCCCCCTCCGGATGGACCCACTGGGGCTGGATGACGATGCCTTCCAGGTGGGCCCTCTTTGTCTCTTGTGGGCAGACTCTACAGTGGGGCACACTCTGGCTGAGTGGTGGTGTTTATGCGACGCCTGGAGGGGTTGGGCAATCGGTTCACTGGGGCTGTGGACAGGCTTTCATGATGGAGCCACTTAGGGGGACTGGCTTGTGCGGGCTATAGGGACGGGGCAGTGGGGTTGTTTGAGCAGCGCCAGTGAAGACGGATCCAGAGTGGAAGTCTCATGACTTCACAGTTCAGCTCTGCAGTTGCTTCCACTGCAGTTGTTTCTGGCTCTCCCGTTACTCACTGCGGTACTACGGTTGCCACCTGCCCGGTTTTTACCGGCCCAACCGTTTTTTTAAACACTGGGCCAGTTGCCGGCCCATACTTAAAACCGGCCATCATTGGCCGTGGTTTTTTTGGCCCTCGTGCTGTGATTATGCCCGTTTTGACGTTTTATAAGCGTCAATTCAACAACTAAGACGATAAATATGTGTTGACAAGCTGAGTAAAGACACGCGAGCAGAGAAAATACTTGAGCGAGCGCACTGCCTGAGACAGAGGGGAACCTAAGGGAGGAACAAAACAACGAAATGCTGCCACCGCGGTCACGGCTACTTTTCAGTAAAGCACATACAGAGCAATAACCAAGCTCTTAATCACTTTCAGTATAATCGTTATTTTGATTTCTCTCTTAAAGGAGTACTGACACGAAATTTCTCGCTTTCAGTTTTTATGCTGCAAAGAATACCTATTGGCCCAGTAATTACGAAAATCGAACCGAAAGCCGTCAGCCACCAACACAGAATTAATTATAGCACGTTTATTGCAACCAGTTTCAAATTTAGTCGCCGCGCGGGAAAATGGTTGTTCGAAGGGCCAGCCTTACGTCACGGTCTCACCCGTGACGTCAGGGACGTTCACCGCATCGTCTGCTACGATTGCACATGGTCCGCACTCGCTCGCGCAGTCGACATGTCGCCCAGAAACTTCCCAGAAATGCCCCCTATCAATGTCACGAGCGAAGGAATCATGAAGATAATTGACAACCTTAAGTTCTCGAGTGCCCCAGGTCCGGATAACATTCCCGCGAAAATTTTGAAAAGCACCAAACTAATATCCAGTCATATCTTACAAATCATTTTTAACCAATCTCTGGACACTGGTGTCATTCCAAGGGACTGGAAAATAAGCAAGGTCACCCAGAAACCATTCAGACCCCTCAAACTACCGCCCAATTTCTCTAACATGCATCGCCTGCAAGCTCCTAGAACACGTAATCTACTCCCACATCGCAACGCATTTGGACCTAAATTCTTTCTTTTTTCGCAACCAGCATGGGTTCCGGCGAGGGCTCTCGTGTGAGACGCAGCTGTATGAATTTACTACTGATCTTCATTTTAACCTTGACTCCTCTTTTCAAACCGACGTAATATATCTTGACTTTTCAAAAGCATTCGATCGTGTCCCCCATCGGCGTCTTATAAGTAAACTTACCTCCCTCAGCATCGACCCATCAATTATAGCTTGGATGAAAAATTTCCTCACAGATAGGGTTCAATTTACTGTTGTGGAGAATCACCAATCAACTCACGTGAAGGTAATATCCGGTGTTCCGCAAGGGTCAGTACTTGGGCCACTTCTATTTCTGATCTTTATTAATGACATTCCAGACGAAATCTCATCAACCATTCGCCTGTTCGCAGATGACTGTGTACTCTACCGCCGCATCTCAAGTAGCTCTGACCAACATATTCTTCAAAATGACTTATCTAACATACAAAAATGGTGTTCACGATGGCTGATGCAATTAAATATAAATAAATGTAAAGTCATGCAAGTTTCGCGCAAGCGCAGTAACTTTTCTTTCCAGTATTTGGTAAACTCCAATTTCCTGACCCAGGCTGATTCGTATCGATACCTTGGAGTAGTGATATCAAGCAATCTAACATGGTGAGATCACATACAGCAACTAACCGCCGCATCGGCTAAATCACTTGGATATATCAAAAGATCGCTAACCTTCTGTCCCCCCCAAATCCGTAAACTGGCTTATGAAACTTTTACACGTAGTCAACTTGAATATGCGTCGGCTATTTGGAGCCCCCACCAAAATTACTTGATCGACTCACTTGAATCAATTCAGAATCGTGCCGCTACATTTATTTCCTCAGAGTACAGCCCCCGCTTAAGTATTACCAGTATAAAACAATCTCTTAACCTGCCCACCCTCGAAATCCGCCGAAACGTTACTTGGCTATGCCTCTTGCACAAAATATATTATAATTTCCCCTCACAGCGCGGTACGGTCCTTCTCCCTCCTGCCCGTTCATCGCGTCGCCTTTTTAACTCATTAAGTTTGCAGTGCCTGCATGGATCAACTAACGCTTTTAACAAATCCTTTTTACCTGAAGCCATAGAAGAGTGGAATAACCTACCTGAAACCATAGTCAACGAACGTAACCCCTCAGTGTTCAGGCAGCTAATCGTAAATCATTTCAGTTGTTGTTAAGTTCGGGCTCCCCTCTTCCGTTGGTATGCGGTCGTTCGCCAGGGCTGACGTGCTGATGGGAGGCAAGGGAGTGCCGAAAAGGCGCGCGCGTGCGGGCCGGCTCGCCAGGGCGTACACAAGAATGCTGGGCTGAGATTACCGCAGCTCTTCCCGCGAGTCCGGCGGCGGACGAAGGCGTTCCTCAGGGGATTAGCGACTCGCTCGTTGTGCCGGCGAGCGCGCGCGGACAACTGCGGGGCGTCGAAGCGAGGACACTGGAATGTTGTCCGCGCGGGGACTGCGCTGGGCGTTCGGCTTTGGCCTTGTGTGTGTGCTGCCCGCCTGATGAAATGGTTTGACCACTCAGCGCGGTCAGTGACTCTATGTCAATGAGTGCTGTGAGTGGGATTGTGTGTGTGATTCTGTGGGCTTGTGCATGAGTAACATGTGTGGGATTGATTGGTTGATGTGGCCAATCAATGGCTTAGGTATATTAATTATTTTGAAAGGGGTCTTCGCTCCTTATTTTCTTGTTACAGCTCCTTTAGGTACATATGTACTGTCGGGAGCAAAAGTCTGGATTCCACGCGAGCGGCGGCCGAAATGCATTGCAGCGCCACCCTGCGAAAGCTCGCCTGCTGTCGAGACACCGGCTGTAGGGCCTATCTTAACTGCACGCATGTTCGTTTGCTCGCACGAGTCTGATACGCTTTTTGTTCACGGAAAGACCGAACGGTGTCGCTTCGGCCGTGTCTAGCATTTACGACTGGGCAATTCCGTCGGCGTGTAGCATTTGCGATACGGTCTCAGTGAGTGGCAGTAAGCGGCCACTGATGCGTTGAACGGGTACTTTTTCGTCACTCTTTATCAGCGTTGCACATCGAAAGTAGTTGCTATCTGCGACTGCACCGCAAAACAATATTCTCAAACTGGTTTAAGGAAGCGTGTCGCTTCGCGACTGCTTTTATCGAATGAATGCTTTTCAACTGAGAAATTATCGTAGGCATTTTTTCGTTCTGGTCGCAACGTAGGAAAACTGAAGCTTGAAAGAAAAGAATTTTAGTGGGCACATCAAGTGGAACAGAAAAACTGTGTGGCTTTCATTCCGGTGTCTCCTAGTTAAAAAAAAAGAGCGCACAGGGGTCGTAGGTTATTTATTTAAACAAAAATGAAGCAAAAGCATGAAGACTCTGCCACCTTGTTTCGGTAACGGCCCTTAGTAGCGTGTGAGATGTCCATCGCCGGCAATCACCTCGGCTACGCGCCTTGGCATAGACTCGTAAAGTGAAGAAACGAGTCCTTGGGTAGCTCGGAGTGCCTCCCATTCTTCTTTTACTGCAGCCCAAAGGGTGTCTGGAACTGATGAGATGGCGCCCAGCAAGGCGTTTTTTCATTAGCCCCCACACACTCTCGATAGGATTCAAGTCCTCCCTGACCGGCGGCCACTCCAAAGTCCTGATCGCGAGGTCTTCCAGCAGTGCCGTCACGGAGCGCGCGGTGTGGACGGGGCTCCGGTCGTGCTGGAGGAGGCAGCAGCCATCCTTGAACGGCCCGTCCAGGACGTACGGAATGAAGTCTTTCTCAAGTATCGCGCAGTAAAAGCGTGCTTGAAACCGCCCTTCAATCCGTACAAGTGGTCCCAGGCCGTCCTTGCTGATGGCTCCCCAGACGTTGACTGTGCATCGCCCACTGGACAACACAGTCTGGGTCCATGGCGGCAGGTATCTATTTAAAAAAGTGTAAGCAAGCGTGTAAAAAAATACATTTTGACGAAAAAACAGGCTGGCCGTGCTGTAAGCAAATGCCACGAAAATACTGATACTTTTCTACCACCAATACAGGAAGCGTATTTGCTTAACGGATGCACATCCAGCCCTAACTTCGAAGAGCTTCTAACTTATTATCAAAATAATATAACGCATTGAGTTGTCTACACCGCACAAAAAGGAAAACAAATAAAGTACAAGGTCACTTGCTGCTATCCGTACATAATTTTAGTACGATATTATATTATAGCAAAAATAGGGGCAAAACATATTCACAGAATTAAGGTGAATTACTGTGATACTCAATAAGAATGTTTCAACTGATAATTGCACCACAGAGAGACTCTTATTTATGCAATGACAATAAACGGCGCCGACCATACCTGCAATTTACTGGCCGCCAGACGCGCTGCTGCTGGTCCCATCGGCTTGAAAAAGAGGACTCATCAGTAAATACGACTTCTCTCCAGTCGTCCGGCTCCCATTGCTCCACCATGCGGGCAAACTCCAGTCGCAGACGCCTTTGTCTCTCCGTTAAACGTGGCTTTTGTGTGGCCGCACAGTTATTCAGCCCGGCCTCTTTCAATCTACGTCGGATAGTCCAACAAGAAATATCCAAATTAAGTGTCTCACGGATCTCTTTGGCGCTGATGAAGGGATCTGTGGCAGCCATGGCGATTCTTAGTCTATCAGACTCTTCGTCGGTGGCCCTCGGTCTTCCGCTGCGCTCAGAATCTTCAAGGCGGCCTCCTTCGTCCCTGTACGCCTGAATTGCTCGGCGGACAGCTCTTCGGGATCTAGCAGTCCGACGGCAGATCTCGCGCTGAGAAATTCCTTGTAGGCATAACTCAACAATGCGTTTCCTCTCGTTGACGGGGACCGGTGGCGGCATTTTCGCGAGTGACAACGTCAATAACGAACAGCGATCTTAAATAGCGCTTACTACACGAAACGGTCCAATCGCACGCTTGCAGTGGTGATAATCCCATCATGGTATTCACTTTACGACGCCGAAAAGTCACGGTGCGCTCGAGACTGCGCATGGCTATAGGCGCTAGCACCAATTTTGAACATGTCGGCGTAATTTTAGTTTCTTTTTTATTTGCGATGAAACGAACTCACGCATGCGACAGGCTTCATTCAAACCGGCGCGTGTAGTGGTTTGTGGCTGAGTCCCACATTGCGAATATTGCGAATATCTGTGAAAGACAACGGTAATAAGAAGTAGTAACAAAAAAAGAAAAGCACACTGCTGAGCGCAACGCGCCCACAGATAGCAGCTCATGCTGTAGTGATCGCAAGTTGCGCCCCTGATTGTGACCACTTTCAAAAGGCGCGCTACATGGACAGCCGAACCGACACCGTTCGGTCTTTCCGTGAAAAAAAAAACCGTATCAGACTCGTGTGGGCGAACGAACATGCGTGCAGTTAAGATAGGCCCTACAGCCGGTGTCTCGCAGCAGGCGAGCTTTCGCAGGGTGGCGCTGCAATGCATTTCGGCCGCCGCTCGCGTGGAATCCAGACTTTTGCTCCCGACAGTACGTATATTTGCTGTGTTGCTGCCATTTCTTTATGAATCTGCCTCACTTCTACGCCTGTACCATTGACCATCACCTGCTGTGGAATTTCTGTATTTGCTCCCCCCTTATGTAATACCCCGCAAGGGGCCCTTAAGGGTATAATAAATGATGATGAATCGTCAGACTCGGATGAGTCGCTGCCACCCGACAGACAGACCAACTTTATTTGGCCAGGCGATTAGGCCGGCGATATCTTTGCCGTAGTCCGTTTTTTAATATCACTGCGGCTCGAACCGCCGCAGACCGTGATAGAAACAGCTTGTCGCCACTCTTCTAATCAATCTGATCGCGAAAAAGAAGTTCCACATGCGAGAAAGTAGACGTTAGCGTGTTGAAAAATTGTGCTAGGGGTTGTTATCAGTGCTGAATTTAAAAGCGGCGTTCAGATATTTGCCGCGATGGTAAGCCTACGCTGACGGGCAGCGCAGGTTCGGTGCTCCGACCCAGCACTGCCGGCACCGCGGTGTGGCGAGCGGCCGAAAGATGGCGCCACCTGCGCGCTAGAATCAAAACAGGCCACGGCAGATGTCTTGGTCACCGATCGCTGAAACGGAAATTATTGCCAAAATAAAGCTCAGTATGCGAAAAAGGGGATGATAGTGTGGTGAAAAGTTGTGTAAGGGATGGTCATTCACAGTTGTACAGATACCGGCGATCAAATATTCGCCACGATACTAAGCCTGAAGTTCCCAACACCCAAGCTGACGTGAGCAACGCCGAGCCCGCTGGCTTGGGCGACAGTTCTTGCGGCCGCCGCCGCGCACGAGCTCAGTCCACGTTTAGCGCTGCATGTCGTCGCGCGGAAAATAATGCATCTTGGCGTCGTCGTCGATTTGCTCGGACAGGCTTCCACGAGCAGTACTTCGCATTCCGCGAGGTTGCCATAGCACAACTTAGTCGAGCTCGGCGACGCGCACCGCCGCGTCACCGCGGTGCGCGTCGACATCGCGCACCGCGCGGTACCGGCAACGCGCAGTTTTTAGCACCAGTGCAAGGGAACACCATGCGCCGGCCACGAACTGAAGAGCAAAGACGTCGAACACGCAAAGTGCGCAAAGTTTACAAGCATTGCTCACACAGCTACACCCGTACGTCTCCTGCCCAAACGAATACCACCGACAACAGCAGCGCAGGATATCGTTTCCGGCTCCGAAAACGACTATATGACGTCACCCTGAACTGGCCAGACACGCAGGCTGATGTTTCGTCACGCCGAAAGCGATTTCGCTAGTGCTGCTGATTTGTGGAAGCTCGCGGCCAGGGCAATCAAAATCGATTTTAGATGTGAATGCGGCCTCAGATCACTGCAAAAATTTCTGTGAGGCATCTGTACAAACTACTGAAGCCAATTATATCATTTTTTAGGCGTCAAAATTTGGTGTCAGTACTCCTTTAAGAAAACGCTACAATAAATGGCACTGCATGTCCCCCGAAGGGCCGTTTTTTGTTTTGGTTTTTTCAGGGAAAGGTGGCAACCCTATGCGGTACTCTGCCCAGTCTCACTCTCAGGAGGTTGCCCTGTGAAGCGGCTCTCATGGCTGCAGCAAACCGCAGGAAGTCTGGATGAATGCAGAGATTGGTTGCAGTGCCGGAGTAGCAGATCGTACAAGAAGGAAAAGCAGGCAAGGGCGAAGGTCCGTTGTCACCACCAAGATGCGGGACAATTTGTTCTGTCGAGGGGGTTCGAAAAATAACGAAATGAGGGAAAATAACTGAACAGTAAATAAATGGATTGGGGATTGCATGTGATGGCCAGGGTTTCCTGTCTTGAAACAGTGTCCGCCACTTATGACAGAGATCGGGGATGTGCATCGATTGTGCTGTACTAAAAAAGTGCGCACTGCCAGTCCTTGACAGCTTTTAACCCTTTGAGGGTCGAATTTTTTTGGAAAAAACTTTCCCTGGTGGTCAAATTAGTTTATTGCGGATTTGGAATGTACAAAATGTCTAAAGTCTAGAATAAATGGTAAAAAATTATCAGGAACAGTATTTTGGGGCCAGCATCACTTAGAACTGAAAAATGTTCAATAGTATTTTAGAGTGTGGTATTCCTTGAAACACGGGTCTACGCACAGTGCCTTATCGCAGTCTGCACGCATAAAGCGCGTGTCCGAAAATTATCTTCTTCCGAAGAAAGACTGTCTACCGATTCAGACTCGGTGAAAGGAGCAAACTCAGAGTCAGAAGAGTCATCGCGGTCAGTGTCATCAGAACGGGCAGTTCGTTGGGCCATATCGCCGCTTTGCCGTGCATCTGAAGAACTCGAAGGCAACTCAGTAAACGAGGAGAGCAAGAATAACTCGTGCGCGCCGGTGATAAACAAGATAATAGCAGCGCCAATATAGATAGAAATCAACTTCCGCCGCCCCCGCAACGGAGTCTCTGAGTAGGTTACTTCAGTTCCAAGCAAGGAGGGCACGAATACCTAGTGAGCGTGGGTAATAAACAAGATAACAGCAGCGCCAATATAGATCAAAATCAACTTCCGCCGCCCCTGATAGCGAGCGCCGATCAAGTTTCGCGCGCCTCCGATGCGATCACGTGGCGAAGCTGAAACCACGAAACACGTTGACACGTACAGACGCCGTAACGCGGCGAAGCCAAAGAGTTCTGTTTTTCACCGCAAGAAGGTAGCACAATCAAATTTCAAACACTTCTTGTAAGTCCCAGGAGGTGGCAGCACCTCCCAGGGAGCATGCATCGTTAATATGGTGCGAAATTTCAAACGGATGCTCGAAATCGTACCCGTACGGCAAAGACCTTGCGGGACGGAAAACCGCCGCAGTACACGTACGGCAAAAACCCTCAAAGGGTTAAAGAACAAATGTTTCAAAGACCAAAAGAGCCATTTAAAGAACAAATGTTAATTTATTCTTGTGTTTCTGCAAATGCATAAACAATTCTCTACTGCACGTTATAAGTGTGCTGCCGTATTTACTTGCGTAATGGAACCACTTTTTTTTGTTTTTTCAGAAAATTCGGCATGAATTTGGTGGGAGGGTTCATTATACGGGAAAAAGTTACAACACCTTTTTAAAAGTTAAAATTTCATACAATAAAGATGCTAAGAGAAGTACCATCAAAGCCTTGCCTTTTTAGTAAAAACAGATAGGTGATTATGCAATGAAACTTTTTTTATTCACAACATGCTATAGCCCCCTACTCACTGTTGTCCCCCTGCTTGCCTCCTCAATGAGGGCCCGCAGCGCATCATCTTCCGTGCTTTCAAGGCACTCCGAAACGGCTTTCCCACACCAAGAAACTTCCCTTCTTTGGGCCCACGAAACACACGGCGATCCCTGTTCATTTCCCCAACCTCCTGTTTTCGCCAGTGCACTAGGTCAACTGCCACCCAGTCACGTGGTTTCCATGTGCATCAATGCATGATCCACCCCCTTCAGTTTCAAACTGGCTGCGTAGCTCATGTACTGGCGCCTCGTACGGAGTGCACCAGGAGCACAAAAAAAAATCGGAAGACAGTTGAACAAAACCATGGAGTGCAATAACGAAGTCGCGGAACAGCATAAAGCAGGGAAGGAGTGCGGAGTACGTTTGGTGGTTTGTTCGCACGCCGGCAGAGCAGCAGAGCAGGGAAGTAGTCTAGAGTAACAGCGTTTTCATGGCGCTATACACAAGAAGGTTTGTTTTGTGTTCAGCAGGGGTGCTCCACAAGCGCGCAATTTTTAAATTGTGAGCCATGGCATTTGCACTCATGTCTTCAGCTACTGTTGAGAATTCTTTTTGTTAGAATGCATTTTTAGCGTGTCTGCTTACTGTGGTGTGATATCAAGTTACTGCGATCGTCTATGGCATAAGTAACCATGCCAAGATAAAAACATATTCCCGCTGCATTTTTTATGCAAGGCGACAAGAAAGTAAATTCTCAAGAAGAAAAGTAGGGGGAGGGTTCATTAGGCGAGTGGGTTCATTACACGAGTAAATACGGTAATCCAGGGAAGCCACATCCGGGAAGCCACAGCCGTCACTGTTTTGTTTTGTGCACGTGCGCCATTCAAGAGTGCCATCCTTGCTTTTGAAAATGGTCGAGCGTACTGTGGGTGGTTCCAAACTCATCACCGTTATCCTACCTTCCTCTACTTGGGCCACTGACTTGAGCAATGATGGCTGTCTTGTCTTGTAGCGATAAAAACTTTGGGCTGGCAGAGGCAGGCACATTATGAAAGCAAATGTGTCAGTTGCCACACACACAATGAACGCACGTGCGCTACGCGCGTTGTTCAGCGGTAGCTGGCCAGCATAGCCCAAGCCAAAGCTGTGCCGTAAGCACTGTAAGTCACCATCTGTTGCTCTTTGAAGGTGTTGCTGTGAGGCTAACTCCACAGCTACCTGCTGCACGGCAAACTTCTTTCCTCCATGCTGCACAGTATTTTTTGTAAACAAATATGGCGGCGGTCTTACAAGCGCCACTTTTTTTTGCCACTTTCAGTCCGAAAAAAAAAAGCATTTTAGCACTTTTTTGACACTGTTAGACTAAATAGGTGGATAAAATGGCGACCGGACTTGCAGCAAATTTTGTTAATGCGGGATCGCTTTCCAAAAGACATGTCGTTGCCGCGAGATATGAAATATGAATGAGCTTCTATGGACAATCGTCAGGGATCCGAAAATTCTTCGTTGCTGTGTGAATTTCGTACTCGTGGAATTTCGTTATCGTGGGGTTTGACTGTATTCGCACACCCTTATTAATGATTGAAATGTGGCTAAGCATGCTACTAGTCACTTGTATGGTGACCTTGGTGCAAGCATTGCCAACATGCAGTGATACTAGATTCCTGATTCATTCCACTGTATTGACAGGAAGTGCTTTTTCGGCTGATCAGTTTTACCCAAGTAGCATTGCACTTCAGGTCACATACACCAGAGTTGGTATGCGCACAGAATTTTCTCGTTTTAGGCTTTTGTGCATGGCTTCGGCGTTAAAAGCCAGCCCAAAAGGGGTGCGCCATGTGGTGAAGCATGGGAGTTCACTAGTTTGGCAGCGCTAACTTTCAGTGCTTTATTACTTGTAATCTTCAATATCCAAAAACTTGGAATACCTTAGATGGCATAATTGTGCTCAAATGAAATAGCCAACACTACTCGTGAAGCATGCGAAGATTGGAATGTTTGCGTGCACGCCCCAAAAAATACAAAAAATTTGGCTCCAATTCATGCTGTGAAGGTGGTTGGACTGCAAGCTGTAAACGACACCCCGGACGATTACCCATGCGACGTCACTTGAATTCACACATGTGGCTCTACAAAGGGGGAAACCAGCGACTCTGGCAGTCGGTACCTGGGTTTCGCGGGGGTGGTGTCTACATAACTGAGTGACTGAACGCAGCAGAAACGGCAGAAAGAAAACTGAGAGGCGAATCTGGCGAAGGGTGAGGAGGATGGCGGCACGCGTGGCTATGGCGTCATCTCTCACTGTGTCCCCCTCACTCTGCTTTCATGCGTCGCCGCCAAGGAGCGCCTCCCCACCCTCCCCCTCCCCAGACGCTGTTCCGTTCGCCGCTAATCCAAACCACGCAAACGCCGTTATCATACATTATGCAGTTTGCACTTCACATGAGGGCTTTAAATGAGCATAGGTGGCAGACCGCTGCTGTGCTTGTTGAGCACACCATCTGTCTCCCCAGTCTCCTCGTGTAGGCGTAGCTTAGTCGGTAAGATGACAGGCTGTCGCTACATTTTTTTATTCAGGTCCGGGTTTCATTCCTGGCGGTGCCACTAATTTTCTTCATTTAGCCTGCCGTTTTCCGCTGACACAGACACGAAAATTTCCTTGGCTGGTAGTCTCCTGGTGTCCAGTTCCAAGTATGTCCGCATCTCACAGGATTCTTAACCGGTCACTTTTCCCGAGCCTTTCCCCTCGCAAGCAAGTACACCCTCACAAGGACCACCCCTTGGAAGCTGCAGGTCCATACTGATGTGTGCAGAACTGCTGCAGAGTGTGGCGGTTCACTTGTTCCCAGATGCAGTTCACCTTGGAGCAGCCTTCTTTCCGCACCCATCGTGTGCAGGGCCACTCTGAAGTTGATTGTCTCATTGCACATAACACTTGCTGCCCCTATCGCATGTTCCTGTCTTCCCCCCGTAACATCTGAGAGGGCATATCGAGCAGGAAAATGTGCCCGGGTGCCATTGGGAAGAAGCCCCTGTTCAAGGGCCCCCCCCCATGTGTGTGCAGGAGGAGATTACAATGGAGCCCGTGGAGGGGGATGACGTAATGGAGGAGCTGGAGAGGCTGGTGGCCCTGCATGGCATCAGCAGCAGGGCCAGAGAGGACACCACCTTTGCTGCCACCCAGCAGGAAGAGGGGCAGCCACCTGAGGGCAGGCCCGTCTCCCCCATCGTCCCTAGGTGAGGTTGTCCCACTACTTGGTGTGAGTAAGGGTTCTCAAGGGCTGCACCATTACAAGTTCCGGGCTTAGCTACATATCGACAACAGTGATAGATCTACCACAGCGGTGCTAGTGCCCAGGACAGGTCATGCACTTGGGCCCCGGGATAATTAGTGTTCTTTTTTTTTTTTTTTTTAACTTGGGATTTAAGCTAGGGTCGCAGATTATGCGAGAATGTGCAAAATATATTAATTTAAGGGGCCACACTGGTCTTAAACCAAGGAACTTTATTCTTAAAGTGGTGATGATTAAAATTGGGGGACGTGTAGTTTTTCGTTCTGACTGTAGATATAAAATTTGTTTCTGTGTAAAACGACTATACTCAAATTTATTAGGATCTTTTTGTTTGATTTTTTGACTGCCTTTGTAAAAAACTGCTAAAGGGATGCAGCTGAACAAGGTAACAGTGAACTGTGCACAAATCAAGGAGTTATTAGCCCACCTGTCACGCGAGACCGTCTGGTGGAGCGGCATTTATCCATACCCCAATCATACGACACCCTGGTCATACAATGCTTTCACACGGTCCCTTGAACATCGTATTATCGGGATTCCACTGTATTACGGCCAGGTTGGAAGAACCAGCTTTGGAAGAGAACAAACATCGCCTCCTTTAACTGTATGCTGGGAACATGAGCCAGAGACCTCCTGCACATCTCTGCCCCAATCTCTCTTTTGTACTTTTGGGAAGTAGTGTTACGTAAGAAATGGCCAGCACCTCTCGCAGCAGCCACTTGATACAGCCCGCCACGCCATGGCCGGGCTAGAGTGCTGCGGGCTTCGCTGGGAGCACACGATATCCCCACACTCTTCGCCATAGCTTTGGCAAGTTTTGAATTTGCCTGTGCAACCTACCAGAACATAATTGCATTGTGGGGTGAAACAACTTCAAATAAAACAGTTTTGGTTTTTAAGTAGCATGTTTATTCCTTACAGAAAAGGTGAACACTGCCAATGACATACAGTCTAGTCCACTCATAACAATATCCAAGGGCCAAGGAAATTTCATCATTATAACCAATAATTGTTATAAGCGGATTGTTAAATAAAAAGGCTAAACAGAGCTCAAAACATTTTATTCGCATGCAAGCAAGGTCGTACTACAGTTAAACGTCGATATAACGAAGTCGTACTTGCGGGCGAAAATTTCGTTAAATCGAGAATTTCGTAAAATCGAGGTTTCGATTTTACAGTTAATTTAACCAGTTATTGAGGTTTCAAAACCTTGCGCATCGCTCAGAAACAACAGCTATGTAGTTACCTCTCCACTTAAAGCGAAATTTGTTCTAAAACTGGCCGCGAAAATTGTGTGAGTTAAGAGCTTCAACACTTAGGCAATGGAATTCGGATACCCGACAGTAGTTCGTGTCGTAGTAAAACCGGTGCTTTTTCCGCAACGCCTCATTAAATATGATAGAAGGCTAGGTTTCCACTTTTTCTTTTTTTCATTTCGGTCACTACAAACGCCGCTGCTAGTCAATTGAACCCGCGACCATGCCCCGTGAACTTCACCCCGGTGAGGTGCTGGTTCGAAGTTACGCCTCTTTTCGTCCGTTCAGGTGCGGCGTTGAGGGGTGCGGCGGGCCAACAGCGGAAGAAGCTTTCGAAAGACTTTTTTCATGCACAAAGGCTCTGCAGTATGGGCGCGTGATGCCACCACGACACTAGAGATAAAGCCATGATTGAGAGTTGAGCGGAGTACACACGGACCGCTTCACTTTGTGGAGCAGCGTTTACGTGCTCCCGCAAAAGCAGAAAGTAGGGGTGTGCGAATATCAATTTTTTAATTTCGAAGCGAATTCGAATAATAAAAACAAAGTTCGAATCGAATCGAATATTTTTCTAATATTTTTCGAATACGAATACTTATTGTTTTTTGTAAAATTAATGTTTTCACCATCTAGAGACACAAAAACTGCAACTTTATTGCACAACAAATCACACAAAGTAAAATTAGGAAATACACAATACTATTGCACTCAGCAGGTTAAGGTCTGCACTCACTTAAATGTTAACATGGAGAAAGGTTAACTGCTCGACATGTTCGGGGAGCAGTGACAACCTCCTGCTCGTCACCACTTTACCAGATACCGAAAACAGCCGCTCACTTGAGACACTAGTAGCTGGCATGCCCGAGCCCGTGCACATTGCCGCGTGCTGATACAGTAAAATCTTGATGATACTAATCTCGCGGGACTGCGAAAAATATTCGTATCATCCGAAATTCGTATGAACCAACACAGACCAAAAAATTTAGCGCTGAAAAAAGTTTTCGTTTATTTCTTTTCCTACTTTCGCGTGAAGAAATTTGTGATTTTTTCTGCTTTTTTTAACCCCCGTGTCGCAAAGCAGTCCTTGCTGGAGCACGTAAAGCTTCGCGCTCGTCTCCTCTCTCGCTGTGCCCAAGCTCGCTACACGCCGCAACAGCCAAGCGTGAACCGCATGGTGCGTTTTTGCACGCGATTCGCTCGCCTCCGCTCTGCGAGCGCTGTATTTTCACGCCCACATCGACGATTTCGCGCCCGCGGTAGCGCCTACCTCGGTCAGAAAATGACGCACGACGCGCGCGGCAGAATGGAGGAGCCAGCTTGGCTCCGCCGGAGATGGTTAGGCTTAGCACCCCCGCAAATATTTTATGGGCGTTTTCACTAGCGGCGCGGATGATGTTTTATAGTACCGTTTTCGCATGCATTATCAGCTCCTTTACCGCACAAGCAACTTCGTGTCTCCCTTGAGCCGCATTTTATAGAGCGGTTAGAACCGGTCGCACGAGCCCCCTACGCCATTTCGCGGCTGGAGCCGACGCCATGTTGACGCCGCCGGCCGCGCCGCGCGCAGCGTGGGGGTGGTTTCGCGGCGGTGTCAGCGCGTTGGGCGTGCGCAGAGCGTTTTCGCAAGCAGAAAACAACAGCCCGGCCGTTTCTGTAGAAAGAGTGACAAACAGGGGAGCGAGAGCCGTCACTTCCTCGTTCGGCAGTCGGGTGCCTCGCCGGCTCGTTCGTATCTTCCGCCGGGCCGCGCAGGACCGTTCGTAACAGCCGAAATTTTTCCCATTGCAAACGATGCAATTTAGCCGGGACTTTTCGGAAATTCATTTCATCCCGAAATTCGCACCCCCAGAATCGTATAATCGAGAGTCCACTGTAAATAAACACCGATACAGACACGCTCTGAATTTTTTTTTTTTTTAGTTTTGGGTGGTTCGAATATTTCGAACAATAAAAGTGTCGTTCGAATCGAATCGAATACCAAAAAATTCGAATCGAATATTCGAAGTTTCGAATATTCGCACACCCCTAGCGGAAAGCTTACGTTAAATATCTTCTGTCCAAATTTGATTAAGCAATTACTTTTATGCCCGCTGAGCCCTAAAGAAACCGATTTCTCCACATCGCAGCTGTCTAATGAACACGTTTTGACCACGTTCGGAGAGCAATTTATTGCCACCAGCCCTCGATGTTCAAGCCGTACTGAAGAAGTCCGTAAGCAGTGCTTGGCGTTTCTTGACCAGGGTGGGCTTTACGTGACGCTCGTATGCTGACAGCGTTAACAAGACTTGCTCTTAAACATTCGCGTGCGCCCGCGTGCCTCCGTAGAACGTCGATGGCATCCATCACTTCGGTGGCCTTCAGTTTCACTGACACTTCCTCAGGCTCTTGTTCGGAACACTTTTCTTTCTCTTGAAGTGCTCATGCTGCTTATAAGACTCATCTAATGATGGACGAACAAAATATAATGTGGTTATTAGCGAGCACAACCTAGAGCAGCAACACGTGAGCAAAGACGCGTAGAAAAAAAACCACGAAAAAAACACTTGAGAAGTAGGCTTCAGCCATGGAGGAAAGAATGCTTCGGCAGCCTAAGCAGGGCGATTCCACGAGAGAACGAACATGCGTGTACACGACTATTTTTTGTTCATTCTGGTTTTTTTATTATATATGCGCGCAATATGGAAACCCCCGAAAATCAAGTTTGTTTTCTCCTGAGGTGCGTAGTTCGGGAGAAAAAAATGTTTGAATGTGCCCGGAGCGCAGCGGTGGTTTCGGCAACTGCAGATTTTTCCAAGTTTGCGTCTCTGTGTACGTCAAGGAGTACAAGGAGTGTGTATAAAATGTTTTGGGCCATAAACTGGACCAGAATGCTTATCCGTGTAACGCAAAATCAGCGTCCTGCAGCGAACAAAAAATAAAAAAAAAATCGTGAAATCGGCCCAGACGATAATTTGTTAGTGTTTTTGACGCCCCCTATCTACAATTCTTCTTTTCTGAAAAACTTGTAAGTTGGCCATTTTATTGGCCATACGTATCTGAACGCATAAACAAAAGATGGTGTTTGTAGAAAATTTAGAAGTACTAAAAAAAACTGAATAACTTCGGCTCTTTTTCAGAAATTGCGCAAATTCAAAACTCAATATAAAAAAAACCCCATACTCGATTTTCTTCAAAATTGCGAAAATAAGACTCCTTTACTTGGACAACAAAACTGTGGAAAAACATGTTGCATCATTTTGTTGAGAACAAAGTTATAAGGGGCCAAACTTGGGGCTCGCGCGACGCGTCTTGGCGCGCCGCGGTAAGTTCTGGCCGCTGTTGCCGGACGTTGCGCGGGTGTACACGGGCGGTAATTCACATTCCACTGCCACATGCCGGCACGGTCAATCTCTTTCCAGTATTCCCAAAGGAAAAAAACTATTCTGGAGATTCTTCTGTTTTTTTTTTTTTTTTTTTGCCCGCCTCTGTTTCCCTAATTTGTTCTTTAACGAGCTAACTTTCTGGCCGATACCAGCTCGAAAGCGCTCCTTTGCGAACGCCACTCTTCTTATAGGGAAAGGAAAGAAGGATTTGAAACAACAGGAAAAGTTTTTCCGGTGGTTATATCGGGTAGAAGTGGTAGGAGTGGTCGAAATTTTCTATTATTATGGCGCTTCGGTCACAGCACGAGTAAATTACTGAAGGGATTTCAGTTTTTTCACAAGAATATTTATTTAAGCAAAAAGACACAAGTTTGGAAATTGGCGGTCAGACTATCGTGATCAATTATTTACAGTCAGGAACACAGCAAAAGCATACGTGTGGGAATGCAACTCAAGTAAAATATTTATAATATCTGCACCACAGCTTCCTCGGGCGCTCATACAGTCAAGCACAGCCACTTCGCAGACGTGTAGTTTGCTCTGGAACGTTCATACAGCTGATATTTCTTCTTGAAATGGCTGGCTGCACCGTCACTAACGTAAACAACGTAACTGTACACAGGGGCACTTTCTTCCAGGCATTTGTGCACCTTGTGGAGCGAGCGCATAGCATGCATGTGCGGTATCGTGTTGCATGTGATCGCTAACTACTGCGAAGCTCTGGACTGATTTTCTTGTAGTTACAACGCACGTAAACAGTGAAACCTGTGTTTTGTGCCAGTGGTACGACTGGACTTCATTTGGCAGAATAACTGTCCAATTTTCAGAGAAGTCGAAGTGCAGTACAATGCTTGATCGCCGTTCGCATCTTTTCGCTTCGTTTATGGCAATGGCCTGGGTCCGCCTAATAGAGTCATGGGAAATCCACTTGGTGACCCATTTGCCTAGCTCCTTCACGAATGCAGCTGGCGGTAGACTCTTTTTTATCAGAGAACCAATTTCCCATACAGCGTATGTGACGTCTTCTTCGTCCGAAACGCCCAAAGCGGACATGGTAAGGTTGTCGGCCATTGGGAATTGCCGGCACGCGCCCAAGAAACACTGCGTCGATGGTGAGGTGCAAAGACAAAGCTCCTTTAAGTTGCTCATTCTTCGGTCAACCCCTGTAACATTTTGCACGGCCAAAGCAGACAGGTCGGCATTCGCACAATAAACGCAGACGCACACTTCATGCTGGGGGGAGTGCAAGACTAGGGCGGGAATGAACTGTGGGTGGGTGAACGGGTCACACTTTTTTTTTCAGAACAACATCCGCTAGGCTTCCCCTGCCACATCTATCAGGATAAGAGTGTGCGGGTAGTCGAGCAAGCAAACACGCGCACAAATGCACGTGCAAACACTTAGGCACAAACGAAAGCATCCACCCTTGAAAGAAAAAAAAAAAAAACTTTTAAGGGGAGGAGTCAAAAGCAAACAAGAATATGGCAAGGTAAAGCAAAGGGAAGCATCCGTTGAGAGCCCATCAACCACTGAGTTGAAGGACAGAAAAGGACGGGGCAGTAGCCTCCCCTTACTGCAATTTTCGTACGCAAGCGTATCAAAATCGCTAGTAATACTGTAATGTACGCTTCGCCTTTGTGATATGTGACTAAACAATAAATATACGGCAATAATATGACAACAGACCGGAATTTAGTAATACGTCAAGGAGCCAGGTACCCGACCGCACCTGATTCTCATTCCAGTAAAATAGGTTCGCGTGCACGTGGCGTCTCCGAAAAGGCCTCGTAAGCCGTGGTGCAGGTGTTTGTTTCCTGGTTAGTTATTTTTACGGTCGTTCTCTCATGTTTGCCTCAAAGAAGGCGGTGGGATACCCTGTACTGATGCCAGCGCACCATGCACCACCAGCGGAAATGCGCCCGTCGTGGTGGGGAACTGATTAGGGTCTGAAGGTCAATCCATTCCCTCCCTTGTAACTGCCCGAGCGCCATCTGTTTCGGTTGCCTGCGCATCGGAGGAACCTTTGTTTTTTTGTTTTGCATCCCGCAAAACACTGGCGCCGCAAAGGAGCGCTTTCGAGCTGATATCGGCCAGAAAGTTAGCTCGTTAAAGAACACATTAGGGAAACAGAGGCAGGCAAAAAAAAAAAAAAAAAACAGAAGAATCTCCAGAATAGTTTTTTTCGTTTGGGAATACTGGAGAGAGATTGACCGTGCCGGCATGTGGCAGTGGAATATGAATTACCGCCCGTGTACACCCGCGCAACGTCCGGCAACAGCGGCCGGAACTTACCGCGGCGCGCCAAGACGCGTCGCGCGAGCCCCAAGTTTGGCCCCTTATAACTTTGTTCTCAACAAAATGATGCAACATGTTTTTCCACAGTTTTGTTATCCAAGTAAAGGAGTCTTATTTTCGCAATTTTGAAGAAAATCGAGTATGGGGTTTTTTTTATATTGAGTTTTGAATTTGCGCAATTTCTGAAAAAGAGCCGAAGTTATTCAATTTTTTTTAGTACTTCTAAATTTTCTACAAACACCATCTTTTGTTTATGCGTTCAGATACGTATGGCCAATAAAATGGCCAACTTACAAGTTTTTCAGAAAAGAAGAATTGTAGATAGGGGGCGTCAAAAACACTAACAAATTATCGTCTGGGCCGATTTCACGATTTTTTTTTTAATTTTTTGTTCGCTGCAGGACGCTGATTTTGCGTTACACGGATTAGCATTCTGGTCCAGTTTATGGCCCAAAACATTTTATACACACTCCTTGTACTCCTTGACGTACACAGAGACGCAAACTTGGAAAAATCTGCAGTTGCCGAAACCACCGCTGCGCTCCGGGCACATTCAAACATTTTTTTCTCCCGAACTACGCACCTCAGGAGAAAACAAACTTGATTTTCGGGGGTTTCCATATTGCGCGCATATATAATAAAAAAACAAGAATGAACAAAAAATGGTCGTGTACACGCATGTTCGTTCTCTCGTGGAATCGCCCAGCATAGAGGGCGCTGGCGTAGGCAACGATGGAGACGTCAAAATGGTGGCCGCACTATTAAACCGTCCATGACCGCTAACGGTTATTGAGCAGCTTTTTCATCGCTTTTAATTGTTGTCAACCGCATAATTCACCGCTTTTCTTTCATTTTAGCCTTTTTAAGAGTTAATGTGAGTACTGAATGTTTTCAATGTAGGCTCTGAGAGGCAAAATAAAATGTGCCTCGACCGGAATTTCGTTCTTCCTTTCTTGCCATGACTTCGTTAAATCGAAAGCGCTGCACGAAATTACTTCGTAAAATCGAGATAAAAATACATGGATTTAGCAAAATTTTGATAAAAAACTTGAAAAAATTCGTTATATCGCGAATTTCGTTAAATCGAGGTTCGTTATATCGAGGTTCAACTGTAGTACTACTCAATTGCAGAAAAGAAGCCGTAGTCCGTCAGCTTTGTTTGCTGCACGTAAAGCTGGTGCACATCTTTTCCAAGAGCATCTATAAGTGCTTCACCTAGCTGAGCGAAAGGTCCTTGGCGGAAACGAAGTCCGTGAGGGATTGTATCGTCCGTTGGGCCTCTTGCGAAGACACTGCCTGAGTAGGCTGTGCAACCACGTCATCTGAGGCGTCACTGTCACTGCTGTCCGCAGAGCGTATCCGCGCAATGTTACCCTTTAATTGAGGCACTCGGACGTTTCCAAAACATCGCCCCTGATGTCCCTTCCACGGAAAAACGGAGGCAGTTGAAGAGGCACACTGTCAAATTCAACCTTAAAAGCGGCACATGCGCGATACAACAAACGAACGCGCGAGCAGGCGTGGGGACGATGCCAAGCTCCAGTGCTGGGAGGGGGGTTCAGAAGGAAAACTGTTCTCCTCCTCCTCGTGCTTCCTTGTAAGCTGTGCAGTTGACTCGTTTTCTGAAGGGTGGAAGGGGTGCAAGGTGCACCGCGGCTCGCAGCGCATGCTGCAGCACGGTCTGCGTGGAGAGTTGGTGGCAGCTCGCATTTTGGTGCGCGCTGTAACGGGATTCAATCGTCATATCCGATATTGCGGCACTGGAGCATTGTAATAAGCGGTTTATTTCACCATAGAATACATGCAAAAGTGGACCGTGCCATAGTTGTGCATTGTAATATCCAATGTATATATATATTGTTATAAACGGTATCGTTATAGGTGGACTGAATTGTAATTGTGACTGTATATATTCTGAAGATGGTAATAGTCAAGCTAGGAATTCGCCGATGCAATTTTTGGGAACATGATTGCGTGGAGGTGTGAAAAAACTTCAAATAAAGCAGTTGTGGTTTTAAGTTGCCTGTTTATTCGTTACTGAAAAGGCGAAAATTGCCAGTGCACCAATTGCAAACATATATTCTGTCAATACAGCATTCATTTAGGTGCCTGCTGCCGGGTGAGTTACCCGGAATGTTTGCATTGTGTGCTAATTGTCTGTAACTGGCTTCACTGAATGGATTGGTGAGAGTAGTGCGTTTTGCTGTGCGCCACAATGCACATCCAGTCAGACAAAGAAAGCGCCACACGTTTCTATTTACGAAATATCTTCAGACAGTGGTTTGCGCAAAGTGTGGCGGAAGTCAATTTC
Organism: Haemaphysalis longicornis; assembly: GCF_048455015.1. Classification (NCBI taxonomy): domain Eukaryota; kingdom Metazoa; phylum Arthropoda; class Arachnida; order Ixodida; family Ixodidae; genus Haemaphysalis; species Haemaphysalis longicornis. Next base: position 250,019,142 of record NW_027526203.1, read on the forward strand.
AGAAGAGGACTGGGTCTCTAACATCACGTCCAATTATTCTGTTGTATGCAGCCTGCACTTCCACGAGCAACATCAAGAAGTAGTTGTTGAAGCTGAACACTGAACACGCTGTACCCAGCATGTTCAGTGAACCAACGTCAGGCGCTGGACAAACAGAAGCTAGGAAAGACCTCAGAGTTCGGAAGCGCAAACGAGAGCCTTCGTTCACTTGTGCGGAGGAGAGGCCTGCTGCGGGTTCAGTACACGACGTGAACATTGCAAATGTTGGATCAAATTAGAATGAGTCCTTCGATCTTTTGCGACAGCTCACAGACATCGCTCATGATCATGATAAAACGACGAATGCTGCAAGAAGTGTTGAGCATGCATTCACTAGTAGTGCAAGCAACCGAGCTACTGATGGGGTTTCTGCAGCAACCGTCTTCAACAGACAGGTACCCGACGCTCAGGGTGGAAGGACATGAATTATCCACGAACATATGGTTGTTCAGTGGGCCTGGGTGTCAGAAATCCAGTGACGGCCCAAAGGACAAACCAGTCCAAACTTCTAGTAGCGTGAGGCACAACGTGGGATGAAACAGGGTTTACGCTAAACGATCATGTGCAACTCAGGCACTAGCGAAACCGTGCTCATCGTTCTTGTATCTTGAGTGCAAATGATGGAGAGAGATGGAGTGTGCACTAAGACAGCAAAATAAAGATTGCAGCAGATGCGTATAAACAGCAGCTGCGGAAGCTTCAAGACGAATCCTGTGCTGGAGCATTTCTAGAAGTGGCATCTGACACAGAAAGGGGAGATACGAAGGTCCTGTTGCTCCGGACCAAGTAAGGAACTACAAGAAAAAGAAGCCACAGTAGTAGGAGACAGCAACACTGCATTGTCATTCGAAATTTGTCAACGAAAGCCTAAAGCTGCATACCGAACAAAAACCTCTTAAGGGAACCATGCAATAAAACCTTTATGAAGTATGTTGGCGCAGTATCTGGGGAAGTTGGGTTCAGTCACTTAGTTCGTTGTCGCCTTGAAGTTGAACTGCACGGCCTTGAAACAACTGAGTCTAAAGTCTGTTCACTCATCGTGGATGAAATGAAAATTCGGCAGAAGCTGAAGTACAGCAAAGAGGTGCATTTATCGGTGACTTTGACCTGGACTCCGAGTCACAGCGTCTTGTTCCGAAATTTGACAATGAAACCTTGGCAAATTCAGTCTTGTGTTTTCTGCTCTGCGGCCTGCATGCTAGGTACAAGATACCTGTCGGGTATTTTTTCACAAAAGGGTGCACTGAAAAGCAGCTCGCAGAAGTAAGCCGCTATGTCATCCAGACGACAACATATGTCGGCATCGATGTCATCTGTGTGTCACCGACAACCACAGGATAAACGTGGCGGCCATGCAAATTTTGCCCGGTGCAGAGGGAAAGACGTGCTCCGCACCCTGCTGATTCCACAAGGAACATTTTCCTTCCTTCGATCGGAGTCACATCATTAGGGAGGTGAGATCTCAATTCCTTGCCAAAGATATGGGCGGCGAACAGGAAATCTCGTCACAATACCTGATGTAAAGCAGGTTGTTTTATGATGAGGAGGTTATGGCGAATTAGCGGAGAGGAAGTGCAGCAGGTGACGTCAGACATGGACTGTATTGCCGAGACGAGGACATAACTTAATACACAAATCACTCGCACACTAATCTAAGCAATATAGTAATTGTCCCATGAAAAAGTCTTACTCAAAATAGTTCGGGCTCACGGTTAGATGACGTTGATGGCGTTGTCGAGCCATGGAGTATTGCGCTTGTTCTGTGTGCTGGCCGCTTGCACTGTTTCACCTTGCCATTGGTGCTGGCTGTTGTGAAGTCTCAGCGCTGTTTCTCGTGTGCTAGCCGGTCCACGGAGAGGGTTGTGTTGCGGACGTTGCGAGGACTTGCCAGGATCGAAGGTCTGGAGGGCGATGCGGTTTGGCGTCTAGTCTCCTGGACGTTCGTGCCTAGCCGAGAGCTCCCAGGAGGAATGTGCGGTTCCGTAACAAGGATCTCCTAAGCGTTCTCACCCAGCCGAGAGCTCCTGGATCCGCCTGCTCCTTCCTGCCTCCAGCGCTCGCCCCCTCTTCCTCCTTTTCCTCCTCCCACGCACTATTTAGACGTGTGCTTGGCCGGCTCACTTCGGCACGTGCTCGTTTTCTTTTCCACTTCTTTTGCGCCCCAAAAAGCGCCTCCTCACACCTGATAAAATTGTATAAAATACAGAAGACTTTGACAGTGAAGCCTATTCAATTCCTCACACGGAAACACCTGTACCCACTGAACATTTAAAAAGTGAGCGTGACATTGGCAGTGCAGCTTTTTTCTCTTCCAGTCATTGCTACCCTCAAGTGCTTGAAAGACCAAGCAGGCCACACTGCCGACAGGAGTTTGCGTTAGGGACTCGGCATCAAGTTCCTTGAAGTGATACAACAGTGCAGTGGTTCACAATAATGGACACCAGCAACTGTCAGCAGTACATTCACTGCAACAACAACGTTGCTCGGCATTTCACTGACACAGACAATGCGAGGCTAATTTTGCTTGACGTGGAGTTTACTGCATACATTGAGGACCTGAAGGGCATCAGCAAACTAGGCCACTTCTTCAGCGAAGAGACATACTACCATGCCCTGACCTTTGCCACCAAGTCATCGTGGACTGCGTTTGTTATCAGCAAACCGTGAAGAAATTTCCGTTTGTTCTCACCGGGAAAATGTCCAGCGACCCAGTTGAGTCCATGTTTGGCTTCCTACACCGAAGTGCTGGATGCAACAGTGCACTAAACGTCAAGAGTGCAATCTCTGGCCTCGAAAAAATGCTGATGACGGGCATCGTGGCAACTTCCAGAGACAGCAACGTTCAGAGCTCCACGTCGTTCACATCAAGCCAACTCCTCGCAGTTCAGGAGAGACGTCAAGCAAGCACTCATGTCACTGACAAGTTCCTGGACACTGCACCACAGGGTTTTAAAGAACACTGCCTTTCAGAGAGATCATTAGCCCTGAATCCTGATCTTGCCAGCCTTGCAATGATCGGAGGCTTCATTGTTCGGGCTGTAAGTGAGCACATACCCTGTGCAGACTGCATCGCAGTGCTTCAGGGGGCAAGAAGCAGCACTCCCCACCTTGGACTGATCAGCCATCAAGACCATGGTGGACATTTTTATCCCACACAAGAGCTCGTCAAGCTTCGGATAGGACTTAGGTTTGTAACCGAGTGTTTTCGCATTGAAGGTTTATCTCGAAGCCTTTTGAAGTTTGTGTGCAGAGAAGCTGTGGCAACCAAGACCTCGCACACCACAGAAACCTCATCGAGCTCGTCGCCAGGAAATTCGTTAAGCCCCCTCTAGCACACTATGACCCCCCGCTGCCTTTCCCCTCCCCTGAGCACTGGGAGAGAGCACTGTCCAGCTCGGACCCTGACGACCAGCTTTGGCTGGTGAAGAGGGCTCAAGAAGCCGGACGGTCTGAAGGGGTCCTGGAATAAGGACTCCTCCCCAAGGCGAACTGCTTTATAGGGACGTTCGTTCCTCCTCCTCCTCCTCAAGGAGCAACTGACCTAAGTGCTTCCATTAAGCTGCTGGAATGCAAACATCTGTCCTGGAAAATTCTGAAATTGTAATGCATTTTGACGGTTCAATCACATCTTTTATTTTGAATTATATGTCTTGTTTCACCTAGTTCAGATATGCTTTTCACATGTATCATTCACATCGACGTCATGTGCAAAATTAAAGTATAAAATGCAAATGAGCGACATTAGTTTAATAGAGTAGTGCAACAATTTTTTTTCGCATATTTTGGAACCTGTGTTCTAAGGCCATGCTTTGCTTCTCATTTGGAATAAAGAGATCGTTACTAGTCTCGGTGTGTTTTGGATACGAGTTAGTAAAGGGGTACAGTAGACGTCTTCAAGCTCCAGGGGATGGTCACACCTGTGCGTCCACCCAAAGCCACCGACCACAGACAGAGCTATCAACTATTGATCAGTAGCCATACTATCAATTTAGGTAGATAGTCCGATGAGAATTCAACCGATCATGCAAAAACTTCCCGTAGTGCCCCATTAACGTCGACAATTGTGACTTGCACACAGCTCTTGATGGCCAGCTGTCTTCACTAACAATGAACACTGTGCTATCACTTGCAGACTATTATATAACTATTGTTATGGGGCTACCAACAGCCATTTACACACATGCTAGAACAATAATTTTGACAGGCGATCATCATGATCAAAGAACACGAATTCAGTCTACGGGCGCAGTAAATTTGTCTCAGTAAGAAACATTGTTAAGGAATGTCTGAAAATGATCTAACAGCTAGAAAAAAGATGTATACTCTTCTGAGAGAATATGTCGGTGTGTTATAAAAAACAAGAATGATCGAATGGATGCTGTTGTTCAATGTTCTTGTAGGATATATCTTATCATGGATCTATGTGTCTCTTAACCGAACCTGCCCAACGCTAGTGCATGCGACTGGATGAAAGTCGGTCGGGTTTGTGTCTTCCCATAGAAATGTAGGTATCTGAAAAAGAGAATCAGCGAGTAATACTTCGCTAATCAGAGCAGCATTGTATGTGGGCCAGCAGGTTGTACACAAATGCATACAGTATATTTTTTTAAGGAAATTATCGCAGCCTGAATTCTATTTTAACCCCTGCGCTACTGCTTTTGATGCACGCAGAATTGGAAGATTGATTATGAGGTTTAATGCACGGACGCTACACGGGCGATGACGCGCGTCATAGTGGAGGGCTCCGGAACAATTTTGACCACCTGGGGATTTTTAATGTGCGCCGAAATCTGGTACACACTTGCGTTTTTGCTTTTAACTTCCATCAGAAAAGCGGCTGCCACGGCCGGGAATCGAACCCGCATCCTTGGGCTCAGCAGCACTATCCCTTAGCCACTCCGTACAATTGTAAGATACATTTCGGGATGGAAAGCTGTGTGCCTTTAATGTGCATGCAACTGCCCGAGCCGGGTGCTTGTTTGGCCACAAGGCGCAAGGCTGACACTGGCCCGCCGGCCCCACGCTGCTGCCACTGCAACGAGTGGGGAGAAAAAAAGTACTCTCAATGGCCAGCGCCATCTCTTGATGCCTCCACTCAACGCGTGTCAGGCTGGCTCCAATGTAAGAGCGGGCAACGTTCCGGGCATGTAGTTGCAGGAGGCGATAGCACAAGCTGCTCTGCCTGCCGGTTGTGGGGATGCGAGCTCATGTAGGTCATTGGCTAGCAGCCGACTGTGCCAATGCGATGGCCCCTGAGTTATACTTGTACAAGCCACTCTTGGGTTGTCAGAGGATGCCCCCCCTCTGGAGGCTGCTTCACTGTGCAAGGAGGTTGTTGCCTGTGCAGGTTCTCCCGAGGTGGCACGCCCCCACCGCGACGCCTCCCCAGTGACTTGGTCATCCAGGAGGCAGGAGGTGAGCCAGCGGCAGCCCCAGAGCGGTATGCTGAACCGGTTGCTGTCCCCCCACCACCCGCACAGCAACAGCCACTGGATGAGGCTGTGGCAGGTCCATCGGGCCTTACCCCGCCCTTGCGCCGCTCACCAGGTGAGTGTGCTCCCCCCCTCCCTCTGCATCACCACCAGTACGTGCGAGTGCATTCGTTTTTGTGACAAAATGCGTACACGTCGTGACATCAGCAGCATTTTAGCGCACGGGATCCACTGCCCGCCTGTGTTTTTACCAACCGTACCTGGATGGAGGTTTAGGAAAAGGAAGCACTTTTTTTTTTTTTTTTTTTCGGGTATGCTAAAGACAGCCTAGCATGCATCGGGTAAATGTTTAGCCACTAATTAGGGACTCAAGCGAAGCTTGTGAAAGAGGTACATGTGTCCCCATACATACCGCACAGGGCGTCAGCTATCAGGTGGCTGGAAAGGAACAGGCCCTGCAAGAAGGGCTCTTGGTGTAATGCTCAAGTCAGACTGCCTGCAAATTTACATGCTCGTGTCTGAGCATGGTGTTGATATCTTTGTCGATATTCCGTGACCTGTAACTTCTGGAATGCACTGCAGTGCCCCTTTTCCCAGGGCCATTCTGCCTAGAAGGCACCCTCAATTGAGGGAATTGCATGAGCAAGGTGTTCGAAAAGATGACTAACCCAGGACTGAAGTAGGCACTCTATGTAATATCACGGTATCCTCCATAGCTGCCAGGTGGGCTTTGATTGCGCAGATGCAGTGACTGACCAGCTTGTGGCCATTTAATCATGCGTGAAAGGTGCTTCTGTCTGTAGTCAGTACAGTATATCTTTTTCCCTCTTGGAAAAGGCTTACTGCCTAGCAATATCATATCAAATCTTGTAGTGCTTCCAGAAACATGCCAAACTCACTGGAGAACCACTTGTCCAAATAAATGTTTTGGGTATTAATCAGCGCAGCACTTTCCAGAGCTCACACTCAAGAAAATGGGATTCCCCAGGGGGAAGTACTTAGCTGTACGCTTTTTTTAACAAAAATAAGCACTCTGCAAAAGGAACTGCATCCCGCAGTTTTTCACTTTACTTTGTCACCTCTCGGCCTGCAAGCAGGAGGTAAAACTGTAAGCTGATAGAAATGGTTTCAGTTGAGGTAGATGCTGAAAAGAGCAGCTGTGTTTTATTCTCCAAGCATCTGGCCCGTACCCGTGGTCCCACCTAGTGGAGCAGGCATCCCAGCGAAAAAGAAAATCAGGTTCTATGGAGGTCTGCTGGATAAAATGGCCACGTTTAGTATTACACACTCAACACAACTCAAGGTGAAGCGCACAATAACGGTGAACATGTATGAAGTCCTCATCCACCAGTCATATGCTGCAGGTAAGACGTGCCGGCTCTGTTTATTTAATGGCTTATTGAGGTCGCAGATGGTCTTTGCTCAGCGGTCGCAGCTAATCAACATTCCAATCGCCGCTCTGAGACCATGCCTTTTGGCGGCCACTCTAGGCACGCCGAGTTCGATATATCAGATGTGAATTTCGTTATAAGGAATATGTTTCGCGCGCATTTCCGTGATTGATTTATTTTTGTTCGATATATAGCATAATTCGCTCTATCCGGGTTTATTATAGTCGGGTTTGTTTGTATGTAAGGGAAATGGGTAAAAGAAGTGCTTGGAGAGAAGTCATTTTACAACGCAAATACCTGCACAACACTTTTTATGCAAATGCTTGGAAGTGCATCTCTGCCGTGTCACACACTAACCATGGTGAACAACAGTTCGAGGACATTACACATAAATGCACGACTCTTTATGGGGGAAGTAGCGCTTGCAGCTTTGATTGCAGTAGGACAGGTTGAACGAGGGAAAACGCTACAACCCATTGTCTTCACAGACTCTCTGGCTGGGCAAGTGAGCAAACGAGCAAGAATGGAGTCTTGGATCAGGAGGCTAAGTTTAACGGGTTGGCCTGCACATTTCAAACTTGCCTCTGGCACTTGGCATAAAAGCCGCTTTTCTGCAATACATATTCCCATTTGTGCATCAAAGGAAAGAAAGAGGATGGGTCTTTTCAAGTGGTTTCAAAAACAAGGTGCGCTTGTAGCGTATCAAGTGACACCACACCGAGTGCAATAAAATCTCGTTGATATGTTTTTCAGTGGAACCGGAAAACAAAACGTATTATGCAAAAGTCGTATTATCCAAAGAGTTTTAAAAAAGGAGAAAAATATATGCATACTCCGTCAGCAACTCACTTTTATTTGTAATATTGAAGTAGCTGGTTAATTTGCGCTGCGCGTTCATCTTTGCGTCTTTGCAAAATGTTCGTCTTTGAATTCTCCTGAAACGTAAAAAAAGAAGCTTCCGGTATTTTTCACTTTGCCGGACACTGTTCTGTATTACAATCCATTGCGTGCCTTAAATCGGTGAAGCCAGCCACCAGACCCTTGGAAGTCTTCAATGTTCAAGAAGAGTGTGATGCTGTCAGCTTTTTTGCGTAGTGCTCGCCCATCGACGTCCCCTCCTGCCGTACTAACTTTCTTGAACCATGTAAGCAGGACGTCCTTCATATCCTGATGCTTCGCACCTCGCGTTAGTTTCACACCGGGGCCGATAACTTGCATCTTCTTCCAAAGTTCTTCTTGCTGACTGATAATTGTGTTGAGCCTTGACACTCAAACTGAGCTAATGTGCCAAGTCCACGTGCTTCCTCTTCGGGTTCTCTTTGAATTTGCATACAATTTTCAATTTTTGTTTTAAGCTGAGCAACTTGCGTTTCCTCGACCTTGTCACAAGGCTGGCAGCACCGTCGCTCACAGCCAAAAGGCAGCCAGAGGAGAACAAACAATAGCCTCAGAACCGCAGCATCCCCACCGAACACAGTAACAAGGCAGAAAGAGAACAAAGAACAGCCTGGGAAGCACAAAGCATGGCATGAATTCGTGAAGGGAAGCCGTTGCCTGCAGAGAGCATTGCACACCTCCCTTGGTTATGATACGTTTCGCTAGATCGCTCCATGCATCACCTGACGTATCCTCATCATTGGACGGAGCCACCACACCTCGCAGCGATGTTTTTGCCGCAAAACCTCCGCTCTGCAGCGTACAGATAGTGGCTAGTGGGAATGCAGTTTGAGCTAGTATAGATAGGAATAAAAATGTCGTCAAGATCCATTCTCGCGGTCATAACATCCCATTTTCGGCAAAAATTTGATCGTATCAAATGCACGAAAATGCATTATTTCTAAGGGACGTCGGCCAGAAATGAAAATAAAAACTTATTAGGCTGAAAAACGTATCATGCCGAATCGTATCAACGAGATTCCACTCTATTTGCTTTTGAAGCTTCCTGTGGACATGTGATCGGATGCATTGTCCAGAAGTGGTTCCCTGCATGCTGGGAGCAAGTCTGCTGGTGGTGTTCACTTATCCGTTTGTGGATGTTCAGTGCCCCAATGTAGCCACCTCTCTGAGTGCCCCTAGGATAGGTAATCTTGATGTCATATGGAATATTTACAGTATGTCTTGCACGATGATGCACTGCAAGGCAGTTGGGGGCGGCTACTTGGGAGGTGTGTAGCGACACCCCTGATGTCCGTTCCTATCCATGATGTTCCCAGGAGGCGGGAGGCGTCGTCAGGCAGTGTCCCCTCCAGCTGGGCCGGGACCCAAGCGTCGTCGCCGCCGCCGTGGCCCTGTTGTGGACCGGGAGACGCAGATCAGCATGGAGGAGATGCGGGCAAACATGCAGGCCAACAACCAGCGAGGACGCCCTGACGCGGTGGGTGCCACAACAGAGAGAGAACCTGGCTGGATAACAGGAAGGGCTGCCAGTGCTTCTGTGGAGGGCCCCTTGGTTGTGCTAGGGCAGTCTTCCTACAATCTGTGTACTGTCCAGGCACCTGTTGGACGACCTCCTTGGAGAGCTTGGAGAGAGGATGGTGTGCGCCGCAGGCAGTGCTTTGCGCCCCTTTGTTAAGGGAGCCCCACACTACGGGAAGAACTGGGTAAGACCGAGGACAAGAGGCAGGGCATAAGGGGAGGGATTCTTCTGGGCCACCCGAGTGAGGCAGGCAGCAGTTGTCCAGTGGGTGGGGATGGTGCGGAGCTTGTGCTTATTCTGACATTCTGACCCCAGTGGGGAGGAAGGGAGGGAATGCCGTGGGCTCTGCGGCGGCACCCTCAGTGAAAGTCCACCTGTCCTCCTCTGTGCATCACCCCTGTGCTGCCTCACCTGCACTCTGCTAGGGAGCAATGCCTAAGAGGGAGAGAGAGGGAGAGAAAGTATGAAAGAACAGGGGCACCCGGAGTGAAAAATAGAATGTGTAATGTCAAAAAGGGTGAACTGACACTGGGGATGGACAGGGCAGCTCAGGAAAAGAAGTCACTGCACAAATGCTGTAGGCAGGAGGAGGACAGGACCAGGAAGCACTGAGTAGCCACAGAGAGAATGGTGCCAGTCCCCCAGTGCCCAACTTGTCCTCTGTGCTGCTGCGGATGTGCTTTTGGTCCTGATGTGGGAACGGGTGCAAGCCTCCTCTGCTCCCACACAGATAAAGGGCATGCGCTATAATTGCCCACAGTGCAGAGAGGAACAGGGTGAATGCTACGGGTGGACACAAGGGAGGAAAGCAGCAGAGCAAGCATCTGAGGAGGAATGCTGCCACATGTACAGAAGCTGTAGTGGGGAACCCTATTTGGGGGGCCCTCCCTTCTTTTAACCCTTTCAGGGTCAAGGATGTACAGTCATGGACAATTTAAATACGTACCGCGGAACACACGGCCGAAGGTACGGAAGCCGTCACCTGGCAGCGGCCGGGGAACAGAGCCGGACATGCGCAGTAGAGGTGTAAGGAGCGAGGGTGCATGTCCCACTGCGCTATGGTGCCTTCTCCTCGCTCCCATGTTTACCTTGTCGCCATGCTGCTAGAGCACTGAAAACAGTTCTGTCGGTGATGTGGCGCGAGATTATAACTGCGGGCACTGCGTGATTGGCGCACACGAGCGCCTGCTACCCGTCTGTGCCGGCGTCACGTTGCTGACATATCTTTGCAGGTTTGGTGCAGTAACTTGAGCAGATTACGATAGACCCCTGGGTCACACCCAAAGCCACGTTAGTGCTGGCCGCTCGGGTTCTACAAGCAATGAGGTGCCTGTGGAAACAAAACAACAAAAATATGGGGCCGCCATCATAGTTGTGCAAGGGCAACTGGCCTATAGAATTGTTAGAGCTGCCTCACTTCTTAATTTCTATGAATATTTGAATTCTGCTTGTAATTATCACAGCGCACACAGTGTGGGCAGTCAATATCATTGGAGGCAAATTGTGGTGGTACGTACATTTATTATTTACTACGTACAAGCACCGAATGCGCGAAGTGACTCAGCCATGGCTGCACCAAACAAAGGTGTGTTCTTGGCAGCCAGCTGACTGTTTAAGTCCCGAGCCGCTGCACCACTAACGCAAAACATTGCAGTGCCATCAGAAGTTAGGCGACATGCTTTTTTGTCTCCATTTCTGTGCACTGGTTTTCTTCAAGAACGTATGATCAACTCAACAGTATGCTTTCCGAGAGCGTGCACGCGCTACCCGCGCAAGCACTGGACGCAGCTGCAAGCAATTACGCGCCGCATTGCTCTCAGCATGGTCAACACCCACAGCTGCGGCAGCGGTACTACTTGCAGTGCTCTTGCGGCATGGCGACAAGGCAAGTGTGTGAGCAAGGCGAGGGCACCATATCGCAGTGGGACACGCACCCTCACTCCCGACACCTCTACTGCGCACGTCCGTCTCTTTTTGATGGTCACTGCCAGGTGACGGCACCGGTATCTTCGGCCGTGCGTTCCGCGGTTCGTATTTAAATTGTTCATGACTGTGCATGTACGTCTCCTGCAAACACCTTCAAAATGGTCAATGACGTAGATGTAGGTACGTCATTGCTTGTATGTTTAAAAAGCACGCCTTTCTTGCTCATTTCTCTCACTTGGCATGTGCTGCCACACTGCGGAAATACGTGAAATTTTTTTCTTGCGCTGATGGCTCCTTTTTTTTTTTTTTTTTATGCTTTACTACAGCGGTGCACGGGCTATCCGGTCACATGCGGGCACACAGCGGCTAGTTTCACTTTCGCCCTCTGGGCGCTTCTTCTTGCGCCCGCGAAACTGATGCACTTCTTGCGCTTGTTCCCCTTCTTGTGCCCGCAAAACTTTTTTAGAATTTTTCTTGTGTTACTCATGAATAAACCACGTGTCTGTAATGACAAAAAGGATTTTTTTGTCACTTTATGGTAACCCCCAAAAAATTACGACAATTTTTTCTCAAGACAGATTCGTCCGAAGAATTTAAATCGGCAATAAAAAAATGTTGACCCTGGGTGTTACATTTGGCAAAAAAAGTGGATCCTGAAAGGGTGAATGAGCGCCCACTTCCCTTTGTTTGAACCAAGACTGGTCTGATTCCCAGACCGTAACGAACAAGCAGCGCGAAAGAGCAGCCCAACGTGCCATCCGTCTGCAGTACGATTCCCAGAGTTGTACACTGCGTGCAAGCAATGGGGGGAAGGGGGTGGGGTGGGGGGGGGGGAGGGGTGTGGTAAAGAGCAGAGCCATTTTTGGGAGCTGATTGCTTAGGGCAAAGATATATGGGATTAAGCCTCTGAGTAGCAACCAGGGTGCGGGTTTCAAGTGCTGCAGTGGCTGAACACGGGGAGGAACAATGCGAGGAAAGACTTGTGAGTGCTGGTGAGGTGGTGGGTAGACTGGATGCCTCTCTCAGCAGCTCTGCCCAGAAGCATCAAGTGCCGTGAAAAGACGCTCAAGTCTCACTCACTTGAGGGGTTCTAGGCTGCTTGTCGTAACTGCAGGAGTAAGGGGATAGGAACAGGTCTGAGGTACATCCCAGTAGGCAGGGTTGGTAGCTTGGCTGGCACGATGAGACCAATCCAAGTTACGGGAAATTGAAAAGTAAAACTATAGATAGAACTCAATAGGAACTCCTCACCGACAGATGAACCGTGCATTGCTGCAGCGAAACTTGTCATTTTGATGAATAGTCTGCACTGCAATCACACAAGTGCTCTCTTCTTCAGTCTTGTCATCGACCATAATCCATAACACGTCTTCTGGGAAAGGCAGAGATTATTTTGCAGGTGCACATATGTAGTACATTCTGGCCACCCCCGCTGTTATCTTGTACCCCTTTGAGAGCTGCCAGGTGGGGTGGAATCGGTGCACAGTTTTGCCTGTTGTCCGTTTCCCGCCCTGTGGCCACTTGTTGTGACCCGAGGAAGAGCACATGTCCATGTAGTGTGTAGTAGTGTTTCTTTTTAGAGCCAGCTGTAGTACAGGAGGCATTGCAGTGTACGTGGCGTTATAGTGGAGGGCATGGGCACAGCTTCTGGGCTGCATTTTGGACTGGGAGGCGGGTCTTCATATTGCTCTGATTCTGATCTGCAGTTGAAACAGTCGTTTCCGAGACCGTTCTGAATGCATAGCCCCTGAAAGATCGCAATTTGGGGGGGAAAGAGTGCGGTGTGTACCCAGTCCCTCACGTGAGCTTTGCACTCTGTGTGTCAAAAGAGGAAGCAAATTTGGCCACGTTGCTTCGTCAGGGTCTTGGGCCTTCCCTCTCTCTTCTTCCTTTGATGCAGTATCGACCTGGGCTAGCCCAAATTAGAATAGCGTACCACAAGATGCCATGAAACGTGAGTTTGCATAAGCTGAAAAGGCTCCTTGCTGGCAGTATCTTCGCACATTTGCAGGGAAGCCACAGATTGTAGATAGTATAATGTACACTTTACTACGGCCATTTATTTCTGCCACTGTCTCTGGCCAGTCTTTGTTGCATTGTACTGCTTGTATATACGTATACATATTTTCCACGCCCCCACTTGTAGTTGACGTGGGAGAATGAATTGCATTGCGGAATGAAGGTGATCTGCAGTGTCAGTGTTGTGCACTGGCAAACCCATTTTCCCTTTTCTTCTCTTCCCTTCCAGTTCCAGAACCTGGCAAAGCTGCTATGTGGCCCAGATGTTGAGGCACTGTTTCGACTGCCTGGCCGGCGTACGTATGCTCATTGTTTCTTGTCTTGTCTGTTTCCTGTTTCAGGGGCCTTCCTTAAAATTGGGGCACCTTCCAGTGCCTGCTAGGCATTCTTTTTTCACTCGCTCCCTGATCTTTTTTTATATGCTTTTTTTTAACTAAGTGACAGTGCAGATCATCACAGCCTTTGTATAACAAGCACACTGGGAATCATAAATAACTGGTTAGCATCTATGGAGGGCTATTGTATACTTCAAACATATACCAAGTGAATGAGTTTTGAGACGAATCATTTGAATGGTTTGCCGAAAGGAAAGTAACCAGCCACAGCAATGAACACTGCAGTGAACAGTCCACTGCGTGGTCACTCATTTCCATTGCAGTGCATTAATTTGACGGTCCGTGAATGCCATTAACAAATTGCAAGCAGTTCTCAATACCCCAACTGGGGTCTTGCAAATGGGTTTTTAAATTTGATGTGCCAACAACACTGAAGTTTGAAATTCCATTCAAATAAGGAGTGTTGGAATTCTCAGTATTCAAATTCAGGAATAATTCCAAACTTCAGATATTCTCTTTGTTTTCCCCAGTGCATAATCCCAGAAGTAGCAAAGTTCTTTTAAAACCCTTCCCCTTCGGCTGTTGAGCTCATTATGTGCCAGGTGTGAGTCAAGTGAACTAGCATTGACCGCCTGTGTAGGCACTCGAGTCTGCTTGCATGCTCTGGATGTGGGAACAGAGTGGCTTCTTCCCTTTGAGGCCACACATATGTCAAAGGCGGCTTTACTGCTACATCGTGTGCGCATTTGTTTTCTCCCTTTCCTTTCTCAGCCTTGCTACCTGACTGCAGACCATGCAGAGCTCTGTATTGAGAAACCGCGAATCTTGTGCTGGCTTAGTTTCGTGGAACGTGTTAGGAACACACACACACGCCATGTGGCAACAAGATTGCACGCGCCCTCTAATGTGGCATTTGTGCTGGGGTCGTGGGAAAAAAATGGGAGAGCAGGTGTGATAAGTGCCTCTCTAGTCTCCTTGCATGCAGTTTTATTCTCTTTCTTTATGGCAATCCTTAGAAGGGAATGATACAGGCACCCGTACGTTGCATTTCAAATATTTGGCACCAGGGTCAGTCAGCATCAACACAGTCCATTCTTTGGCCCTGCAGTTTTCTCATCCCTCCATTGAGTTGTCTGGCCTTCCCCTACGTGTGGTGCTGTCTCTTGGTGCAGCCATTTCGTTACCCTGGTGGCCCACTTGTTGTCACTCCCCTGCATAGCACATGTGGGGCCCATTTCCACTTGTCTTTCTCCCTTTTCCCTAAACTCGCCGGGTCTTTTCCCCAGCACGTGATGCTTCCCTGTTCACTACCCCCCACCACCTTCCTCTCCCATGTTTCTCTGGGCAGAGCCTAGATTTTTTGCCAGGGGCTCAGTGAGATCCCAGGTGGACAAGCTAGCAGTGGGAGTGCACACTGCTCGTGTACATTACTATCACTCTCGGGCTGTGCGTGAAGTGGTGTGTGCCCCCCCCCCCCTGCTGCAGGCCTGCTGAGTGAGCGTCTGCTGCGGCCCTGGAAGCTGGCCCGCACACGGCCAGAACCCGATGAGGAGGAGCCCCTTGGCGAGGGTGAGGTTGTCTCGGTCATAACGGGCACGCAAGCCTGCTTCAGCTCACCCTCAGGAGCCATGGCACTTACTGCCCCTGACTGTGCAGGAGAGCCTGCTGGAGGAGTGCAGCATTCCCCTGCTAGAGAGAGGAGGCAGGAGGCGGAAGCACGGGTGAGCCGCTTTTCTCTTCCAATGGCTTCCTTCCCTTTGCCCTGGTGGCCCCTTCTGGCTCTTGTACACAATTGCCGCAGTGGGAGCCCTGGCCAAGATTCAGGCCCAGTGTGGTTAAGAGCCTGGACAAAGCTCTCTCAAAGTACATTCCTGTCCCGAAAGAGAATGCCGACTTGCTTTTGACCCCCACCTTTGCTTTTTCTCCTCTCTTGGTATCGACCTTCTGGTCTTTCACGTGCTACACAGCCTAAAACTGTGATGCTCGATGTCTCCGGCAGTGATTGGTGCAAGTCGTGCACATCTCGAAACTACTGTGTATACCTAACTGCACATGTTCCTTTACCAGACAGAGCCCACACAGAGCAAACAAGCCCAAGGTGAAATGAGTCTGGTGGCTTGTGCGTTTAGTCATGCTGGCTGGGGAACTTTCTGTTCTTTACAATCTCTCCAAGTGGCCCAAGTTTTCGTGGGTGGCATCACTAGTACAAGGCAGGGCTCGAGAACCACCTGCAAGCATGCCCCATTTCCTGTGCTCGTACATAACGTGCTCCACAGCCTTTGTTTATATACGTGCAAAGCTGACAAAGTGCGTTTTAAATGCTAGCAGAAAAAAAAAATGGAACAGAAAAAGAGGGCAAGTGGTTGTGTTGTTTCCCTCCACTTCTTGTTTTATGCGAAAGCAGTATGTGCCCTGTAAGACTTGGAACCTAGCATCGTAAGCAGCAGATGAAACCAGAAATCTACCTTCCATCATCAAAAAAGAAGAAGAAGAAGAAATATGCAAGGTCAGCAATGGAAGCGAGGGACACACAATGACTTGCAACTGACCGCTGTGTGCTGGTGCCACACAACTTTAGCTGTTGGAGTACTTTAAACCTGAAGAAAATGGGGCCAAGAGGAGAAGCAAACCCCAAAGGAGTACACACCTCCTTGTGGCTCCAAAATGCACCAGGGGAAGCCATTATGCTATGCAGTGTAAGCAGAACGAAGGGTGCCCCCCACCTCCTTAATTTTTTTTCTTCTCTTTCTGAGTGCTAGCTGATTGCAGTAAAGCCAAATGCTGCTGTGTGTTCTGAAGACAGCTGCTGTCTCTGGATTACTCCTCTTATGGTTTCTGCCTCTGTGGTGCCCATTATCTGATTTCTTCTTGTCTTGGAGTATGTTCTGGTGTGGGCTGGGACCTGTAGTGGAGTGCACATTTTGTTTCTGGCATATGCATGCATCACAGGGACTGGCCTTGTGTGAGTAGGTGTTGTGGTGGCGGGATGCATGCAGGGGCAATTGCACAAGTTCACATTCCGGAAGGGCAAACGGGGATTGGGAAGGAAAGGGGACTTAGCTTGTGTTGGAAACGCAGTCCAACGATGGGCGGTGAAACTTTGTACCTTGTGAGCTACCACGGTGGGTATTTTGATGATAAAAGATTCACTAGAGGCATGTGGACCAAATTGTGGCCACATTTATGACTGTTGCTGTTGGTGATGACGATGTGTAGCTACAATCCCATTCTATTGTGACTGACGTAGGGGGAACGTGAGCTTTAGTCCCGAACATATTACGTCCCCTTGTGCCGGGACTAAAATGTCATGAAGCCCACACCCCCCAGCTAACTGTGAGGCCGAAAGAGGAAAACTGAGGCCGAAAGACGGAAACTCAGTGTCACAAGTGAGCGCAGCCCGCAACACACTTGAGTGCCCAGATCGTTTTGTGTACTTAGTGGACAGAGGCCTCGGTCATTCCTCTGACAGAATGCTGCCATGACCAGCTCCAGTTGGGATGTGAGCAGAAGCATTTGCCAGCATACTAATTGCAGCCGCCCTGATATGATTTACCATCAGTGGGTGTACGCACGCGAATGAGGGGAACGAAGGTGCCACTGTGCCCGTGTTCTCGTCGTAGCCCTTGCCCAGTGCGCCACATGTGCAGTTTTTGGAGCTGGTTGCATTGTGTGGGGTGTGGTGCAGTCACCCTGTTCATGTTCTTCTCACCCCCTCGGCCAGGAGGAGCTCTCCCTTGCTCCCCCTCGTGAAGGGAGCCTGGAGGTTGGCCGAGAGCCCTCAGCATCATCCTCAGGTAAGCTCCTCCTCTCAAGGTGGGCGCACTGCTTCACGGGCACAACCCCCCGTGGCAACGTGTGGCCCACCTGTTGTGAGCCCTGGTTGTGCTCTGTGCTTGTGCGGAAGCTTCTGCAAGTATGTCTCACCCGTACTATCCCTTCCCTTCCCCTGTCTCCCCACAGGTCTCGAAGCTGGAATAGCGGGGACACCCTCGTAAGTGGCGCCTTGTTTCTCACTCGCTTGAGTTTTGCCTCTTATTTAGCAGGGCCACAAAGACAATACAAGTCTGGTTTGCTCAAACGACTACTCATTTTTCCAGTAGCTTTGTGATGCCAGTTTTTAACGCACACTTCCAATACTGATCCCAGGGTTCGCACAGGTCCTTGAAAACCTTGAAAACCCTTGAATTTAGAAGTGTCAATTTCAAGGCCTGGAAAGTCCTGGAATTTTTAAATGGTCCTTGAAAACCCTTGATTTTTCCGGAGAGAATCAATGGCCCTGTCTTTTCACAAGAATTCAAAGTGTTTTTCGTGGATTTTAGGTGCTAACAAATGTAAAGAAACATCGTAACAATCAAGTTTCAGTGTATTGCGTGAAATTACAAGTTTGGTGGGAGCAGACACTTGTCAATCCAATCCATGTCATGATACAATCCAGTGAAAGCCAGCTTCTGTTCTCTATCTTGCATCTTCCATATAGTCTGTGGACGCATGCTCCTTGCATGTTTCCTGTGCCTCATACGCTCCATCTGCGTTTGCTTTTTCGTGCAAATGGTAGACGTGTACATTGTTCATCCTGCCTTGCAGCAACACTTGCGGATTTAATTTTAGCTGATACTCTTGCTGACAAAGGAGGAGATGCAGGCAACATTAACTAAGTTTTAAAATCAAACAGCCTCAGCAAACACAAAGGCAAAAGAAAAACCTCTAAATACCAGCCATGAAATAAAAAATAAAGCTGGGGAAGCATTTACGAACCCGTTAGCAACTATCTAAATGTGCACTAATGTGCTTAGGTATTGTGCAATAAAAAACTTTTGCATTGTGTTGGAAAAGTTATAAATAATCCCATATAAAACGTTAGATGGGGACCTTGAAAATGTGTTTTCTGGTCCTTGAAAGTCCTTGAAAACCCTTGAATTTTTGCTTTTCAAGCCTGTACGAACCCTGTGATCCGTATATAAAGGAAAATGAATGGAGCAGTGACGAATTCCCAGCCACTTTCTTGCCAGGTCCTTGGGACATCACTCCAGCCACTGCTGAAAAAACTACTGCCAAAATTCAACACACTGAAAGCTCGCTTGTTATTATTCCCCTTCTTGCGTCACTGCCGAGTTTAACTGTCCAAGTCAGTGTGTGTGTTTGGCAGCAAAAACGAGCTGACCTCGTGGGAGGTTTTCGACCTCAGCTGGTGCGTGCTGCGAAATGGTTGCAATCGGGGAATCAGGTGGCCTACGTCGGTTGCCCTCTAACGAATAAGGCCCTCATTTGCCACGTGCCACAGCTCCACTGGAGCTGACCCCTGTGCACTGGTAGTAGTGGCTGTCCCTCTCCTCCCCCTGCAGTGGTAATCGAGCGTGCAGGCTGTGACAGTGTGCTTCCCTTCTCTCTCTCCCCTGGTGCTGTCATGCAGGGTTGCATCGCTCCTGGCCGACATCCAGGAGGAAGAAGGGGAGCAGCAGCCTGGTGGCGTTGTCACCGGTGAGCAGGGTGGGCACCGGGACCATCCCAGTGTGCCACTGGGACGATGGGAGAGACCACGGGCAAAGCTGCTAGAGGCACACTTTTTCATCACACGGGGGCTGGGTTGAGCCAGCAACTTATCCACCCACGAACCCTCTTTGCCTCGAAATGTGATCGCTGGTGGAGGGGGGACCCCTCATGAGAGGCACACACCTGCCGTCCTCTTCACCTTCAGTATAGTGCCTCTCCGCGGGGACAACTTTCTGTAGCAACACAGTCAAGCCCACAGAGCCGAACCATGCTATTTTGCTGCGCAGCTGGAAGTAATTCAACAAAAATAATGTGCTGGCTTTAGCCTAAGCAACTGAAATATATGTAGTCCTTAGTTTTTATTAGGGGTGTGCGAATATCAATTTTTTTAATTTCGAAGCGAATTCGAATAATAAAAACAAAGTTCGAATCGAATCGAATATTTTTCGAATATTTTTCGAATACGAATACTTATTGTTTTTTGTAAAATTAATGTTTTCACCATCTAGAGACACAAAAACTGCAACTTTATTGCACAACAAATCACACAAAGTAAAATTAGGAATTACATTGCACTCAACAGGTTAAAGTCTGCACTCACTTAAATGTTAGCATGGAGAAAGGTTAACTGCTCGACGTGCTCGGGGAGCAGTGACAACCTCCTGCTCGTCACCACTTTACCAGATACCGAAAACAGCAGCTCACTTGAGACACTAGTAGCTGGCATGCCCGAGCCCGGGCACATTGCCGCGCGCTGATACAGTAAAATCTTGATGATACTAATCTCGCGGGACTGCGAAAAATATTCGTATCATCCGAAATTCGTATGAACCAACACAGACCAAAACACTTAGAGCTGAAAAAAGTTTTCGTTTATTTCTTTTCCTACTTTCGCGTGAAGAAATTAGTGATTTTTTCTGCTTTTTTTAACCCCCGTGTCGCAAAGCAGTCTTTTCTGGAGCACGTAAAGCTTCGCGCTCGTCTCCTCACTCGCTGTGCCCAAGCTCGCTACACGCCGCAACAGCCAAGCGTGAACCGCATGGTGCGTTTTTGCACGCGATTCGCTCGCCTAGGCTCTGCGATTTCGCGCCCGCGCTCGACGATTTCGCGCCCGCGGTAGCGCCTACCTCGGTCAGAAAATGACGCACGACGCGCGCGGCAGAATGGGGGAGCCTGACTACTTGCGATGAGATCGAGACAGCCGGCTTGGCTCCGCCGGAGATGGTTAGGCTTAGCACCCCGGCAAATATTTTTATGGGCGCTTTCACTAGCGGCGCGGATGATGTTTTATAGTACCGCTTTCGCATGCATTATCAGCTCCTTTACCGCACAAGCAACTTCGTGTCTCCCTTGAGCCGCATTTTAAAGAGCGGTTAGAAGCGGTCGCTCGAGCGCCCGCGCCACTTCGCGGCTGGAGCCGACGCCATGTTGACGCCGCCGGCCGCGCCGCAAACGATGCAATTTCGCCGGGACTTTTCGGAAATTCGTATCATCCCGAAATTCGCACCCCCAGAATCGTATCATCGAGAGTCCACTGTAAATAAACACCGATACAGACACGCTCCGAATTTATTATTATTTTTTTTTTTAGTTTTGGGTGGTTCGAATATTTCGAACAATAAAAGTGTCGTTCGAATCGAATCGAATACCAAACAATTCGAATCGAATATTCGAAGTTTCGAATATTCGCACACCCCTAGTTTTTATCCTTGGTGATATTGCCACTGAATTATTAGCCAGAATTATGTGAAACGGAGAGCATTATTTTTTATATTTCTGGGTTATTTTTGGTTGCGGCATTCACCAGTGACGTTGCATGGGTTCCCTTCAGAAAAAAAAAAAAGAAAAAAAGCACTGCATCCTCGTCGACGGAAGCTTCCTTTCCTTACAGTAGGTCACTAATTAATTCGCGCCTAGGATTTTCAATCACCTCAAAAACCAAAAGCTCTCGAAACAAACGAAGAAAGCTGTCTGCAACTATACACCCAAGTGATAATGGTGCAACCAGGACTCTCCATCATTTCCTCATTTTGTTTGGTTTGCCAGATTGCTGGCATAAGCAAGCGTACTGTCACTTCGCTCAACGTGGAGATTCTGAGTAGTACCCTGAAGTCCCCAAAGCATAAAACGGCTTTATTTGGCGACTGGAAGACAACCCAGAGTTATGGAAAGACACGAGTGCAGCAGTGCTGTAGTTGCACCTTTTAACGCGATGCAAATAGCATTTGACTTCACGCTGTAGGGTGTGTGTGCCGTTCTTTCGGTATGCCACACCTGCGCTATGTAAGCACGCTACCCTTGACTGTTGTGATGCCCAGTTTTCAGCTCCAGCAGAGTTTAAATATCAGTGAAGGCCCCCAAGACTCCAGCGCCGACAAAATTCACATCATTTTTGGACGATACAGAGTTGGCCGGTATCGTCCACGGTTTAATTAGGTCAATCCAAGTTCTGTAGTCAAAAGCTCGCATGATAAAATGAACTGTAGCAATGGCGTATCCGTCACGTCAAAAGGGAAACCGAAACCAGTTTATTGGGAAATACTTTGACACAGTAACACAAAGCAGTTCGCTTCCCCCCCCCCCTCGCTTTCTCTCCGTTGCCACAAAATGTTGTGCCCGATTGTAGAGTATACTGGCTAGTGTGCCGACCGCTGATGAATGCCGATGGCCGCTGCATGGAGCACTACCAGGCGGGAGGGTGCGGGCTGCTCCACCTTCGCAACCTTGGCAAGAGGACTTCTGCATTGTTGCTTTCACTCAGCTGACCACTTCTGTTATGGCAGAAACTGATTACAGCTTTCGGGGTTTGTTTTAAGACTTCGACAAAGAGCAGCATATTTGGTGATTGCTGCTTGCGCGAAGGGTTCTATGAAGTTCAGCAAAACTGCGGGCTTTGAACATCCCATGCTCTCGAAGGTGTGTTCTAGTGCCGTTTTAACAGTATCGGCTTTCTTTATGTAGTACCATTCAGGTAACTTTTTTTTTAACAAAGTAGATGAAGTGCATCAGTTATTTTAATCAACTTGTAAACACAAGCATGTTTTTGGCCCAAGGACTTCATGGATATCACTTCTCGGAAAAATGATGCCGCTGTAAGATGTGTAATTTCCTGAAGCAGCATTTATTCCGCCTTTACCACAAAGATTTGTCATGGAAATTCATTTGATTAGACATTCGCCCTCTTTGCAAGAGTACATGTTTAGCACTCTTCTCGTGGCTACCACTGATTTCACACCAAGGAAAGGCTTTCCAAACATTGCTACCTTTTCTGTGAAAGCGTTTGCGAAGTTATTGTCTCTAGCTTCGAAATAGGCGTAAGCTCATAAACTCACTGGCACAAGTGGCACTTCCATATCCAAATGCCACTTGAATAGATCAGGGTTGAAGAATGGGCAGAGACTCTCACTGGTGGTTGGCAATTGTGCAGCACCATTTGCGAACCACCAGCGCTTGCTGCTTCAGAACCACAGCGTGTGGTGCACTTTTCGCTTGCAGAAGTGCGGAACGTTGTTGGCACCGATACTTCTAATCTTCCTGATTCGGCATCTTAAAGGCTGAACCAAACTGCACATCGATGCAGCCTGTCTGTGACGCTTTGCTTGAGGCCTTTTCTTGCCAAGATTTCTAATTTTCCTCTGCTGGCACGTCAGGCAGGATGCATTCTGGATAATTCTCTACTGAAATCATAGGCATGGCATAGCGTGGCGATGCTCATTGTGACACCGTTTGCACCGATACTGAACATGCCAGCGCTAACAGAACTTGCTCTCAAAATACTCTTTTCAAGCCACCACAACTGGCTTCAGCCTTTTGTATTATCTTTTGATGCTACTTTCCCATTCTGCAAGTTGCGTAGCATCAGATAGTGCAGCAAACACGAGAACACACTCTTTCTTTGGGCAGTAACCACTTTTACACACCAGCACAAACTATGTTTTCTATTTGCACTGTTGGCTTTGTCATCTTTTTGTACAGTTACACAAAGCTGTTTCAGGGACAGGCGCGAGAAAACAACCAGGAACTCACTGCACGATTGATGCATGGCACAGATGTTTAGCAAAGTTAAACACTGCTGTCACACATTTGGGGGGGTGGGGGGCACCTGTCTGCCTCTGGTCTGGTGTTCCCTCTCCCTGCAGGCAGTTAAGGCACGTGTGAGCAGGGGGAGTGCAGCCTCCCCCTTTATTTCCCCCCTTTTGTGAGCATGTCCTTCCCCCTTCCTCCTCCTGTGTGCAGCGGAGCCCCTGGTGCCCATTCCCGAGGAGATGTTACCACAGGAGCAGGAGGAGGCCCTGCTGGAGGAAGAACTCCTGGGGCACGGTGCTGTTGGGTGAGGGTCTCCCTACTCCAGGGAAGGGCTGCTATAGTGCATGCCTGCAGTTCCAGCAAGGGAGGGATTGGAGCTTAGACTTGGAGGGGGCACAGGAAAAAGTGCAGGACGGGGGCAGACCTAGTGTACATCCACAGGCACTGGGAAGCTGTGCCCGCTTTCGGCGGGGAACAGGCTGCACATTCACTCGTGTTAGTCTCCGCACTATGCTGCAGCAAATCCCACACAGCTCGGTCCTGTTCTCCATGGTGCAAGACAGGCTAAAGAGGTGTCAGCAGGCATGGGGACGGGCAGGAGGATGTTTCGTGTGGCTCTGGCTGTGTAGCCTGTTCACTGAAGGCCTCCCCTGCTGTGGAAGCGCGAGGCCCGGCTTGGAAGGAGCATTGTCAGCTATGGCGTGGTAGTTGCACCGATCACCACGTAGGCGGGCAGCCTGGGCATTGCGGGGTAGCGGTCGGTGGTCCTCTATTTGCCACCCACAGCGAAGGACTCCTAGAACTGGGCAGTGCAGCCTGGAAAGGCAGTACAGCGGCGGCTGGGCATTCTCGTCACCCCTGGCCCACTCTTGATTCTCCGAGCAGATACCCAAGGAGGTGATGGCCTTTTCCCATTTCTGTGGGTGACAGCTTCAGGGTGCTGCCATTGTTGTGAAGCACTTTGTTGCTGGTGCCAGGCACCCACTTCATGCAAGCCAGAAGAAAAAAAAAACAGGAACCAGCGAGTTCTTGGCAGTTGCCTCATTACAAGTTCAGGGCTTTCCTGTGGTTACGCTGGTTTCCTTTGCTGATGCATACAGGGCCGTTTGCCAGAGTCCTGTTCTGCTCAGGGTTTCGCAGGGCTGACTACCGCATTCTGTGCCTATGAATTCACTCAAAAAGGGAAACGCAAATACCATAACAGAAATTGTGCACGTTAAAACGAGGGAAAGGGAAAGCGATGCTCGATACAAAATAAGATGGTGACAGTGTGATCCTGGCAACATTGTAATCCTGGCATCCTGGCAACCTTAAATGCAGCACCTCCACGACTGCGGGGATTCTGTATTGCTATATGCCTCAAGCTTCGCGATGGCTGTGCCACCTGTCACCGCTTCTCCGCGGCGCCTACAGGATGAGCGCTCAGTGGCTAATAGGGATTTATGCCATGTTTCAGTTCTCTTTCGCTTCTTTTTGCCTTTCCGCGCCCTAAACAACTTGTTACAGCCATATCAGTAAGCAAATAGTACGTTTAGGACACTTTAAAAAACAGCTGCAGCCTGGTAGAGAGCTCGAACGGTAGAGAGCTCTGCTAGATTATGTAAGTGTACAACACCAATTTACATCGTCGCATATAGCCATAGCATGACCATCCAAGGCAACGCTGCTTACGGAGAGGAGACACTGTTAGCAAATTTTAAAGCAATGGAATTCCAATCAGCTCCATGTACATGCCGGCTTCGCAATGCTAGTCTGTGACACACACCTGGCGCTCATACGGGCTGAATGTACCACAGTAGGATTGCAACAGAAACATTTACACTCTGGTAAATACATCGCATTTTCAAACGCATGCAAACGATAAATCTCAGTCGTGAACGTGCCCCAAAAGGAGTGGCGACAGTGGGGAGTGGGTTGGAGCGTCTCGCAGGTGCTTTCGAAACGGGTCGCTAGGGAGATTTCAGTGGCGCGCCCCTACAGGCAGTGCTCGCGGCGTATAGCAGCATGCTGCCCCTCCCCCCTTGTGCATATGCAAACCGCCAGGAGGCCTGTGAGGTGGTTACCTGTGCCAATACATACCCGCCAGAGTTCATTAAGGTGCTTCTTTCAGGAACTCTACATGTGGAGAACTCTCCACCCTGTTGTTCTCAATGTGGCCACAAACAATGTGGTGTGTGCACTGGTGCGTAGCTGGGCAGGATGTTTGGCATGGACATCCGATATCGCTCACAGGCCTTGCTCGCTCCCTGATTGCCCATTGGCTGCAGTGGTGCATGTCGCCATGCGAAATTCCTCTCGTCTTCTTCCCCACCAAG
This sequence comes from Haemaphysalis longicornis, assembly GCF_048455015.1. Classification (NCBI taxonomy): domain Eukaryota; kingdom Metazoa; phylum Arthropoda; class Arachnida; order Ixodida; family Ixodidae; genus Haemaphysalis; species Haemaphysalis longicornis. The sequence goes on from NW_027526203.1 coordinate 250,044,531, forward strand.
GGCATCTCCTGGGGCCCCTGATGGACCAGTGATGGGAGCCTCCTGTTCAGGGGGGATGGCAGGCAAGTGAACTCACCTCTGGCACATTGTGCGTGCACTGAAGGAAATGGAGCACCACTACTACATGCCTGGCAGGGGGTGAGGGGCTTTTACTAGACGTTGAAGCCTTGTGGCAGATAGGTACTGGGTTTTGAGGGTAAATTGAGCCTCCACGTTTGAGTGTTGCTGGCAGATGTGTGGCTGCACGGCTGTCGTTTGAGGTCATGTGACTCTACACCATGCATTTTCTCTGAAACTAGGCATATGTTTGTTGAAATAGGAAAGAAAAATCATACGATTGACATCACTGCTGCTATTACAAGATAGGACAGCTGCCACAAACCAAGGCGTTGGTATCACACGGCAGGGGAAAGTCTGCACTCTTTAGCAATCTTGAGTAGTCCTAAGTGGGCATTATGGTTTGGTTCATTTGAAAGACTGCATTTCCCCGATTACAATGGTGCCCATTTTAATGCAAACTTCCAACAACTAAGCTACGTGGGAGCTGAGGAAAACAGCAGTGACTTCTGAATGAGCCCCTCTAATTGAATGAGTCCCTTTGACTTATTGAGTCCTTACCACTGGCAAGCACAATGGTAATGTCACTGCATGCCAGGTGCAGAGTCTCGATGCAACAAAATTTCAATATAGACACGTGCTGTTTTTCTACAACTTCGTTAAATCGAGGTCTAAATGGGTGTTTGGAGCTGAGCACCTCCGTTGCAACCCATGGTGTCAGCAGAGTTCATTCCTTGGAGGGTGTCGGTGCTGCATGTGGCATGTGTGATAGCCTTGGAGGGCAGGCCTGTGCAGTGGCCGTTGTTCCCCCACCAGACCGACACTTGTTTGACACAGACCCCGCCCCCTTCCCTGTGCAGCCGCTTCCTCCTCCCAGCTGCAGGAGCCCGGGCGGATGGGTAGCTTGTGGAACCGGCTGCAGGAGGTGTCGGACGCGCACGGCATGTGCACCCTGGAGTCCCTGGTGCCCCCGGATGCCTTCAACCGACGATCTGTCGCCGGAAGCTTCGCCACCCTGCTCCGTGAGGGACCCTTCTCTCTTCCCTGTGGGAGGGTTGCGCCAGTCTTCTTGTGGGGGGGGGGGGTCGATGGAGGGGCCTCCTAATGTCCATGAGCATGATGGATGGGATAGTTGGGGATAGGAAACAGCCACCTTGGATCGGGGAACATTCTCGGCACAAAGACTAGGAGCTTGGTCATGTAATGTGGAGAACTGATGACCTGTGGACCACCAGCTAGGGTAACAGAGTAGGTGCCGAGAGATGGGAGTAGTAGAAGGGGAAGGCCAGTAACTCGATGGAAGGGCCGGGCAAGGAAATTTGGACAGGAGAGGTCAACAGGAGAGGCCTTCGTTGATGCGGGGAGTGGGAAGTAATTGTAGGGTGCAACTGTGGGAGACATTTTTCTGCCCTGTAGAGGTGAGGCAAAAATACCTTGGGGTGCATTGTCGGTCTACTACTGGTATGCTTTGTTGATCTCGCATGTTTTAAACAAGGCACACGATGATCAGAAAGAGAAGGCGTTCATTACACCTCCTTCACTACACTCTATGCGTATGCATGCTTTTTCTGAAGCACCAAGTCCTTTTTTACCGATACAGAGATTTGCATGCATTCATGTGTGGTTAGTAATGACGTGAGACCACCTGGGAAAGCAATGCGAGCGCGTTAATTTCAATTTTTAAGGCCAAACGATGGTGCCCAGCATTTACAATAATGGTGTGGTAGTGCACACAAAACTTGCGGTAATAGGGAATAATTACCCAATTTCCGTCAGTGCAATTCTCGTAAAATCCTTGTCCATGCTGTAAAAAACTCTGCCGTAAGGGACTCTGCCAACTGCTTAACAGTTTTTTGCCCACACCTATTCAGATTGATAGTAGTTAATCAACACTTTCAGGTTCAAATTTTGACGTTTTCCAACTCAGATTTGGCGCTTTCCACATGCACTCCGAGAGCTGGCACCATCTACTGAGTAGAAGAGGCACTTACATTCTCTTTGCTTCTGTTTTTTCGTGCAGCACAGATTTTTTAAAAGCGCCGCCACTGTCATATGATGGGCACTCTGAAAATATGGCAATGGCGTCGACAACGCGCGCGACCGTGTCGTGGAAACGTCGCATTTCAATCGATTGATGAGTTTACGAGCAATTTGCATGATACTATTAAGAGCACTGACTCCGAGGACAACTTTTATTTATTGGATTTTTGAATGGAAAGCGAAAGTGCATAAAACCACCCGGGAACCTAATACCCCTGTTAAACACTAGCCCCAGAAAATGCAAAAGTATCGAAGCTGTAAATTGGGGTATGGACAAAAAAGAGTGGCGCAGAAAACCAATGTTTTCTGCAATGCATGTGCAGCCAACCATGCTTCAAAAGTTGGAGGAACTGCTTTTGCCGGTGGCATAAAACCCACTAGGGCTGTTTTTTTTTTTTTTTTTATGTAAATCAAGCAAATTTAGTTAGGCATTTCATATTTTTAGGAGTTTTTCACTGCTAGTATGTGTAGAAAATGTATGTCTTCAATTTTTGTGTGTTTTATTTTGTGTGTGTGGAGTGACACTGACATTCTTGCTTATTTTTTGTTTGTTGCAATTTTTCTGAACAGCTTTCCTTCTTTTTTTTTTTCCACATAAATATTCTGCTTTGCAACAATTACCATTGCAAAGGAGATCTACCCTTCTACATTTGATAACTGTTAGATATTTTTTGTCACTGGGAGAATATTATTTGTTAGTCTACCCAAAACCACTGCTTTTCCCATTGGCATGAAAGTGTTAAAGGGGCCATGAAGACAAAATTCAATATTGGTTCATTGAAAAGACCGCTTTGTCCCAACAACAATGGTACCAATTTCATTGCAGGCTTTAAACTAACAAGGAGGTATTAGCATTGATGTGATAGCTGTGCCAATTGTGCCTAACTGTGCCGAGGGGTAAATCCTGCTGCACCCTGCCACATATCAAGCAATCTGCGCCAACCCTGCGCCGAAGCTTTATTTTGGTGGGCTTCCTCAATCGGGCACCCTCTGGTGGGAAAAGTCCTCTTTACTTCACGGGTGTTGAAGAGGAGAGAACTTCCTGCGATCTCCCTCGCAGTGAAGCTTGTGACCAGCTTTGACGGGTCTATACTCCAGACGGAAAGGGCATGCAAAGGGTAGCTGGCGGGAAAGGGACAAAAGTTGTCCGTTTGCTCCGCTTGCGCAGCACGCTGTTTTGCAGGCAGCGTTGTGTCATATTGCATGAAGTGTTGGTCGCAGCCATGCTAAGGGCTATGCCCACGAACTTCTCGTCCCCATCGCATTTTAAATGGCGCTGTAGGAGGAGGAAGGTGAGCGCCTATGCCCGTGAAATTCGTCATCCTCCCGACCCTCCATCACAGTCAGAATGACACTTTTTAGAAGCCGAAAGGTGCATCGCATGACTCTGACTTAACTCGACAAACTTTGTCGTACTGCGAGCAATCCAAGCTGTCCAAGTTGCTATTGATTAAACCTGGCGATAGTTTTTACGAGCTCGCATTTCAGTCTAACTGTAATATTGTTTCATTGTGCTCTACTGCGTCTGTTTCTATGTCGGAAAGGCGTCAGTGCAACAGGAAAGCTACGCTTGCTCGCACTCACCCCATGTTTGCTTATATGGCTGCTTTCGGTTAGCGCTATTTCAGTGCCGCCATTGCTAATGCTAAAGGCTGAAGTCTGTAAGGCGGCGGCCGCCATTTGGAATGACGGGGTAGTAGCGTGAGAGACGTCTGTCATCCTTTTGTTCGGGCACTCTGTGAGCATGCAAGAGCCGAAAATGAGAACGATGCCTCGAAGTGCTCCGGCCACCGTGTTCTCCTTCCACACTTGCGGAGCTCAGTGTTTTCTTTTGACCCTCGCGAGCCCACAAAACTACCAAACTAGGCAACACACACGTCTCATGCCAATACCACACTATTTGAGAATCTGCCGCTTTACAAAATTAGGCCCTTGGTTCTCGTTGCATAGCTAACTGACACGAAATGTTTTTGGAAGGCTTGCGAGAAGAGCACTGATAAATTTCTCGTCACGGCTGTCGTGGCATAGACCTTGTGATATTTTGATTCGATCCAATTTAAATTCAATTTCTTGTTCTTTGTTGCACTACAACACATATGCAAAACATTGTGTGGACCCATCCATAGCCAGAGGCTAGTAAAGGGTCCAATCAAGAAGATGTATGAGTAGCAGGCAAACATCAGTTAAAATTAGACATGTCAGGACACAGTTTACAGTAAAGGTGCAAATATGTTTGAATACCAATACATCTCACGTAGTGTCTGACGGGCTCGGGCCCTACTTCAAAAAACTGATAATTGACGAGCTAAAAAGACCGAACATATCCTATGCAGTTGCTATCGATAAAACCCCAATGCGAGAGCAGCATTTCCAGTAACCTCACGCGGTGGTGAGATACTTTCCAGATTCCGCAAAATACGTGGTCATGGAACAGTTACACTCTTTCCAGTTGGGAACAGCGACAGCGGGCGTGCTTCTAAATAAAACCAGCAAAGCGATGCAGAGTGAAAATTCTGAAAAAATGAAAGAACGTCTTAAGCGTAGGACAATGCTGTCTTCACAAAGTACACAACTCATTTGTTTGCGGTTTGGATTCCTTCGTATCTGACGTTGATGCTGTAACTCTTTAGAAAATTCTGCTACACAGACTACCTCAATAAAGACAGAGCAAGAGCAGGGGGTGCTTGGGCTGCCAGAGGTTGTTTTCTTGTGCCATTTGACTTCAAGGTGGCTTACTTTGGCACCGGCTGTAAGCCGCTTCATTGAAGAGTTTCCAGCTTTGAAGACAGTGATCTTGTCTGATTCAGCATGTCCTTCAGGAGGACAGCTATGGGAGCGCTTGAGGGGAGCATTTTCTGATAAAAATTTTTTTTGCAAAGCCACCCTTGGTGAAAAATTTTTGCCCCCCCCCCCTTTTTTTTTTTTGTCTTTGTTTCAAAGAAGTGAACCGTTGGTCCACGTTCTCCATGATGAGGTGGTGTCCCTCGTTCACAAGCTGTGTGGATGTTTCATGAAGACGGAGTCTTACGGCTCGAGGAAGAGTTGCCACTCAGTCCCCTGCACATTGTAAAGCTAGAGCCTGCGCTTCCTAAACCCACAGTTCATGGAGGAGGAGTCCTGTTGTGCTCATTTAAGGAGAGTAGTTACCAAGCTATTGCAAGTGATGGAACCCTGCGATGTCTCCACTTTGATGGATGAGTACATACTCCGGCAATTTGAACATATTGAATCACATCCGTCTACAAGGATTGACAAGTATTGGCAGCAGATTTTTTAGCAGAAAAAGGCTGACAGCACAAATAAATTCCCTGTCTTGACCAGGCTTGGGAACGCATTGCTGTGCATTTCACATGGAAATGCAGATGTGAAAAAAGGTTCAGTGAGAACCGTCGGCATCTTCATGGAAGGGCTCAGTTGACGATATGGAATGTTAATGGCATCAGGCATATTTTCTTGCTCTCCAAGCGGTATGAAGAAGATGCAAGCCGCTTCAGTAAAATCCTGAAGGTTTTGACAGGAGTACAAATGCCAGGCAAACACTACAGGGAGCGCATTGCAGCCGAAGAAGGTCAGGCAGCGTAGCAGTGCCGTCTTTGCCCAGCCAAAGCGGGTCCTAGTGAGTGAAGATGGGCAAGACACACTCCAGCAGGAAGTGGAGACCGCAAAAGAAATGCTGGCGAATGCAAAGCTACTCATTAGCGACGGCATGAAATCGAAAAGTTCCGATGTTGAAAGTGGACAGTCTCTTCTAGCTGAGAGTAAAATAAGAATGGCGGTGGCACTGGACAAAATGGCACAAAAGAACAATTCGGACCAGCTGCGATAGCGTTACTTCAGTTCTAGTTAATTTCATTATGTCTCAAGGAGTCTTGCCTGTCCAGCTTGGTTACGCACCGAGGCAACAGCTGCATAGCCTATGGCAAATTAAGGCGATTGGCATCATGTCTGGCGATCCAGCAACGAAGAGGGAGATGAAGCTAGGCGCAAGGATAAGATTATGTGACTGTGCTACATTATGTGACTGTTTTTTGTTCATTGTAGGTTTATGAAAAGTTGTGCACCTTACCAAAGTCAAGTTCTTTCATGACTTGTTGGTTTACGTAGTGAATGTGCACATTTGCACGAGGGTTTCAGTACACATCTTGAGGCCATTTGATAATTATGGTTAAAGGACATCTATGCGGCAGAAACTCGTCTGCACCGTAGGCATTGTACTTGTTTAAACATTTCTGTGTGGCCCAGGATGCTGCTATTCGGGTTTCCTGTTGCTTGTTTTCCTGCCCCTGCAGCAATTTTTCTCAAATGGAAATTGCCATTCTGGCTGCTCCAGAAGCCCATTGCGCTGCTCCAAAACCCACGTTTGGCTGCTCCAAAATGACTCGATTGAATCATGTCATTCGATTAATGGAAAGAACCAATGGTGACTCCCCAGCCACTGTCGATTGATTTCTCTATGGCGTCACAGAATCTTGTTTGTGTTAGTATTGGTGGCCGCTGACTTAAGCCACCGCCAAGAAACATGACCGGGCTATTGTAGTCGTGGTGCCATCTAGTGGCGTTTTATCGTATATCACTTGAATGCTAATACGCAGTTAACACACTGACGACTATGCTTCTAGTGCTGGCCCGCATTTTGTCACTCCTGCCCATGTTACGTCACTGAAGCATGAAATTTATAAGGCCTTTCTGTATTTTGTGCATACTTTTTGGCTTAAAAAACATCTTTTGTAGCCAAGTAAGAGCTGAGTGAGTTACGGAAGGCTAGTTCTTTCCAATTGAACAAAGTTCTATTTTATTCATGCCCCCTTTAAGTTTGCAGACCATTAATGAGTATTGCGTAGAGCAGGGGTTCTCAAGCATGTTGCTCCCAGGGAACCCAGCTAAGCTCCATTAAGTTCCAAGGAACCCCCCCATCCACCCCTCGCCATTTTTCATTACATTCACGCTACATTCACATGCAATAAATTCAAAAGGAAGCAAGCTTGCTTGCTTTTGAATTTATTGCACGTGAATGTCGACTTTATGTGAGCGCGTACGCTAGCGTCACCTATCTCCAAACAGGATAAATGTGCATGGGGGTTATATAAAGCCGAGATTCAAGTGCAATAGTTTAACCACGTGGCCCGTTTTCGGAGTCTGTCTGCTGGCGGGATTTATTGAGCAGCTCGCGCCTTTCTGTTATGCACTGAGATGTGCTTACTGACACTCGGGCATGAGTAATGGAGGTTCCTTAGATCGATCGCACCTCGGATTCACAATCTAAGTAACTTGGCGAGTGCGGAAGGGAAAATTTATCAGTGGCTCGCGGAACCCCGAGGAGGGGTGTGCGGAACCCGTAGGTTCCGCGGAACCCACTTTGAGAAACCATGGTGTAGAGAATTCATATGAGGGGGGTTGACGTTTAATTTATTTCTCTACAAAAACAACCCAACTGAATGGGGCGTCCTACAGGGGAGGCCTTTTTGTCCTGCACATGATGCTGTGTGAGGTAGTTGAGCTTCTGGGTACATTGAGAACAGCACCGTGAGGGAGTTGTCGCGAGTCTCTTTGCCTGCATTCGAAGCTGAGCCACACTGCTTTCATTCAGACTTCATGGCACACTTCCAGGGGGAGGAGGTTGTTGAACAGGGAAGCCTGGTGGCAGCTTTGAACCTCTCTTTTCACTGGGGGTCGAGGACAAGGGGACTGTTTTAAAGATCGCCACTGCCTGAGTGCAAGTGCGATGGCTGAGGCCTGTTGGTGGCGTTTTCCATGGACAGGGTTGCCGGGGACTACATTGGTGCAGAGACACACGAGTGCTGGCATCAGTGCTGGCCACAGTGGAAAGAATGCGCATGGCAGAAAATAATGCATGCGGCGCGAAAAAGCTACACATGACAAGAGAGACCTGAAAAATGCCATGTAGAGCGGGCACCATACAATCGTGGGCGACAGCTCCCGTTCTGAAATCGCAATGCATGCATAAAACTAAGTGGATGTCACGTGTGCATCGTGTCACAACCGTGCCTTCTCTGTATCATCCGCACTGCGGGACACCCGCTGTCTCCTCCTCACTCCTGGAGGTGAGAAATCGTCACTTGGCTCACGTGATGTTTGCCAAAGGTAACGCTTGACTAAGGCGGGAATTCAATTTCAAATGAGCATGTCTTCACAGCGTATCTCAGAGAGCTGGGTTAGTGAGGGTAGGTGGCGAAAATCGGTCGTGCACCAGTTGCGCGTCTGTGAATGAGGCAGGCCACCTGCCGCCAGGGTGACATGGTCATCAGGGTGGTGAGTGGATGCTGTGCTTCTGTCTTGCAGGCATGCACAAGCGGGGCATGGTGCACATGGAGCAATTCAACGCCTACGGCCCGGTCGTGGTAACTGTCCTGAAGGAGGACCAGGGCACCCCACCCCTGGACGAGCCACAAGCTTAACTTATTTCTTCTCTTTGTTGCCACCATTGACTCCGCCCGTAGGCCCTGTGGTTGTTGACTAGGCTATTGGCTTTCTTGCTGGACAAAGAGGCGCAAGTTACGTCACGCTTCAATGTGACATGTGATATATTTATTCACTGTGAACTACTTACTTTGTTAATTAATTATTGTAATTATTGACGAGCCACTGCTCCTGTGATATGTTGTTTTTGTTGCCCCTCCAGATAATGGCCCTGTGGGCCCAAAACTGTGCAATACCTGTACATAGAGTGCCTTGTTGCTTCGCATTTTGTTTTTGCGTTTTTTAAGCACAATAAAATGCATTCTCATTCCATTCGTGTGTCATTACATAGCTTGCCAGCTACCACACTTTATCACAAGAAGGCCCTCAGCTGCAGCCAAGAAATGGCAAGTACCTGTTGGTTTCAGAACCCCCTTTTAGAGTGGCTTGTTTGCAAGTTAACACACAAATAAAGAGGTCTTGGCTGTAACTGCACACACAGCTCTGCATTTGGGGGCTACGTACACTCTCGCTGCCAGATTCTCTCTCACTATGTATTAGAGACACGGCCGTACCCAGAAATTTTTTTCGGGGGTGGTTATGAATTTTGGGAAGGGGGTAGTTTTGCTGAAAGAAACAGTAAGTATTGTTTACGTGCTGCCTGGAAAAAATTTCGGGAGGGGTTTGAACCCCCAAACCCCCTCTCTGGGTACGGCCCTGATTAGAGATACCCACTCAAATTACAAGTGGTCATTTCCTTTCCCTGCTGGTTTTTGCAGACAAAATTGCCCAATTACCAGGTGATCCATTTCTCACATGCAGCCAAAGGGGCACCACCACAAAGCATGCCCATCTGTAGTGGGCAGTTCAATTCAGTATAGTAAACACTAACATAGTCAAAACCTTGAGAGATAACAAAGGAACAGGGTCTGTGTAACTTTGTGCATAGTAGACCTCTGCAAATAGTGATTGTTGCTTTGGGAGAGAGTAATGGTTTTGTTTAAATACTTTAAATGGTTCTGTTTGAATATTTTGCATTTCTCAATTAAAAGGCTGTAAGCCGCAATTTCTTAATTTATGCTCCACAAACTACTAGCTGATTGAAAAAGAAAGAAAGCTATTTTGTTGCTTTTATTTTCACTGATAATGCAGAGTTTCTGTGGACGCAACTTTCACCTGATTAAGGCACCCTCGGCCACTAGTGTTCCGTTATTAGTGTGATTGGAGTATGACTGCTCTGATGAAAAAGGATTATTGCAATTCCTCTTAGTAAAAAAACCACGCACGCATCAGTGGCTGTTTTATGTACATTCATGCAAGTTCTAGCAAGGAAGCTCGGTGTCTCAGTTGCCCTGACTAAATTTAGGCCGACCAATTGTAAATTCCAGTGGGACCCTCCCATTGGAGGTCCCGGTTGGCCTTCCATTAGACGCCGCAGCCACTCGAGCAATTGCGTTGCATGATTACCTGTGAACTCTTGGAATGGATGAATACCTTTATTGCGACCGTTTGTATGCAAGACAGAAAGTTAGCTGTTAAAGGAGTACTGACACCAATTTTCGGCGTTAATATTACTGCACAGTTCCCTTCCTTTACTCAACAGAATACCCTGGCTGAAATATGAGCGGCCTGCGACGCGAAGAACATATTCAATGGGATCTCATTAATCGCGCCGACGGAGCAGCGCGCGGAGCGGCGCTCAGCAAATGGACATCACCGTGACGTAACTCCGTGAGAGGAAAAAAAAGTGACGCGACAGCGCTCGTCAAAAACTCGTGACGTCACTTCACGTGCGCTGCCCGCGAGCGGGCGCCGGTGCATTCACAAACGGGTGCCCGTAGCCGGAGCTACAGGCATAACCGCTGCCCAGAAAGGCACTGTTGGCAAAAATAAAGCTCCACACACGAGAAAGGAAGCGATAATATAGCCCGGAATCGCAACAGAAGTCGCCATCTGGACTTTTATTGAAAGCGGTCATCGAATTTCCGCCGCAATGGTAGGCCTAGCACCTTCAATCTCAGCCGTTCCGCTCCGGCGGCGGCGCGGTCGAAACAACGCCCCCACCGGCCTCCCCAGTGTTTTGACGCCCGCACAAAACGGTGAGGTCATGCCGGGATTCTGTCATATGCGCCTTTCGGGATGAAAGCGCGGCAATTTGAAACAAACGATTTTCAGGCCGTTCAATGTAATTAATTATCGCGCGTTGAAGTATTTAAATTGCTGTTTCGGGTTCGCCAGACCCTTAAGCATCGATAAGAACAATAAAAGTGGAACATGAAATTTTCGTGTCAGCACTACTTTAACAACAAACTGCCTGTTAAAAATTAGACTGAAACATTGCTTAAATTTAGGCAATTTTAAGTGCGAATGCACTTTATAAGCGACCCCAAACCATCCACCGCCGGCGGCGGCGGCGGCGGCGGCGTCCGCAGTGCTCCTCTATATTTACAAAAGAAACAGCATCCGGCGCCAGGTTTCGATCCGAGGACTTTGCGGCCGCAGCGCGACGCTCTACCGACCAAGCCACGGACGCGACGCTGATATCAGTGTTAGTGACGCGCGTTATATCTTTAACGCATTCAAACTACGTCGTCAGCGGCGTGCGTTGGCGACTCAGCGGCGTTATAGCGGCTTGATAACTGCGTGGTGTACACGTGATACTACAAACCCGATGGAAGAGATGGAAGAGAAGGCGGCGAGGCGGTGGGCTGCGGGGGCCGAGCGCAAGCGCCGCAAGCGGGCCGACAACCGTGCATTCGCACTTTCACATTCTCCCCCTCGGGGAAATGCGGGGGAATTTTTTCGCAGGCCATTGTCCGCACCGTGCTCCGCTCGGGCAGGCTGCGGCTGGACCTTCGTAAAATGAAAGTTTATAATAAACAGCAGTTTTACGCATTAAAACAAGAAACTGAAATGTTGAGCAACGTACAGTATTATTGCAAACAAACGTACATCCACTCGCGCTCGGTTCAGTGTACGTGTCCGTTGCCCTATGGTCACTTTCAATGCAGCAGCCATCGCCGCTGTCGATGCCCGCTGTTCGCGTGCCTTGCGGCCGGTGCGCCAACCGCGCTCCTGGCGTCATCCTCTGTAGCAGCTACGTAGCATGAGATTCCCCCTCGCGCGGGGTTATCAGGAGGCCATGGTAGCAGCGGTGGCCAAACATGCGAACACAGACGGAAGAAACTGTATGAAAGACGGCCGGGAGAGCATTTTCAGCACCGTTTTAAACTCCGACGTCTAATGTACGTTACATTACAGTCCTTGGTGACGTCACTTGGTAGCGCCAAGTTTGGCGCTTTCAAAGAGCTGCCTTTGCGTTGCCTTTCTTGCATGACAACAACGCCGTGCAAAGAAGCCTTGTTTGAGTGCTAAAATAAAAAGCGCAGTTAGAACGCATTGAAACGATAATGTCATGATTTCAACTTAAGTTACGGTATTTCATTTAGAAAAATTGAACACCTCTTATTTTAAAACACAACCCAAACAAATAGAATGCAGCGATGCCCTCAACATTCCAAGTTCCTTTCCATCACTGCCTCAAGCTTTTAGAACATCATTAGTCATCCCCAGTAGCAGGCACCTTGTGTATTAACTGAGGGCTAAAACGTTAGAGAAAGTAAAAAAAAACAACAGACTGTTGGTATCCCATAAATAAAATAATATAGTATCCACTTTTTTAATTAAGTTTAAAAATAAAGTTAAGATTACAAAGTGAAGCACAACATGAGACTGAAACAAAAACCTAGACTCTCTGAAGCACCAACGGTACATTTTTCTCGTAGTACGTACGCTTGTCCTGTTGTCGAACATCAATAGTCTGAGTTCTCTCTGAAATGGGTTCTACCTATTTTAAAATGTATTAGTATTCTGATCAAAAAAATTAACCTTACGTGGCCAAGGAAAGCCTCACGCTGGGGAATTGGAAAAAAAGGTCATTTAACAGACACCCGGTTCTACACCCCACACAAAAACCTTGTAGTGATGAATATATAAACACTCATTATTAATTAGAATTATTTAAAACCTTTTTGCATTGCTTTTGTGTAAATTGAACTTTTTACCAGTACTAATAGCTGAACTCACTAACATTTAAAAGTAATCCTCCAAGGTTGAATAAGCGTCTACAAAGGAAGAAGTGGCAAGCACCTGAAATGCAACTTGATGATGTAAACGAAACAGCTCGCCTGACCTATATGTTCGTAGAGCGTCTGCACTGGATGTAGTGGCCGCAGGTTCACACCCTGGGACCACTTAAAAAAACTTAATTTCAACATAACTGAGGGGTACACCAGGTTACACTTCTGACAAGATACATAGAAATGGTAGAGAGCAGTCATGACTGAAATCACAGTTAAGGCGGTAAACCACAGTAAAATTAGCGTCACCCAGTGTTCTTTCTCTTGTTTTTGCAATGATTTTGCTTCGCTAGTAATTACGTATTATTATACTAAAATCACAGTAGATGCAAGGTTAGTAGTTGGGACGTGTTTGTTGTACGTCTACAACTCTATTTTTAGGCAAGCTTATGTTTTCTACCTTAAAGTGGATCGTTACAGTGTGCCTGGATATGCCATCCTTAGAGGGCATTGGAAAGGCTCACCCGCGGCTCCTTCCGTCTTGCTCTTCGCTTCCTTGCTGTTTGATGGCTTTCTTCACGGTGACAGCAGGGTCCTCCACTCGAGCAGCTTTCGGTCCTTTCTTCGCCGCGGCTGCGGGGCTAAATCGTTAAAAACAGGACGGACGGAGTTGAAAGCAAACACGACACAGTCAAAACCCGATCTGGCGAATTTTCCGATCTAACGAACGATTTCGGCTTCCCTGCATGTGCTGTGCCATTCCCGATTTAACGAAGTATTTCGAGCAACAGACACATTTTAAAAAGGAGCAATTTCAAATGTGTTTAATCAGAACGCCACGAAGATTATTGCGGGACGTCAGAGACAAAAGCGAGGCAACTATAGTTTCGTTTTTACGGAGCTCTACAAGATAAAGTCAGCAGACCCGCGCGGCCGCAGACCACAGCTGCATCCCGGCCAGCACGCTTTCTACAATATTGAAGGGAAAGGACACCATCATCCATGCTGTGGTGCGATGACTGCAGTGCGAGCCCCGGCTGGCTTATTTTCACCTCGGACATTTAGCACATAGCTAAATTATCGACAGGAGAGCGCCGCGGCCGGCTGCCGCGACTACGATGTCATGGTAGCTGCTAGGATGCGCCTCCGATCCCTTTAGACATTGAATTTATGGAGTCAACCGCTTGTAAAATGGCAGTCCCGATTTTACGAAGTTCTCGACTTAACTAAATATTTCTCGGTTCTAGGTGACTTCGTTAGATGGGGCTTTAACATGTACTTTGTAACGGTTCTGGTGAAAGTAACTGTACAGGGTGAATACAAATAAATACGAACGAATTAAGTGCACAACCTTCGATGCCAGCAGCGCTATCTGGCTGCGGGATTTAGAAGCTCCGCGCATGCGAGGTTTTCTGGGGGTAATTTTATAGTGCGACCTTCTGCCAAGCCAAATGCCTGTTCAACAAAGGGACATTGCATATTTATTTAGCAGCGCATTTTATCACCGCTGCGCCTCCATTTTCAGTCTGCTGCACGGACCACGTCAAACGTTTATTTTTGTTTCAAGCGAAGCTTGTATTGGCTGACTTGCACCATCAGTGGCATTCGCCTAAAACCCACTCAGGGATTCCCCCTCTCCCTTCCTCCTCTTCGGCAGTTGGCGCTGCTCGCTCGCAGCTGGCGCCCCAGATCACGTCCCAAAAAAGTTCCTCTATATAGCTCCCGCAGGGAGCTATATAGAGGAACTCGAGGAACAATAAGTCCCTCAACTGTTTTGCACTGATTCCTACATTCGCTTTGCTAAGGCCTATTGCGAAACCATACATCTCGTGCATACAGGGAATTCAAACACGCAAATTCTATTATCGCTTTGGAGAGGTGTAGTTACCCGACGAGGTGGCTCAGTGGCTAAGGCGTTGCGCTGCTGAGCACGGGGACGCGGGTTCGATTCCCGGCCGCGGCGGCCGCTTTTCTGACGGAGGCGAAAAGCAAAAACGCCCGTGTGTACGACATTTCGGCGCACGTCAAGATCCCCAGGTGATCAAAATTAAGCCGGAGCCCTCCACTACGGCGCGCCTCATCGCCTGCGTTGCGTCGGCACGTTAAACCCTACAATCAATCGAGAGCTGTAACCTCACAAACAAGCTCTCCGAAGTCCTCAAGAGCCTTCATATTTGCTCACATGCGTTTTTTTTTTTCGTTCGATTGCACTCAAAAAAAAAAAAAAAGAAAACTGATTAACACCAGTTGCATTAATACCAAGTCACATTTCGGCACCCATTCACGTGCTAATGTTTGTGCACTGATATCGAAATCTCGCCTGATAGAAAGCCGCGTAAGGGGGACCGAGGATAAACTAGCGCGACGTTTCTAATAGGCCACAGAGTTTGGGAAACATGGAATATGAAACAGGGACGGGTCTGCAAGCACTCAAAAAAGCAGCGAGGAAAGGAGGCCAGAAAAGCCCGGCGTTCGCGTGCAGGTTCTATCGTGCCCGCATCTTTTCTCTCCGCCGTATAGTCTCCGCCCGGCTTTTGCTTTTATGACATATTCTAAAGGCGCAATTATTACTTGAACGCAGACGTTTGAATGTTGCCTAGTGCGGTGTATTCAAATTCTGCTCAAACTGCGCTCCTAATTTCCGCCGTGCACAAATAGAAACACGGAACCGGATTACGAATCGTTGATATTTCTCGGTCCATCAAAGTAGAACCAGAGTCCGTCAATGACGGACTCTGGTAGAACTAAAACGTCACGGGGTTTTTCCAGCCTCAAAACTGCAAGCATTATCAGAGTTTTTTTTTTCGGCTTGTACCCAGGTTGCGAGTTGGTGTTTGTCTGCTCAGCCGTACACTGTGGAGATCCCTGGCACATATGCTGTAGGCTGTTTTTACGCATAATCCGTCGCTTCATATAAACTCAAGGATGCACGCGAAGCCCTTCCAGACAGCGCCCACACCAGGACTAACCCCCGTGTGGCAACTTATCCCCGTGTCGTGCGCGCCTTCCTGCTTGAGCGCACCACCGTTGCTAGCCAAATGGCACACAGCAACTCGTTAGGTATATGCGCCAAATCTGTGCTCTCACTCTGTGGACTAAGTATACGCAAGCTCCTACAGCACCACCCCATACAAATGTTATCGTTGCGTGCATGCTCCTATCAAACAGAATTAAATGTTTGAGGGCCTGTTACCGTATATAGACACGCATATTGGTAGATATAGCGTCCTACCTTTTCGACGGCTTTCTTCAACTTCCGCACCTTCTTTTCCCGCCTCTCGCCCAGCTCGTGCTGCTGCGCGTAAAACTCCTCAGAGAAAGAGGTCGCCACGCACGAAACGCTCGTGTTGCGTTTTGACTGGCGGCATCCACTCTTGGTGACAGTCCTCGTAGGCTTCTCAGCCATTTCTGAAAAGAAAAAAAAAAATGCCATCCATTGTCCCTGTGCCCGCCACATCAGGGAGGCTGGAGTTCATGTTTGCCTCAGGGGTGTCGTCATTGTGGTAGCTGCCGTTCGCACCGGGTGACATCATGGCGGCGGGTGATGCAATTTTGTCTGCTGGAAACTTGACTGGTGATAAAAAAAGTTCCTGCGTTTTTGCAGCCGCCCCTTTCTATAGGGGTGATTTCCCGTGCAAGCCGGGTGAAGCGTTGTAGTCCCACACAAGGGCCGAGCGCCAGGCCGGGGAGTCGCTTGTACCTATCTTACCGGCAGGTTCCCGACGCCACCAAGGCACACGAATGCACATGGTGCCTTTCACGGCCACGGTGGATGCTCAACTCGCAACCGCCTGCATGTGGCAGGACATGCCGCCAGACTCTTTCACCCCCGGCAATGGTGCAACGCGGCATGATGGCCGGGGGCCCCGCCAGATGGACAAGGGTCAGGGGCCCCTCGCAAGGGTAAAGGCAGCTTTCCAGACGTGGATTCCCTTTCAAGGGTCCGCACTCGACCAGGGACGCCTGTACCCGTTAAAGAAACCGGTGGGTGCCCAGCGGTACCAGGATTCGAACCCAGTACCTCCCGCATACGAGGCGAGTGCTGTACCTCTGGCCAACTCTGCAACACTTTTTTCAACTTTTTTTGAAATTTAAATACTTGCAGAACGTAGTCACCCAACACACCCAGTACGTAGATTAGGGAGTCGCAAAGTACCTCAGCCAAAAATTACTGCTCTATGCCCATCAGATAATTAAACTCGCTCAAAAGGTTCTCCCCTCTTTTCCGGTCTTGACGTTCTCCGACGGCTCGAATTACGTCACTAAGGCCATGTAGCGGCTGTTGGCGGGTTTTCCTTCAGTTGCAGCAATGAACGCTTTTTGATAGCAAAAAAAAAAAAAGCCACAAAAACAAAGCAGAAATGGAAGGCGTATCTGGTGCGACAAGCAAATCACGCAGTGCCGCTCCGTGCTGGCGATAACTATAGCTTTCGCAGTGGTTCCAGACGCTAAGGAAAGAATGAAAGCGCTTATCGAAAGTGTCGCAGGGTCCCTTTAAGCGTTCTTATTATGCCCCGCGAAACGGCAGGGCACTGCGGGACTGGTCTGGAGAGTCCCGAGGTTGTACTGGATATTTTTATGGCACGTACAAGGTTTTATGTTTTTTTCTGAGTTGCAGATTTATTATTGCATGGTTACCATTAACTTTTACTTGCGCCTTTTAACGACACAGACTCTGCACTATACGCCCAATATTTTTGCGTGGCTTACATTCCCATGAAAAGCACAGGTGTTGTCAAGTATTGTATAATCACGTCCCCGTGATGCATTTTTCTGCCATAACCGAAACGTTGCCGTAGTCGTCACGATTTGACCAGACAAAAGTTGCGAGACGAAACCAACCTGTCACTCTACCGGTATTAGGTCTGAACGACGCGACAATTTATCTAGCCTCCCTGACGAGCGTCAGGGAGGCTAGATAGCGCGAGGGAACGCGTCTCCGTATACGGCTTACTTTTTGTGTCATTCGAGGACTGTACTGAGACTAAACTGGTTTTTACGAGCCCTAAACGTACTATTTGCTCACAAAGGTGACCGTACGAAGTTTTTTTTTTTATGGCGCAGAAAGACAAAAAAGAAGCGAGAGAGAGTCAAACACCGTATGGGCCCCGTCCCTGTCAGCCCCGCAGCGCTCACCGCGTAGACGCCGGGAAGAGGGGGGAGAGAGAGTCAACTTTAATCGAGCCCATTAAGTGGTTAGTGCACGCAGGCACCAGATGGGGTGGAACCTTCTTCGCGGGTCCCATATGCATCCAGCAGCTCCTGGCCCCTGACTGCCAGCGCGGGTCCTTCGACAACGTGTCACACTCCAGCGTGCTTGAGAATTTGCGGGAAGAGGGAAACTTCACGAAGAGGGAGCAGCAGGCGAGGCTGAACGGAAATTCAGGACGTATAGTACAAAGAAAGGAAGCAGCGATGAAGAGATTACGAACACGGTGTACTGCTTCGGGGTTAGCGCCAGCCGCCATGCGCATTTGTGCTCTTAACGGTAAAATGACTCTGGAGGAGGCCCTCTCGAGTGTTATAAAGAGCTGCTGTGGAGAAAAGTTCCCATAATTTCGTTGCGCAGGTTCCAGGTGCGTGCATGTCTCAGGAACGCATCGGGAGAGGGTAAATTAAAATCCCTATGAGGAATGCTCCAGGGGAGGACGCCGGTGTAGGTGATTTTTTTATGCACTCAGTGAAGGAACAGGTAGAGTTCTTACCTTTCCGGCAGAAACCGAGAGGGGATCCGATGTGATAAAATGTAGTCGACACCGCCATAGCGACACCGCCACAGCGGCAAGCCACCTGTGGGAGTGGCACGCATTGCAGGAATATTAGTGCTAGTTTTTTTTTAGGGTGCTTAAGTAACGTGATCCCCATGGACTACCCACTTCCCCCATCCGGGCCGCGTGAATGAGAACTATAGGTAGTCCAATCAGTCATTGACTGCACTAGCTGCAGGGTTCTCGAACAACTCTAGCCAAGCGCAAAGAATCAAAACTTTTGTAACTTCAAAATTAACAGCCGAAGCCGAGTTGGCGGCCAAAACCACCCTAGTTATAGTTGACCCTCAGGACTGGACCCCGACTTCGTAATAAGCAGTGCTTTGTTACAACCGGGAGAACCTGCTCTCCCTGCACTGAAGTGGGGACGGCGAAGAACTTTCGATGACCCGAAAATTTCAATGAACCGATTCCGCTACAACTATAGGGTTTATGCTTTAAAAAATGATTCGCAATATGCTTGCCATAGCTATAAGATCCAGCTTTTGGGTGAGCTAGCTGTGCGACCATAGTACGCAGTTGAAACGCACCTAAATGTTGTTGTTGTTGTTGTTGTTGTTGTTGTTGTTGTTGTTGTTTGTGGTTGGCGGGAGAGGAAAAGGAAAGAAAAGGCACTGGGGATATTTTGAGCTCGGCAGGGAGCTCACCTTCATACAACCCAGGGCAGGGGAAGGGAAGTAAAGGAGGAGTGGCAGGATAAAGTGGAGAGAGACAGAGGGAGAGATAGAGACAGAGGGAGAGATAGAGAAAGAGGTACAAAGAGTCCTAGAGTCAGTCAGTCAGTCCTAGAAACAGTCAGTCCTAGAAAGCTGTCAGTCCGGTCACATCAGTTCGGGCTCTGCACTCCTGGCTACAGCCGCTGCGTGAGGCCGGTCGTCTCCAGGTAATGGAGCAGATGGGCGAAGACTTCCCGTTGTGTTGCCGCACGCCCTTTTGGGAACAGAAGGTCCTCCATGCCGTCGCTGGGAAGGCCTCGACGAGAGCTCTCGGTGGAGCTCTGCTCTCGGGCCCGCGTGGCGGGGGCAGAAGCAGAGTAGGTGCTCCAGCGCCTCTGGTTCCGAGCAGTCCACACATGTGGGGGAGTCCTTGCGCCCGTGTCGGTGCAGGCGCTCCGCTACATTGCAGCAGTCGAGCCGCACCTAAATACTCATCATGCATCGGTGGAAATTGCTGGCTTTTGCTCTAAAGTCGGCTTTGCTGCAAAGCCCTGCTGTGCGCTTCTCCAGCCTTTTATGCGGCATTTGGGCACCTCTCCGTTTGCTCAACCTGTTCCGCGTTCGTTCTTGTCTGGCAGACCGAGCTTCACGCAGTTTAGGGGCATGTTCAAAGGTGAAACACCTGAGCGAGAAGAGACGGGTCTGCGCACGCGCCTCCCGCAGACCCCGGCTTGCCCGATCGGCGAACGTCCATCCGGCTATAGTTCATATCACAAGCTGCACAGCACTGTGGAGGCTACATTGTTATCAATAGAGCGCCCACTGAGGGCGCCTAATCGCCTCGAAGGGCCTTATTGAGGTTCCACCTGCCGAGAGGAGAGACTGAAAGGTCCTTTCAAAACCCCCTTCGCGGCGAGTTAGGCGCCCTCAGTGGGCGCTCTATTGACAACAATGTAGCCTCCACAGTGCTGCATTCAGTTTGTGGTATCTTGCCGGCGCCGTTCGCGCGTATACCCAATTGCTTAGTTCTGCGCCCTTTCCACCCGCACTACGTCAGCCAATGGGGCGGCCCGCATTGATTGATTGATTGATTGATTGATTGATTGATTGATTGATTGATTGATTGATTGATTGATTGATTGATTGATTGATTGATTGATTGATTGCAGTGTTTAACGCGCCGACGCAACGCAGGCGATGAGGTGCGCCGTAGTGGAGGGCTCCGGATTAATTTTGACCACCTGGGGATCTTTAACGTGTTTAACGTGCGCCGAAATCTCGTACACACGGGCGTTTTTGCTTTTCGCCTTTATCAGAAAAGCGGCCGCCGCGGCCGGAAATCGAACCCGCGAGCGCAACGCCTCAGAAATGAGCCACCGTGGCGGGTCTCGCATTGATGGGGCCCTAGCGGTCCCATCAATGCCAATATATTGAAAAACCATCCTTTGACCCGCCGCGGTGGCTCAGTGGCTAAGGCGTTGTGCTGCTGAGCCCAAGGACGCGGATTCGATTCCCGGCCGCGGTGGCGGCTTTTCAGATGGAGGCAAAAAACGAAAACGCCCGTGGGTCGAGATTTCGGCGCACGGTAAAGATACCCAGGTGGTCAAAATTAATCCGGAGCACTACACTACGACGCGCCTCATGGACCATTGTGCAGCCTCCGTCATTAAACCGCCAAGTTTGCGTTTCCGTTTGAAAAAAAAAAGAGTGGTTTGTCATGTGCACAACAAAGGTTAATGGAAGGTTCATCTGTAGATATTTTAGAATGCGCAATAATCTAGTCTTTCTCCCTCGCGAACAACAGGCTTGGCCCGTGCGCATGCCTTGCTTTTGTAATTCAGCTACACGGCGTTTCTCGCACGCCCCTTACACACCGAGTCAACGGTGATTTGCCCTCTAACCATCTCAGTGGTGGTGCCTGCTCGCTTTAGCAAGTGCATTACCGGTCTGTTGCCCATTTGCTGTGCTGGCGCGGCCACTGTTAGAGGTAACACGGAGCGCATGGCTGCTCTGGCGCCGCGGGAATCTTGCGGCACATACGCTGTCAGTGCAAGAGGTGGAGATATGCACGTCGTCTGCTACGGTTCCGTACACTTCGCCGCGCGCTATTGTACAAAAGCACTGCAGCATGGCGCTCTGTTAAAGTACTCAAACTGAGTTACCGAGGCACGCATGAAAATGCACCCCAGAAATTTAAATGTTTTGTACTTTATCTTGCAATAAATCTGAAGCTTGAATTTACGTATACGTTTTGTTACAGCACCGTGGCTAGATTAATTTTATACTTTCGCCGTGCGCGGCGAAGTGGAAGGAACCATAGCAGACGACGCGCAGCTATCTCCTCCTCTGGCACTGATTGCGCATGCGCCGCAAGATTCCCGCGGCGCCCGTCGTGGTGCTCCGCCACGCGATCCGTGTTACCTCTAACAGCGGCCGCGCCTGTACACCAGTATCGGCACTTCGTCGCCAGCATTGGCATTCGATCCTTCCATTTTTGCCGCCCTGTACTGGCTGGACTGGATTCACAACTCCTACAATCGGCGTCGGGTGTCACGTGACCCGTCGAGATAGCATGAGATGGGTGCGTCGACAGAGGCAGGTTGCGAGCCGCGCTTCCACCGGACCTCTCCGTAGCAACGTCCGCAGCGGTGTGCAGGCAACGCTACTTCAGCCACGCAAGTCTGTGTTTACCAGTCGCCTCAGGCGCTTTCGTTCTCTGTTGCACTCTCGCTTTTCTGTCCCCAGGACAACGGGGAATAATACCCTCTTCTACGATACGCGCTCATGGATGCAATGCTGACAGCCTACTGCAAGTCGCGTTCGCCGCTATGTCTACCGTATTCTCAGCATACTGCATCTAGGCCATACCCTTAGGTCGTCGTCAAAAGTGCAGTGACCCTACTATTTCTGCTATCCTAAAGCTTGCCCTAGAATATAATTGAGTCAGTGGTAGTTACACCACTTCCGCTTACAGTAAAGCCCGCTTATATCGAACAGCGCGAAGATTGTAAAATAGTTTGATATAGCGAAAATTCGATATAGAAAGTGAAGCCAAAAAAAACTTACTTGAGAGCAATCCTGCCGATGGAGTCACGAGCTAACGCTGATATGACACTTTCTCGGACAGAAAACAATAATTTATTGGGGCGAAAAAACTGCGTGAGTGTAGCCGCCTGCTTCTTGGAGCGCAACGCATTGCTGGTGACTGCTTGTCCAACGGTATCTAAACAGACGACAAGCACAAGACCGCTGCCCTTAATGGCACTGCAGTATCGCCGTAGCGGGGCCATGGCAGCGACGGCTTCGCTCGTGCTCGGAAGCGGTACGCAGCCCTCGGCGTTTTCGACAGAGCTGAGACAAACATGGATACAATAGAATAACGGCGAACCCAGCGAAACGAGCATGTGCGTCCAGCGAGTCTCGCTGACTTGAAGATCGGTGACACCGCAGCCCGCAGCGCCCAATATGGCGCTTTTGGCGCCAACGGCATGCATTCGTGTTGCTGGTCCACTCTGTCACGGACGGTTCGGACGCGCTCGAGCTCAGGCGAAGTCGCACGTGACACCCCCGCCACCGCTGCACGCCGATGTATTGCGGGAAAGCCTGCCGCATGAATAAGGAGAGTGAAAAATCCGGCGCGGGAAAGTTCGATATATCCGTTGTGAGCAAAATCGAGTTCGATATAAAAAAGTTTAACGAGCATGTATTTTTGTCAGATTTATACAAGCGTTCGATATAGGCAATAATTCGATATATCCGAGTTCGATATAAGCGGGCTTTACTGCAGGTAAGTTTCTTTCAAAAAACTTCGCACGAATCATGTCGATTCTTATCGGGACTTCCGGATCCTACGTATAGTCCCTACTCATACTGCTCCATCAGTCGCCATTTCTAAATGGGTAAAATAGACATAATTTTGTAAGGCACGCGTGTTCTGGAAACTACCTACAAATAGGGCCAATTTTTTTTTTTTTGGGGGGGGGGGGGGGAGGGGGGAGAGAAAGGGCCTCCTTTCCATGAGCCACTGTTGCACGTCTTAGTGCAGGAGGAGGAGAACAATGATCGTATCGGAGTGTAAAAAAAAACTGGAAGTCATGGCTTACCGCAATGCGGCAGCTTTTAGCCCGCAACTTGTAGTTGTACGACTCCTGGTGGGAAGCACGTCCCGCCCAGCACGGTTGTCAGACCGGCTCACAGTAGCCACAGGCTTCGCCTGCGCACAGCGGCTTGGTGAAAACCACAACAGCAGCCATTCACCACACATACACGTTATCAGCTCGGCAATGCGATTGTATAAGAACCTTTGAGGGGAAAGGACGAGCACTGTCGGAGACTATACGGGCGTAGTTTTTACTCGGCCACTATTTTGTCCTAACGCGTTCCCGTGATTATAACTATAGCGGATTTCAAAGCCATTTGGTTACCTGATATCACGGGTGGCTACGATTTGCTTCTGGAATATAAGCTCCGCGGTTATACTCGGAGAATACGAGCGACACTTGCGCTTCATGCGTTGCTAAGGTCGCACATCTGCGACGAACCGCATTCCTATAGTTTCAGGTACAAAACTCACAATAAAATAACTGTTACTTACGTTACGTGTGCCGGGGAAAAAATAGACGTTCCGAAAAAATACACAGTCAGGCTTGTGGTTCCTGGACCGATTGACGCTCTGCACGCACCGCGCTCATGAAGTCCTTCTTTTTCTTTTGACTGGGCCTGTTTCCTATGTGACCATACACGAGTTACTTTATGGAGCCCTTCGCCTGAAAAAGGCATGATAGTGGTGATAGTTATTGAGGAAGAAAAGCATTATATATATATATATATATATATATATATATATATATATATATATATATATATATATATATATATATATATATATATATAGCGAATCAGAAATGGGAAATGAGGGGCTCGGTGAAATATGACAGAAAGTAAGGGTTGGCAGTCAAGAAAACCTCGGAAAGCAAAGAGGAGGTTGTGGTGGGTCCTAGAAACAGATGAAGAATTTTTTGAGTCAGAAATAAAGTGGTGAAAAATGCCCGCCGGGTGGGATCCCAACCCACGACCTCCAGAATACCGGTCTGGTGCGATAACCACTACGCTATCGGCGGGGCTGTTCCCCCACCACTTTCTTGGGTATTTATGTTAGGTATTTTTTGTTTCCTGTACTTGGGGGTGGTAGCCAGTGCCACTCGGACTACTCGGGGTGAAGGGGACCTTTTTTTTAGCCCCCGGGCCGTGACTCGAGTATCTACGACATGTCAAGAGTGGTCGACCAGCTTTGAACCCTCTTAAGCTTCCTATGGTACCAAGACTGCCAGAACAGAGGCCCTCGCTATGCATGTAGCGAATAAGAATGGGAAATAAGGGGCTCGTTGAAAGTAAGACAGAAATAAGGGTTGGCAGTCAAGAAAACCTCGGAAAGCAAAGGGGAGGATGTGGTAGGTTATTGAAACAGACAAAGAATTTGGAAAGAAAGTGGAGAAAAAATACCCGCCAGGTGGGATCCGAACCCACGACCTCCAGAATACCGGTCTGGTGCGATAACCACTACGCTACCAGGGGGGAGATTTTGCCCTCCACTTTCTGGGGTATTTATGTTAAGGTATTTTTGTTTCCTGTGCTTGGGAGTGGTAGCCAGCGCCACTCGGACTACTCGGGGTGAAGGGGACCTTCTTTTTATCCCCCGGGCCGTGACTCGAGTGTCTACGACATGTCAAGAGTGGTCGACCAGCGTTGAACCCTCTAAAGCTTCCTATGGCACCAAGACTGCCAGAACAGAGGCCCTCGCTATGCATGTAGCGAATAAGAATGGGAAATGAGGGGCTCGTTGAAAATAAGACATAAATAAGGGTTGGCAGTCAAGAAAACCTCGGAAAGCAAAGGGGAGGATGTGGTAGGTTATTGAAACAGATAAAGAATTTGGAAAGAAAGAAATAAAGTGGAGAAAAAATTCCCGCCAGGTGGGATCCGAACCCACGACCTCCAGAATACCGGTCTGGTGTGATAACCACTACTCTACCGGCGGGGCGATTTTCCCCTCCACTTTCTGGGGTATTTATGTTAAGGCATTTTTGTTTCCTGTGCTTGGGGGTGGTAGCCACCACCACTCGGACTACTCCGGGTGAAGGGGACCTTCTTTTTACCCCCGGGCCGTAACGAGCCCCTTATTTCCCATTCTTATTCGCTACATGCATAGCGAGGGCCTCTGTTCTGGCAGTCTTGGTGCCATATGAAGCTTAAGAGGGTTCAACGCTGGTCGACCAGTCTTGACATGTCGTAGACATTCGAGTCACGGCCCGGGGGTTAAAAAGAAGGTCCCCTTTACCCCGAGTAGTCCGAGTGGCGCTGGCTACCACCCCCAAGCACAGGAAACAAAAATACCTTAACATAAATACCCCAGAGAGTGGGGGGGAAAATCGCCCCGCCGGTAGCGTAGTGGTTATCGCCCCAGACCAGTATTCTGGAGGTCGTGGGTTCGGATCCCACCTGGCGGGCATTTTTTCTCCACTTTCTTTCTTTCTTTCCAAATTCTTTATCTGTTTCAATAACCTACCACATCCTCCCCTTTGCTTTCCGAGGTTTTCTTGACTTCCAACCGTTATTTCTGTCATGTCAGATACATATATATATATATATATATATATATATATATATATATATATATATATATATATATATATATATATATATATATATATATATATATATATATATATATACAGGGTGTCCCAGCTATCATGCACCAAGATTTAAAAAAAGAGTAAAGGTGTAACTCGAAAGAAACCAGGTGCATAATGTTTGCAGTACTGTGAAGAACCGGACAGTATTTTTTTCTTTAATGAGACTTAATTAACTAATTGTAATTAATTGTCTAACTCGAGAAATACTGTCCCAATCACTAAAGTGTCAATGAGGCACTTGTAGGTAACCACGAGGGGCATCTAACTGCAGTATTTTGACCGATAAACTAATTGCGTACACATTTATTCTGACTGATAAAGGAAACCCGCGAAATATGAAAAATACCACGTGACGGCGCCTCCGCGCGCACCGTAAAGCAACGCCCTCAAACAGGCTGCCTCTGAGTTCGCCAGAATGAAATAGACAAAAGAAAGAAAGAAGAAACGCCACCGAGTTTGTTCCTTATCTGCACACGCGTCCCGCGAATCTTGCTGCTGCTGCTCCTTCCATGCATGCTATTATCAAGGTGATGCGCTGTCTCTTCGGGCGGGTAACACGCGAAGCAGTTGCTTTCAATCAGCTTTGTTTGGGGACGCTGCTTTACAATGCGCACGTAAGCGTCGTCACGTGGTATTTTTCATATTTCGCGGGTTTCCTTTATCAGTCAGAATAAATGAGTACGCAATTAGTTCGTCGCTGAAAATAGCGCAGTTAGATGCCCCTCGTGATTACCTAAAAGTGCCTCATTGACACTTTAGGGATTAGGACAGTATTTCTCGAGTTAGATAATTAATTACAATTAATTAATTAAGTCTCATTAACGAAAAAATTACTCTCCGCTTCTTCACAGTACTACAAACATTGTGCACTACGTTTTCTTCGAGTTACGCAATTTCTCTTTTTTTAAATCTTGGTGCATGATAGCTGGGACACCCTGTATATATATATATATATATATATATATATATATATATATATATATATATATATATATATATATATATATACAGGGTGTCCCAGCTATCATGCACCAAGATTTAAAAAAAGAGAAAAGGCGTAACTCCAAGGAAACCAGGTGCATAATGTTAGCAGTACTGTGAAGAAGCGGGCAGTATTTTTTCTTTAATGAGACCTAATTAACTAATTGTAATTAATTATCTAACTCGAGAAATACTGTACTAATCACTAAAGTGTCAATGAGGCACTTGTAGGTAACCACGAGGGGCATCTAACTGCGGTATTTTCAGCGATGAACTAATTGCGTACACATTTATTCTGACTGATAAAAGAAACCCGCGAAATATGAAAAATACCACGTGACGGCGCCTCCGCGCGCACCGTAAAGCAACGCCCTCAAGCAGGCTGCCTCTGAGTTAGCCAGAATGAAATAGACAAAAGAAAGAAAGAAGAAATCGCGACCGAGTTTGTTCCTTATCTGCACACGCGTCCCAAGAATCTTGCTGCTGCTGCTCCTTCCATGCATGCTATTATCAAGGTGATGCGCTGTCTCTTCGGGCGGGTAACACGCGAAGCAGTTGCTTTCAATCAGCTTTGTTTGGGGACGCTGCTTTACAACGCGCGCGCAAGCGTCGTCACGTGGTATTTTTCATATTTCGCGGGTTTCCTTTATCAGTCAGAATAAATGAGTACGCAATTAGTTCGTCGCTGAAAATAGCGCAGTTAGATGCCCCTCGTGGTTACCTACAAGTGCCTCATTGACACTTTAGTGATTAGGACAGTATTTCTCGAGTTAGATAATTAATTACAATTAATTAATTAAGTCTCATTAACAAAAAAATTACTATCCGCTTCTTCACAGTACTGCAAACATTATGCACTAGGTTTTCTTCGAGTTACGCAATTTCTCTTTTTTTAAATCTTGGTGCATGATAGCTGGGACACCCTGTATATATATATATATATATAGAGAGAGAGAGAGATACGGCAGCAGTCTACAACGCCAAAGGAGGCATAGGGGTGTGGTTAGGCTCTTTTTTCTTTTTCACTACGGTTAATGAAGTAAACATTTTTTTTTAATATACAGAAGAAAGAGGGAAAGAAAAACACGCGCCCAGAGTGGGGACCGAACCCACGCCTTTCGATTACATGTCGAATGCCTTACCAATTCGGCTATCTGGGCGACTGTGTTCTCCTTCACTTTCTGGGCTATTTATATTTACTAGAAAAAAGAGCCTAACCACACCCCTATGCCTCCTTTGGCGTTGTAGACTGCTGCCGTATCTCTCTATATTTCCTCAACGAGCCCCTCATTTCCTTGCTATATTATTCTGCGAAAGCCTAGCGAGGGTCTCGGTTCTGGCAGCCTTGATGCTTAGGTAGCACAAGAGGGCTTCCCGCCAGTTACCCGCCCATGACAGGCTGTAGACGCTCGAGTCACGCCCCGGGGGTTGAAAAGAAGGTCCCCTTCTCCCCGTGTAGTCAGAGTGGCGCTGGCTACCACCCTCAAGCGTCAGATACACTTCTAGTAAATATAAATAGCCCAGAAAGTGAAGGAGAACACAGTCGCCCAGATAGCCGAATTGGTAAGGCATTCGACATGTAATCGAAAGGCGTGGGTTCGGTCCCCACTCTGGGCGCGTGTTTTTCTTTCTTTCTTTCTTCTGTATATTAAAAAAAATGTTTACTTCATTAACCGTAGTGAAAAAGAAAAAAGAGCCTAACCACACCCCTATGCCTCCTTTGGCGTTGTAGACTGCTGCCGTATCTCTCTATATTTCCTCAACGAGCCCCTCATTTCCTTGCTATATTATTCTGCGAAAGCCTAGCGAGGGTCTCGGTTCTGGCAGCCTTGATGCCTAGGTAGCATAAGAGGGCTTCCCGCCAGTTACCCGCTCATGACAGGCTGTAGACGCTCGAGTCACGCCCCGGGGGTTGAAAACAAGGTCCCCTTCTCCCCGTGTAGTCAGAGTGGCGCTGGCTACCACCCTCAAGAGTCAGATACACTTCTAGTAAATATAAATAGCCCAGAAAGTGAAGGAGAACACAGTCGCCCAGATAGCCGAATTGGTAAGGCATTCGACATGTAATCGAAAGGCGTGGGTTCGGTCCCCACTCTGGGTGCGTGTTTTTCTTTCTTTCTTTCTTCTGTATATTAAAAAAAATGTTTACTTCATTAACCGTAGTGAAAAAGAAAAAAGAGCCTAACCACACCCCTATGCCTCCTTTGGCGTTGTAGACTGCTGCCGTATCTCTCTATATTTCCTCAACGAGCCCCTCATTTCCTTGCTATATATATATATATATATATATATATATATATATATATATATATAATATATATATACAGACAGAAAACCTCAGAAAACAAAGGGGAGAATGTGGTACGTCATTGAAACAGATAAATAATTTGGAAAGACAGAAAGAAAGTGGAGAAAAAAAATGTGGAGGTCGTGGGTGCAGATCCCACTCGGCGGGCATTTTTTCTCCACTTTCTTTCTGTCTTTCCGAATTCTTTATCTGTTTCAGTGACCCACCACATTCTCCCTTTGCTTTCCGAGGTTTCCTTGACTGCCAACCCTTATTTCTGTCTTAATTCAACGAGTCCCTCTTTTCGTATTCTGATTCGCTACATGCATAGCGAGGGCCTCTGTTCTGGCAGTCTTGGTGCCATAGGGCGCTTAAGAGGATTCAACGCTCGACCACTCTCGACATGTCGTAGATACTCGAGTCATGGCTCGAGGGTTAAAAAGAAGGTCCCCTTCACCCCGAGTAGCCCGAGGGGGGCTGGCTACCACCCCCAAGCGCAGGAAACAAAAATACCTTAACATAAATACCCCAGAAAGTGGAGGGAAAAATAGCCTTGCCAGTATCGTAGTGGTCATCGCACCAGACGCGTATGCTGGAGGTCGTGCTTTCGGATCTTACCCGGCGGGCATTTTTTCTCCACTTTATTTCTGTCTTTCCAAATTATTTATCTGTTTCAATGACCTACCACATTCTCCCCTTTGCTTTCCTTAAGGAAGAGGACTCTACCTGAAACGTCAGTAAACTTTGATTTTTATTTTTAACGTTTTTGTCATGTGTCTCTGTCTCTACTACTTACCGTATTTTTCGCGCCCTCTGTGTTTTTGTTTCCAGGCTATATATATATATATATATATATATATATATATATATATATATGAGAAGAAAAACTTCGAACAAGGTAAAAGCACGATTGTGGCCTACGTTTCAGCAAAGAGAACTTGCTTTCCCACAATCGTGCTTTTACCTTGTTCGAAGTTTTTCTTCTCTTGTGTTCTCTACCATCTTCAAAGTTCTACTACTCCCTATATATATATATATATATATTGTCACGAAGCCAAGGACGACGCAGTTGTCTTGCAGGAGAAACAAGTTTATTGGAGCGAACTTGTGCTCCCCTAACAACTCAAAAGAATACAGAGGCGGCGAAGCAGCGGTCAACAAAGTGACTTGCGTCAGCGAGCGTCGCAGAATCGAATGCCCCGGCGTCCGCACTGCAGGCTTTTTATCTTTTGGCGCGCGTGGTTCTCGAAACGTCGATTCGCATGGAGAACATAGTAGACCCAAGAAGATTATTCTGGGCTGTTCACGTTAGATCGGAATGCTCTCCCTATCAAAACAGATAACACATGCGGCACAGAAAGAAAGAATTGAACACGCGCTTTCCTTGGCGCAGAGATAACACAGACCGGCACAGCCGGGCGGTAAAAGCAAAACACAAATAAACAAACCCAATGTATGGTTCGCGGCATTACCCCCCCTCTAAGAGTGCATCGACCCGATGCTAACATAAGCGACAGTCCGAACAAATGAAAATAAAAGTTCGTCATCGTGCGTAGAAAGGTTTTAAGCGAACCACGTGGACGACTTCAGGCCGCGTGCGTCGTCGTGATGTGCCGGAGTCACCATCGGGGATCACTTCGTAGGTAAGTTGGCCAACACGTCGTAGAATCTGGTAGGGTCCGAAATACCGTCGCAGGAGCTTCTCACTGAGTCCGCGTCGTCGGATGGGAGTCCAAACCCACACACGATCCCCTGGTTGGTACTCGGCGTCTCGGCGTCGGAGGTTGTAGCGGCCCGCATCCACCAGCTGCTGGCCCGTTATACGAACTCGAGCGAGCTGGCGGGCCTCCTCCGCACGTTGAAGATATCCGTGGACGTCGGCGTTGAGGTCGTCGTCTTCTACGTGCGGAAGCATGGCGTCGAGCATCGTAGTCGGCCTTCTACCGTAGACAAGCTCGAACGGCGTCAGCTGCGTCGTCTCCTGGATAGCCGTGTTGTACGCAAACGTGACATACGGGAGAACTTCGTCCCAAGTCTTATGTTCAACGTCAACGTACATTGACAGCATATCTGCGATTGTCTTGTTCAGACGTTCTGTTAGTCCGTTCGTTTGGGGGTGGTACGCGGTCGTTCTTCGGTGATCCGTGTTGCTGTAGCGTAATACTCCTTGCATCAGCTCTGCAGTAAATGCCGTTCCGCGGTCTGTGATTAGGACTTCCGGGGCTCCATGTCGTAGCACAACTTGGCTTATAAAGAACTTCGCCACTTCTTGTACAGTCCCCCTCGGAAGAGCGGCGGTCTCTGCGTAGCGCGTCATGTAGTCTGTCGCTACGACAATCCACTTGTTCTGTGATCGTGACGTAGGGAACGGGCCTAAAAGGTCCATTCCAATCTGTTGAAATGGTCTCGATGGGACGGCGATTGGTTGCAGAAGTCCGGCGGGTCTTGTCGGCGGCGTTTTTCGTCGCTGGCAGTCACGGCAGCTCCGGACGTAGTGGGTGACGTCAGAGGTAAGGCCGGGCCAGTAGTACCTCGCCTTGATTTTTCCAATAGTGCGGGCTGTGCCCAGATGTCCGGAAGACGGGTCGTCGTGGCACGCTTCCAAAATTTCGTCACGAAGGTCCGCGGGGATGACGAGGAGGTAATTCGCTCTTGTTCCGGGGCAGAAATTCTTCTTCACAAGGACGGAGTTTCTCATACTGAATGCTGGTAAGCTGCGTTTGAAGGTCCTAGGAACGGCAACGTTGCATCCCTCGAGGTACTCGATTATGACGCGTAAGTCGGGGTCGGCACGCTGCTGGGCGGCTAGGTCGCTCTCCGTCACGATCCCGAAGAACGCGCTGTCTTCATCAGAGTCTTGTAGTGGGTCGACGGGGGCGCGGGACAGGCAGTCGGCGTCGGAGTGTTTCCTGCCGGATTTATAAACGACGGTAACGTCGAACTCCTGCAGGCGCAAGCTCCACCGCCCAAGACGGCCAGAGGGGTCCTTCAAATTGGCGAGCCAACACAGCGCATGGTGGTCTGTTACAACCTTGAATGGCCTTCCATACACGTATGGGCGAAATTTTGAAATCGCCCATATAATAGCCAGGCACTCTTTCTCAGAGGCAGAATAGTTTTTCTCCTCCTTCGACAGACCACGGCTGGCATAGGCGATTACCCTTTCGCAGCCGCTTTGCTTTTGGACAAGGACGGCACCCAAGCCGATATCACTGGCGTCCGTGTGCATTTCCGTTTCGGCATTTTCGTCGAAATGAGCGAGCACGGGCGGGCTTTGCAGGCGTATTTGCAGCTCGCAGAATGCTTTTTCTTGGTCGTTTTCCCAGCTGAAAGGGGTGCTATCTTTCGTCAAGCGCGTGAGTGGCTCTGCAATGCGTGCGAAGTTTGCCACGAAGCGCCGGTAGTATGCGCACAGCCCGAGAAATCTTCGCACGCCCTTCTTGTCTTTCGGCCTTGGGAAGTTCGCAATCGCTGAAGTTTTTGCCGGGTCAGGTAGGACTCCCGCGGCGTTGACGACGTGGCCCAAGAACTTGAGTTCCCCGTATGCGAAACGGCACTTTTCAGGCTTTAGCGTCAACCCCGACGTACGAATGGCCTCGAGTACAGACTCCAACCTTGCAAGGTGTTCGTCGAAAGTCCGGGCGAATACCACTACGTCGTCGAGGTATACGAGGCAGGTGTGCCACTTAAGGCCAGCTAGCACAGTGTCCATGACTCTTTGAAACGTCGCTGGTGCTGTGCACAGCCCAAACGGCATCACCTTGAACTCGTATAGGCCGTCTGGGGTTATAAATGCAGTCTTCTCTCGGTCTCTCTCGTCCACTTCGATTTGCCAGTAGCCGGTCTTCAGGTCCATCGATGAGAAGTACTTCGCGTGGCAGAGGTGGTCGAGGGCGTCGTCGATTCGGGGAAGGGGGTACACGTCCTTTTTCGTGATTTTGTTCAGTCGCCGGTAGTCAACGCAAAACCTTAATGTGCCGTCTTTTTTCTTTACGAGTACGACGGGCGCAGCCCAGGGGCTTTTCGATGGCTGTATAATGTCCTCGCTCAGCACGTCGTCGACTTGAGTCCGGATGGCTTCCCGTTCGTGTGAAGAGACGCGGTACGGTGACTGTCTGGTAGGTCGGGCTCCATCTTCGGTTATTATTCGGTGCTTCGCTAGAGGGGTCTGACGTAGTTTTGCGCTCGACGAAAAACATTCGCTGTAGCGACGCAGCAAAGCCAATAATTTTTTCCGTTGTTCTTGCGGTAGCGCCGGATTCACGTCGAATGGCTGCGGGAGCTTGAAGGTTTCTACGGGTGTGCGTTCAAAGTCGGCGACTGCGATCACATCACTTGCTTCTTGCGTTTCTTCGAGGAACGCAATTGCAGCTCCCTTGTTTAAATGCTGGTACTCTTCGGTGAAATTAGTGACCAAAACGTGAGATTGGCGTTGCTTAAAGTGCGCAATGCCTCTTGCGACGGAGACGCCGCGGTCGAGAAGCAACCTTCGATCACTCTCTACGATAGCGTCGATGTCAGAAGCAGCATCCTCACAGTAGACGGCGATCATCAAGCTCGCGCGGGGTGGCAGGGTGATGTGATCGTCGGCGATCCTGACAGCAGCACGGTGATCGGGGTTCGGTTGCGGCGTCGTGGAGTGATCGGAGGAAAATGTTATCGACTTGGTCTGCAGATCAATTATTGCGCCGTTGTCCGTCAAAAAGTCAATTCCGAGAATCACGTCGCGGGAGCAGTTAGGCAGAACGACGAACGCCGCAGGGTACGTTGTGCCGTCTATGGTGACGCGCGATGTGCACATTCCACTTGGCGTCACGAGGTGGCCTCCTGCTGTGCGTATGTGCGAACCGTCCCATCTGGTCATAACTTTCTTCAGTTTAGACGCAAATGGTCCGCTCATTACCGAATAGTCGGCTCCCGTGTCTACGAGGGCGACTACGTCAAAGCCGTCGATGGACACCTTGACGTCGGATGCCGCCTTCCTCGAGTTCCGGGTGCGTCGGGGCGTCGCATCTCGGCTTGTGCGTGTTGACGGTCGGGCACTGTGCGTCGTCGTTGTCATCGTCTTCTCAGCGGACGTCTCGTCGTGTACGGGAGTCTCGTCAGGTCTGGGTCGGGTCGTCGGGATGAGGGCATGTTGTGAGTCACTGTCTTCCGCGAGTCGTTGCGTCGTTGGAGGGTTTTCATTTTTCCGCGATCGTGCAACTTTACCTCCAGAAGTTGCTGCTTTTAGTTTCCCCCGCGTGGGCTGGGGGACCTTCCACGTGAGAACTCAGCATTGCTACGGCGGTTCGGCGACTGGTATGGGTAGGGTGACGGCGAACGGTTGAAACGGGCTGGTCGACGGCTGGTGTTGGACAGGTACTCTTCGATCTCCGATGGGTGCTGGCCAGTTCGGGGGCGGGGTGCGTCGACGGAGAACCCTCGCAAACCGAGCCTCCTGTAGGGGCAGCGACGGTAGACGTGGTCGGCCTCTCCGCAGTGGTAGCACAGCGGACGATTGTCGGACGTTCGCCACACGTCGGTCTTCCTTGGGGCAGGGGGTTGCGCCGCAGGTGGTCGGGCCGGCGAGAGGGGACGACGGTACGGAGCCTCGTGACGATAGGGTGCAGGTGGGCGAGGGCGATGTACAGCAGCCGCGTAGGTCATGGCTTGCGGCTCGCGAGGTGCTACTGGCGTCGTTGAAGTTCCCAGCGCTTGCTGCACTTCTTCTCTAATGACGTCGGTAAGAGAAGCGACTTGTGGTTGCGGCGTCGTCGGGAGCAGTTTCCGCAGCTCCTCCCTCACTATTTCGCGGATAGCCTCGCGTATGCTATCAGCCGGAACCCGCATGTTGTCGATGTAGTTCGCACTGGCCGCGCCAACAAAGTTCCGGTCATACTGCTTAGCACGCATTTCGAGAGCCTTCTCAATCGTGCTGGCTTCGGTCACGAATTCAGCGATGGTTTTGGGCGGGTTGCGGACAAGTCCAGCAAACAGCTCCTCCTTCACACCGCGCATCAAGAAGCGTAACTTCTTTTCTTCCGTCATTTCGGGGTCCGCGCGGCGAAATAATTGCTTCATCTCCTCAACGAAGATCACGACCCCTTCGTTGGGGTGTTGTGTCCGAGTTTCAAGCAAAAGCGCAGCTCGCTCTTTTCTCACAACGGTAGTGAATGTCTTCAGGAACTCCCTTTTGAAGTGAGTCCAGTCGGTCAAAGAACTCTCATGGTTCTCGAACCAAGTTCGAGCAGCATCTTCTAAGTAAAAGAAGACATGCCGGAAAGTTTCTTCGTCGTCCCACCTGTTGAAGATGCGGACGCGCTCCAGCTTCTCCAACCATTCTTCGGGGTCTTCAGCGGGGGCTCCCCGGAACGATGGCGGTTCCCGGGGCTGCTGCAGGACGATTGGCGATGTTCTTTCTTGCACCATGGTGTTGGTTGCAGCGTTCTTTTTCTTGGGCCCTTCTGGCATCAAACCGAACTCGGGTGGTAAATCTTGCAGGCGGGGGCTGGCTCTTGTTGGACTGGCTTGGCGGCTTCTCGAGGTTGTAGTGGGCATGAAGGGTGCGTACCCAGCACCTCCACCAGATGTCACGAAGCCATGGACGACGCAGTTGTCTTGCAGGAGAAACAAGTTTATTAGAGCGAACTTGTGCTCCCCTAACAACTCAAAAGAATACAGAGGCGGCGAAGCAGCGGTCAACAAAGTGACTTGCGTCAGCGAGCGTCGCAGAATCGAATGCCCCGGCGTCCGCACTGCAGGCTTTTTATCTTTTGGCGCGCGTGGTTCTCGAAACGTCGATTCGCATCGAGAACATAGTAGACCCAAGAAGATTATTCTGGGCTGTTCACGTTAGATCGGAATGCTCTCCCTATCAAAACAGATAACACATGCGGCACAGAAAGAAAGAATTGAACACGCGCTTTCCTTGGCGCAGAGATAACACAGACCGGCACAGCCGGGCGGTAAAAGCAAAACACAAATAAACAAACCCAATGTATGGTTCGCGGCAATATATATACATATATATATATATATATATATATATATATATATATATATATATATATATATATATATATATATATATATATATATATATATATACATATATATATATATATATATATATATATATATATATATATATATATATATATATATATATATATATATATATATATATATATATATATGTGTGTGTGTGTGTGTGTGTGTTTATATATATGTGTTATCTTACTTTTTGCGATTGTCGTTAGCTATTTCTAATTCTATGTTAATGTACTTTTTCCCTGTTGTCCTAATATTTCTCTACTTATTGTGCCTCTGTCTATTTGCAGTTTTCTTCTAATGACTGTCATCTTATTCTATTGTGTTATTCTTACTTAGATTTTTTTGTTTCTTTTTTTTTGGTGTGTGCGCCAGCATCAAGACCTCTCTGGTGTTCCTGGGCACGTTAAATAAATGATTGATTGATTGATTGATGGATTGATTATATTATTATTATGATTATTATTATTATTTGTTTTGGTGTTATGATGATGAATTTAGGCGTCCTTTTTGTAAGTGAGTGTGGCAGCAAAACCACCTTGGCGGTTTTAGGTAAGAATTATCAGCTGTGTTTCGCCATGACATCATTCCCGAGGTTGCATTAACAGTATCGCAGATAACTATGTTTGAAATCTTGAGGCATATGTAGCAGAATTTAGCGCCATTTTCGACAGCCCGGACATAGGCCAATTTAAATAAAGTTTGATCTCTCTCTCTCTCAAACATATCCTAAATGTTTTGCTGGAATGGAAAAAAATCGCGACAAATCGTCAATGGGGCCCCGTGAAGCAAAAGAGCTTACTAAAAACGTCCTTTCGGCCTCATATCTCATCCTAAACCCTGACCTGACACTCGTCACTTAAGGCAGAAGTACAAACATTCGACCGCATGCAGCAGGTCGCATCCTGAGAACTCACCTCAACCTTACCGGATACTGTAAGTCTCCGGTCTATTTGAGGTTGAGTTGACCTAGTAAGGTAAGGTTGCCCACATCAGGATTCAGTCTGCAAGGCCTTTAGCCTGATTTTCCAAACCCACACCTCCTTTTGTAAGTTAGATATTTGGCCGCCTAAGGTTGTTCATTGAACAAAAGAATTTGATTTTAAATACACGCGGATACTGCAAATCCCCGTGTGGTTTTGGGTGCTGGTGAGTTTATGTACACGATTTCTCAATAATTATCATACTATACCCTATTGCACCGGATCACTTCAGTAAATGTGTTGCATTGTCTATAGATTTCTTTTAGCATAGACATATTTTCTTCTGTAGTCAGCAGTCAATCGTGGTTGCAACGAATGTTCTTATATACCTTACTGAATAGGGTTGGGTTGATTTGACCGAAGGGAATTTGTACTTTTAAGACCGGTAAGCCGTACCAATCCGAAACGATATTCGCAGTCCCATTAAGAGATGGTACCCGGATAATGGCGGGAAATTTTTACTAACCTGCTGCTGGATGGAAAATTTCGAAAACCTATAATCAAGCTCAACGCCACCGCCATCAAGCAGGTCACAGAAACGAAGCCCCTCGGAGTGATTTTCTACAGCCACCTCAGCGTTGCGCGCACAAACCATTTAAGATTTCTAGTTGAAAAAAAATGGCGGTCTTTTTTTCCAATCCAATTCAATCTCTTGGAAGATTTGCATGCATGCACACAACGGTGAGTCGATCTCATCTTCTTCATTAGATCATCGTGTGGTACTTCCTGTAGTCTCATACGCCACACCTGCATGGCGGCACATAAAACAACACTATCGACAGAAAGCCTAAGTTTACTCGTTACTGAGATCTTCATTATTCGTCGTCACGGGCGCTCATGATTCAACGACACGAACCGCCGTTTTCGTAGTCTTTGCCAACGCTCTTCCGCTTCACATCCATCTAGAGATTACACACAGTACGCGTATTTTCGGGGTTTCACGCTCATGACCCATTACAATTTAATAGAGCATCATTCCACCCTTCCGCAACCTGTCCATGAACTTCGATACCCATCCTGCGCGACGGTTGGTGCCCAAAGCAAATCACAGACTACACTTTCCTCTTACGTGGGAAAGCGTAGTCTGTGCACCGGGAAAGTAAACATCCGGCGTCAAAAGTTTCCAGGACGCGATTTTCAAAATGAAGGACAATTTTTCTACTGCCTGGTAAATAAGCTCCTTCTGTGCGTATGAGGATGATTCTCTGAAATGTGATGCTTCGCTTAGGAAGACAAATTAAGTGCTGAGTCATCAGAAAGCAGAGAATGTGGCTTTGATTTTCAAAATCGTTTGATACGGAGGCGACTGTCAAGCAGCAACTAGTACAGTTTTTATGGCCAGCAAACCTTACTCCTCCGTCGGCGTCTACTCAGTTTTTTTTACAATCTTCTTCTACAATCTTCTTCTATACCTTCTACAATCTTAATTTTGTGTTTTCTGAGTGTATTTGTCTCCTTTGCTATCATTGGCGGCTGTACCTTTTTGCACTTCATGGGAAGACCATACCACCATGTGAAGCCGGTCTGCTTCGCTGTTGCACATAGTGCGGAAGTTTGAATATATATCTGGGTATTATCGGTTGAGAGAAACGGGACACGGAAATGTGTTTTCAACCGTCACCACGTGACTGCCTCTTTTCTGGTAAGGGTGTAGTGGGCCACTGGATGTTTGCATCCGGCTTACTTGTAGTGGTTTATAATATCCCTGTATGTGACTAGATAGATATTTTTCCCCGCTATGAGATGAACAGTCTCGGCGGTCTAGAATTTAACCCACGAATTTGTGTGCAGACGCGTACCTTAGATCTCCCCTCGCCTCTAATCCCAACTCTGGGCGTATAATTTAGGGTCCATTTGTTTCACATTACCACGAACGACAGATCAAGCCAACTAGTTCGCGCGGGGACGTCGGAAAAAAGGAAGCGCTTTCGTACGTGGGGTGGCTGTATCAAAGTGTCCCATGTACCCCTCATTTTATGCAGACGATATAACCGTTTTTTATACATGAGCTTTGAGTAATTTTGTTCGGCGGCATTTCATAGTCGCACGTTCCAGGTTACAATGAGAAGGCGTGATGCAAATTTAAGTAATGGGATTTCGATGTGCCTTTGGTATCACGGCGCTAAGCTGAAAGAAGGAATGAATTAATTAAACTAAAAAAAGCATGGCTGTGCGGCCTGCGTAAGCGGAATGGGAAAGAATAGAGACGGGGAGATTTGCAATATATTTCGGCCTCGCGAGCGACGCACAGAGATAGCAGTGTAGCTTCGACGTCCTTAAGTTGGTCGTCCACAAAATTATTGCAATAACATCGGGGAGGGGCGGGGGGGGGGGGGTATTTTTTCGCGCCTTTTCGGGGCAAAGAGAAATTCAAATGAGGAAAACTTAAAAACCATTATGTCGCGGGTGGCCGAAGTGCGGATACTGCAGGCGTTAGGTGCATATACAGATAAAATTAACGTGCACATGCAGTGACGCGAAAGGATTCCCCATTGGTGATTTTCTGGAGCTCCTTCAGACAACAAAGTATGGCAACCACAAAATCTTTCTTAAGTATCTTGATTATAGCGGCAATGGACGCCATTGAGGTCTTCCAGGAGCTTTGAGAATTCGATTTCTATTCGCTTATGCATAAATATATTGCTCAGAGTGGCGGTTCAAGACTCACGAGACAACGACAGGACCCTAGTATAAATAAATCTAATTTTCTTTGCAAAGTTAGCCTAAACTTCGGTACGCCAGTCAACCCTGATGCTCAATAACAATAGCTTTACCGTTTAAAAAGAAGAAAGTAGACAAAACTATCGCCGTTTTTTTTTTTTTTTTTTGCGGGCTCTGAACTTTTACTGAACGGAATTTCCCGCGACATGGCGATGTCAGCCTTTAGCCTCGCGACCCTCTCATTCAAGTGTCACCAGCCAGTCTTGTCGTGTGGCTCGTAGTCGTCAGGCTGTGAGGAGCCGCTCTCGTTGAAGGTACGGCTTGGCGCTAGGCCAAGAACCTGCGCCAGGCTCGCACGCTCTGGGCCGGTCTTGCTGGAGCCGTTGGGGCCGTGGAAGCTCAGGTTGGCCATAGCCGGACGCGCCATGGCAGGAACAGCAGGTCCGAAGTCCACCAGTTCCTGGGGATGAGGCTTCAAGATGACGTTGAGGCTGACGGCGATGATTGCCAGCACCACGAAGCAACCGGTCAGCATGAGGGTTATCCCAAGTTCTCGCGGGCTTTCAGCGTGAGGAAGCCGGCGCTTCTTCCGCGGCAACAGTTCTGCACACGATGATACACTGTCCAGCATGGTGTTATTGCTTCTCTCGGCAGCGGAAAAACCGTTCACGTCAGCAGAGCGTGAGAGCCTACGAGTCTTCGGTCACGCTGTCTCTGGTCGGAACGCCACAGAAGCCTCACTAGACGGTACCTCGGTGACGATGACGTCGAGAAGCGCTGAGGTGCACGCTAGAACGTTCACTGGAAAACCGATGGCAGCTCAAGCGGCAGCGCAGGCCTTCCTTGTCAGCTCCCTCGAGGTACACCGCCTGCGGTCTCGAGGCTCGTTCCGTGGAATGTTGATGATTATGATGCTCCCAGTGTTTGGACACATATCTCTTCGAGGGGATGGCCAAGTATTCGTAGGAAATAGCGATTGGACTACGCTTGCGCTTGCACCCTCCAAATGAAGTGCATAGAGAATGTGCGCTATGCGCAAATACTCCGATTACCGACATTAGCGCCAATCTGAGAGCACTATTGCGTGATCTTTTAGCTCCAAGAAGCCGGAATTTTGTTTGCGGCAAACTGACCATCCGTGAAATGCGTATTTATTTCAGTCCCACACTGGACAGTACTAGGAGTTGTCAATTTGTGAGTCATATATTTGTCCTGTGCCTGTTGAGAACTGTAATTAGTAACCTAGTGGAGAATATTTTTACCACTTGGTTTAGCATAGCAATATGCGACAGTGGATGCCATTTTGCTTGCGCCATATAATATTATATTGAAACTAGTAAATATACATTTATTTATAATCCTTTATTACCATTAGAAACATCGGTCATACCCGAAGTTTTTAGCCCGAGATCAAAATTTGAGGAGGTATCCATTTATTTGTACTTCTGAGGACGCAAAATTTATTTAAAGTAATTTATTTCAAGGTGTTCTTATTTAAATTTTAAATTGTAACTTTAATTTGAATATGAATGAATTTCTGGGAATATAAGATAAATTTGCAATATTATATAGTCATATTTGTCTAACTCTATTTGCATCAGTATTTTTTTCTACATTTCCTCCTTGCAAATTTGCATCTCCACCAGTAAGTAACATACTTTGAACACAACTTAGAGCAGCACCAACAGCTTGTTCGCGATCTGGTATTTTGAGTACTGCAGTATTTTGTAGCTTCAAAACGGCCTTTTAATCTTCCCGCCATTCCCTGAGAGATATTTTTCTGTGTCAACCTGGGCCAGCATGTGTATAACGCCGCAGCGGCAGATGTCATTAAATAGTTTGTCTCTGCCGACCCAATACACGCATGCCGAGGATAAAAGCCTTCCTGATAAGGATACTTCCAAGTCTGAATGATTATACACAAGATCAGGAATTTTATCAACAACTGCATTTACGGTTGCAAGATAGTGTTTTCGAGCTATACGGCCGTCTTCGTCAATTTGTCGTCTTTTTTATTTACAAATATCGAAGACGAAATAGAGCAGTGGTTTTAGCAATGCATAAAAAACCAGCTTTCGCTTATTAAAGGGAAGCTGGCGGGAATATTTATTTCCCTGTGTCGATACATGTTTCCCTGGGTAGATAGATACATTATTTCCTTGGGTCGAACATTTTTTTAACGCAGCAATTCCATGGTGGCAGAATATGACGATGCCGTAGTTATTGACATGAATTTGGCTGAGAGGATCTTATTTATTCCAAGGTAAAAGCTGCAGTCCTCGAGACTTTTCAGTGCATAACTTTCAGGAATAGGGCAGTATTCAACGAAGAAGCATCTGGGGAAGCTGAGCGTACGATACTTAAAACTCAATTATTGGATTCAGTGAAAAAATTGCACGTTAGAGCCGATCGTTCATGGGGTAATTGCAGATACGATCGAATGAACTGCTAGAGAGAGCGCTTTGTTGTGAACTGAATAAGACGGCGTGAGATTCCGATGGTTACAATGATGTGGGGTTATGTGGGAAATTATGGGAACAGCCGAAAAGGAGAAAATGATAGGAAAAACGTATTAAAAATAAAGTCCAGGAAAATTTTAGAAACAAAAATCGAAGGGAATACTTCTATGGAAGAAGCTGAGACAAAATAAAAGGAAATGTGTGCAGAGAAAGGAAAGAACGCTAAACCAAAAAAATATTTAGGCATAACAGAATGAACAAGTATACATACAAAGGTACTTGTACTGTTAAAAATTAAACAAGTTTTTTCGAGTCTAGTGTCCCACAAGATACGCAGCAAAATTTTAATGTTTAACGATGAATCGTCACTGTTGGCCCCGGGTCCGAAGAAGTCACACAGTCCAAGTTTGCCTCCCCACTTTTGTTCACGCCGGGGCAAATCAAAGGCAGATGTACGGAAAATGTTCTGCGGTCTCCCGCATGTCGGGAACAGCTAACAGCTAACAGCCTACCTGCTTAGTGCGTCCAACTTATTGCGTTCAGAAGTTTTGAGTATGGCATAGGGAGCGATGTAGACAATTCTTGATACAACGAAAGCTTGTACGAGGCGAACCGTGCCTTGTTCCTTCATTCCGTGCTTCTTGTTTGTGATACGGCGTAGCATGCGGGTGATTTGACTGATCGGAGAGTCGAGATTGCGGATCACCTGAGAGTTGGAACAGTCTTCTTGAAGGATCATGCCCAGTATTTTGATGAAGGGGGAGGGTTTGACGAGGACCCCATCTAATTCTATTTCTATGGTTGTCTTAGTGTCGTTCTTTAGTCGAGGTTTCTTCTGCACTAGGAGTTCTGACTTCTGAGGGGCGCATTTGAGACCACAGTTTTCTGCATAGGTTCGGGCAACGTCTGCAGCCTGTTGTAATTTGTCTTGCATTTCGCCTTCTGAGCCTTCCCTTATCCAGATCGTGATGTCGTCAGCATATATTCTGTGTTACAGACCTGGAATTTGATCCACCTGCCTTGGAAGGTTGATGAGGGTAATATTGAATAGAAGCGGGGAAAGCACTGCCCCCTGCGGAGTGCCCTTGCATCCAAATGTGATTGGTTGAGAGCTCACGTCCCCAACTGTGATGACTGCCACACGACCCGTCAGGAAGCCTTGAATGTGTGCGTACATTCGTTCCCCGCAGGCAAGGTTATTAAGGTTTTGGAGGATTACTTCGTACTTGACGTTATCGAACGCCCCCTTTAGGTCCAGGGCCAAAATAGCCTTCGGTGTGAGCTCGTTGGCTTTGCTCAGAACATCTTCTTTAATTTGCAGGAGAATGTCTTGAGTTGAATGATGTGGCCGGAAACCAAACATTGTGTGTGGCATGCGTTGGGATTCTTCAAGGTAGCCCTGTAGTCTGTTAAGAGCAACATGCTCCATGAGCTTTGCAATACATGAAGTGAGAGAAATCGGTCTCAGATTTTCTATGCTTGGATCTTTGCCCGGCTTTGGGATAAGCCTGACTTCGGCTTCTTTCCATGTTGAGGG
This sequence comes from Haemaphysalis longicornis, assembly GCF_048455015.1. NCBI lineage: Eukaryota > Metazoa > Arthropoda > Arachnida > Ixodida > Ixodidae > Haemaphysalis > Haemaphysalis longicornis. The sequence continues at coordinate 250,088,180 of NW_027526203.1, forward strand.
TATGGCGCCTCTCTCCCAACAATAGTTCATGTATCCCGTGAGTGCACAGATTGAGCTGTCATCAAGATTTGACAGAGCTTTGTTGGTGATTTGGTCCATTCCTGGTGATATGTTCTTCCGGACTTTTGCAAGGGCTGCCCTAACCTCTGCCTCAGTGATTAGGCGATCGAGGTGAGCGTTGGGGAAGCCATTGTACGGAGGGGGGTGGAAAGGGGGTGAACTGGGTATGTAGCAGGATTGGAGAGCACGAAGCAAATCTTCTGTGGTTCCCGGAACTTGATGAATGATTGTCTGCATGGTTTTATTAGTTTCTCCTATGCTTTTTGTCGGGTCGATGAGGTATCGGAGGAGACTCCAGGTTTTGGATGTGCTTAGAGTGCCTTGGAGCTCATCACATTTTCCAAGCCAGTTCTGCTGGCAGAGCTTCGTGGCGTGGGCCTCTGCCTCCGCCGTCAGTTTTGCAATGCGGAGCTTAAGCTTCCGGTTGTGTTTCTGTCTCCTCCATCGCCTAGTGAGGCTGTGCCGAGCTTCCAACAAATGAAAGAGATGGCTGTCTATAGCTGGGGTCTGGGTGGTGGTTTGAAGGACTCTGGTGTGGTTTTTGATGTCTTCTCGCAATTTCTGTGCCCAGTTTTCGATATCTATGATGGGGTGCTTCGGAGTTTGTTGCCGTCTTTCCCTTAAATTATACCAATCTGTGATTCGAGCTCCACTGAGATGTCTTCGGCAGAGGGATTCCTAAAGCTCAGTCTCGATTATCATGTGGTTACTCCCAAGGTTTTCCTCCAGATTGGGCCCGGAGTTGTGGGGGAATTTTTAGCGAGAGTGAGGTCGGGGCAAGTATCCCACGAGGCGCTGTTCCCCACTCTTGTGGGTTCGACGGGATTAGAGTCTTTGAATAGTTGGCCGCTTACCAACGCAGACCACTTCAAAAATTGTACCGGATATGCGCGGTGAATAATACATTGGAAAGATCGCTCGCAACCTTCAACCTGTCAGGGCTCGTAGAGGAGAGAAAACGCAAAAAACTTCTAGATCCCTTCGGAACAATCCCCGAGAAGCCGCCACTGGACAAATAACACTAATACGTCCTCAGTACCAAATGGAGAACATTCCATGGTCTATTTTTAGAGGATTTGTAAGGGAAATAATATAAATACAAATCCCTCTCTTGGGCAGACGTCTCTGCCGATTGGAGAAATGGAGAAGCACACTTGGATGTCAAGCTAATCGGACATCCATTCGTCTGCTAACTGGGTGGAGTTAAAAGCCGCAGAAGCAAGATAATTATGCGCAAATCCCAGAAGTAGGAAATCTCGTTTGCTAACGGAAAACAAGGGCGATTGGCCATGCCTCTTAGTCATAGTTACACTGATGAGAAGGAAACGACTCAAGGCGACAAAGAGAATGACGATGACAATGGGTCAGTGTTGTCGTTGCAACTGACACTGAGGAGAAGGAAATGACGCAAGGCGACAAAGAGGATGACGATGGCGATGGGTAAGCGTTGTAGTCGTTGCAGCTGACACCGAGGAGAAGGAAATGACGTGTAGTGGCCGCAACACCATCTGCATTTAGTGCCACTATCATCATGATCCGCATCCTTTCACAATCATCATCAGCGGTGCCTGGCCAGGCCAGCAGTTCGACGCGACAGAGTTCGAACACGACTGCGCTGCAGGGGCGGTCGCAAGGCTTCGCCGCTCTCCAGCTCCGGCCGGGGCTTGCACACCAAGAATAAATGTAGGAGAGCCACAGCATCGCCGAGTGGTAGAAGAAACGTAGTGGTCGTTTGGTTGCTCGTTTTTTCATGGCACATATCCACTTGTGGATAAACAGAAACAAACTAAGATGCATAATAATTAGAATAGACACCAAGGCGGTAGTGTGTAATTATACGAATTTGAAATTTTTTACAGATCTCCCGCGGCACGGTCACCGGCGCCAGCTCCATCTGCCTAACGATGGACGGCGCCACGCGGCAAAGCGCTGGCGCCACCACGACGCTCCTGGAATATACTCATTCAAACACTGAAACTGTCAAATTCTCGCACTAAGTCAGCAACACCTCGCTCTCGCAGTCGTATCTTAAGCTATACAAGCGTAGATGTCCTTACTCTTTTTAACAGCGGAGCTGTTTAAGCTTCAGCGTTGCTTGGTGACGTCAGCAAAAAAAAAAGAAAAAAGAACAGAAAAACTGCTCCGCCAGTAAAGGGTGCAAAACCGCAGATAGGGCATTTTAATAGCGAAGCCGGCTTTCGCGCCTGCTCGTGTGTGAGCACAAGGGGCATATGCAATGCACACTCCTTACTACACCATTTTAACGGTGATAGCCTTTCTTGGGCTAATAAAACGCAGAAAAATTGGCGCAGCTTTCACTAGTGGTGCAATTCTGGGGAAACAGGGGAGCTGGGGATCGACCTATAGCTTCTTCCCCCCTGGGATCCGCTGTCAGTGTGGGAGACCAACTGGAACGGCCTTGTAGAACGCCGCTAAATTTGGCCTCACCCCACTAGCCTAGCCTAGCGAGAACACCGCAGAGCCCAACAAAATTTAGCAAAGCCTAGCGAAACCTAGCAAAACTTAGCAGAACAGGAAGAAGCTATAGGTCGACCCCCAGCTCCGCTGTTTCTCCGGCCTTGCACCGCTAGTGCAAGCTGCGCCATTCTTCGTTTATTGCGGAGGGATGAAAAGGAGGGCATCTCGGCTTGTGTGGCTTAAGAGGTGACCGCGACAACTTCCGGCTGCGGGGTAGTTGCTGAGTTTCTGCAAAGCGGCCGCGGAGCGTCACCCATGGTTTGGCAGAGAGCTGACGGTGGTAACCGGGCGCCAGTAGATAGGAAAATATGACATAATTAAACGCCATTTCCTTCTTGTAATTTATATTTAGGACGCAATTTAGTCCGATTCTGTCCACAATCTAGGCCCTCGATTCGATTTTGAGAGTCTAGCGTAAATTTTTGGCACTTTTTCTTGTTACGCGATACAATACTGGCGTCGGCATCAGTTCCGGTGAGAGAGGCGCTCTGGTGTGATAGCGTCAAAGTGAAAGTGAATTGGACAGCAGTAGAGGTACTAGTAAAATAAGGTTAGAATGTTGGTGGGAAAAGAGCAGAGAACAATCTGGGAAGACATGCGAACAAAGAAGTCAGACTAGCACAAAAATTCCATAAAGGTTTTTTCTCTTTTTTTTTTTTTTGCGAGGTGATTGTATAGTGGCATTACGAATAAGGTCAGGGTGCAACGCCACCCCGTTACAAAGGGGAAGCCGTTAAGCATCATCATCATCATCATCATCATCATCATCATCATCTATGGGCAGGTTCTGGCGACCGTGTCTTCCGAACATCGTGTGATCACCGACTGCTATAGAAATGAACTGCACTGCGCAAGCGCAGCGCTTGGTGAAATCGCGTCTTCCTTCTTTCGTATGAAACTCAATGGTATCCCTGTTGTCCTTATCGCACTCCTGTTTGAGTTCCCGTATGGTCACTAGATTAGATTATTTAGTCACTCTAACTTCCCGCATATGCTTCGAAGAGATGTGCGTCTGATTTCCCCGAGCCGCTGCTCCGCCGGTTCCAGCATGACAGGAAAGCCCGCTTTAAGTTCTGCTCACCGAACTTAAGTTGTGCGTAGGTTGTGCACAGGGGCCGAATTCGTCAAAAAAGAGGCGTCGTTTCGAAGCGACGCGGTGTTTGCATGCAAATGCATGTATTCTTGGGTGGGGGCGTCGATAAAACGTCGTCACGGGTGGCTTTCCCGCACGACTTTGGAACTCAAGATGGCGGATGGACGCGCAAATCTGCTTTCCTAGGGGGGCTAAATGCAAGAAATCGAACCCCAGCTAATGCTGCGTGCCATCACGACCAGCCCGCGGCGCGTGTGCCCCCCGACACACCAGCCGCGGCCTGATTTCACCTTCAGGCGAGCGGGGTCTGATGGCTCAAGCTATCGCAGCTTCCAGTTGTCGCCGATGACGTCTTTCCGTACACGCTTGATGAGCGCGGCTATTAGTGGCAGACAGCTAGCGCTCTTACACGATAAATTTGATGATGCGCAGGGTATACAGTCACTGCACGTCTACAGCAATGTGCGGGTGGCTACCGGGCTTTTTAGATGCCACGCATCTCATTCACCCGCCTTGTCCATGCATCCGGCGTCGGCGTCGTTGTTGTCGGCGTCCACCCCTCCCCCATTCTCCTCGCCGCGCCAGCTTCGCTCTCCGCCGCTCACCCCCTCTCCTCTCCGATAGCGAACACTCTCTCGCGAGGGGCATTGGCTTGGCTTGGCTTGGCTTGGCTTGGCTTGGATTGGATTGGATTGTATTTGGATTGGATTGGATTAAAGTGGATTGTGTTGCGTCATAGCCGCGGCAGACGCACTGGCGCCGGCGCGTCCCCTCACCGTTATGCGCTCTATAAAACGCGGTGCCTGCGCCGCTCCGCTCCATCGTTCCAGCGCCGTTCCTCCACTGTCCAACGCTGCAACGTGAACCCCCTATGCGTGGCATCTACACAGGCGTTCCCGCGAGGGGAGGTGGGAGGTTTTTTTTGGGACGTCAGACGCCCCACAAAGTTGAATGGGTGCCTAATTCCTCAAATTATACCAGACTTCTACACGTTACAGAAAATAAGTAACCAATTACAATTACAATTACTTCCGTTAAAATGTAATTGATTACAGAGGTCAATTAAAGCCCGAGACAAGTAACTCAGCAATTACAGAAGTGTAATCAATTACTTTTGCATTACTTTCCTTCAAAATTTTATTGCCGTAAGACAATAACACAAGTTTACTCAAACTACAATGAACTATACTATACTGTGGCTTGCATGGCAAAGAGAAGGCTGGAGGCTTGCGTGAAGGCTGGGAGGCTTCCTGTGGCTTTTATGATATAGTGTTCCACGTAGTTAACTTTCAACATGAGTTTTTCAATGTTGTCGCCGGTGATTCTTCCACGTTTCCTCCTGAAGAGGTCAGTTGCTGCACTAACAACTCTCTCAGTGCATGCGCTGGGGGAAAGGGCGGTATTCTAACGTAGGAACACCTTGCGCACCAGCTCGTAGTTGCGCAGTGCTTCCCTCCTCGTGTCCATGTCCTCTATGAAGCGTCGCGCTTCGCTGTTGCAGCTGTTGCCGGAGGCGCACCGTTGTGTGGCCGCGCTCCGTGCACCGTGTGGAAGATGCCGAGTTGGGTGTTATGGGAGGTGAGCTGCGGTGACATCTGGTAGGACAGGAGGTGACTAAAGAGCGGTCGCATATTTTTCGGGACGAGAACTGCCGTAGAAGAGTTATTTGATTTTGAAAAAAAAAAGTAATTGAATTACCCAGACCATTACCGTTCCGAAGAATTAATCGATTAAATTACAAAATTGCAGGAAAATGTAATTGATTGTAAGTAATCGGTTGCCTGTTACGCGTTGCCTACATCTCTGAAGGATACCGACGCATGCAATCTTCGGCGACCTGTTTGGACCCCCCAGAGAATATACCCGAAATCAAAATGTACCTTCAGAGATTTGGTGTCAACGTTATGCAGGCACAGATTGTACACTACCCGAAGAATAGGAGGGAGACAGAGAAAGAAATAACTTTTATTCATATAAAGGAATATGGCTCGGTGGCCGCGGTCCTGAGGGTCGCGACGACTTCAGCCGCTCGAGCCGCGAGCTTCTTCTGGAGCTGGGGGTCCGAGCGGCCCAACGCCTCCATCCACTGGTCAGGAGAATTAATGGGAGGGAACGGGTCCTCTGCACAAGCCCACATTTGGTGCTGGACCATGGCCCTTTCACCGCAGCGGGGTCAGAGTGAGGATGGGTAGAGGGAGGAGTGGACATGAAGCAGGACTGCTCTGCGAGGTGAAGATTCCGGTTGGAGTTGACGCCAGAGGCGTTCCTCCACCATTGTGAGGCATGGGTGAGAGGGTGGAAGCTTGCGGCGGGAGAGGCGGTAATACTGTGTGGCCTCTCTGAATGTGGGAGACTGTCCCTGGTCAATCTGGCTCCATGGAGGGAAGAGTCCACATCGTACGCCCGGGTGACAAGTGTTCGGGCTGCCGTATGGACCACCTCTATCCCTGCAATGCTCGTGCGAGCCGGAAAACATTGGAGTTCGACCGTGACGGATGGCGAATTTAGACAGAGGATTTTGTGTGCCGGGGCCGAAATGAGACCTTTGGCAAAGTGTTGTGCGGCCGTTTTCGAATCCGACAATGTGACTTCAGGGGTGGGCCTTTGTGTTAATGCCAATGCGATTGCCGCCTCTTCTGCGACATGCGGGTGACGGGTGAGGAGGATTAGCGTGGCAAGAGGAGGAGATGATGAGGAGTGAATTACAGCAATGGCGAATGTCTCTTTATGCCGATATTCTGCGGCATCGATATAGAGGGTCGCTCGGAAAGGTCGAAATTTTTTATGTAGTATAGGGGCTCAATGAATCAGCCTTTCGGTATGAAATATTGGGTGCATGGTTTTGGGGATGGGTCGGACGATGATATGATTTCTGATTGATGAACTGATGCAGCACACTGACTCAGGGCTGTGAGCTGCGCCGATTCTGAGTCTCTCCAAGGGGAGTCTGCCCGCGGAGCAGCACGCTATGCGGTTGACTTGGCCAATACCGTGGCCTTCGATTAGTTCCGCTGCCGTATCGCATGTGCCTGTTGCCTCTTGTCTGTCAGAGGATGCGTTCGGTGGTAACTGCAAGTCGGCTCGGTATGCTTTGCTGATGAGGCCGTCTACTTTCTTCATTTCGCTGTCGTGGAGGGAAGATAGAGAAGAGCATATGTGAGTCGGCAAATAACAAACGCTTGGACGAGTCTCAAGCAGTCTTGCTGTTTCAGGTCGGGTCCTCGGGCAACGATCCTACGGAGCAGGCAGATTATTTGGGCAACATATGCGCCGAGAGCTTTTTGATTACCTCCATGTTGCGCTGATTACTCAGTAGCATAAGCCCTACCATATTGAGGCTCGTGACCCGCGGTACAGGCTTGGCCTTGAGACAGAGACCTTGAGACAAAATACAAGTTTGTTTCAGTAAAAAGGCTGCTAAACAATTATTCTAGATATTAAGGAAAAATATGCATTTTCGAATCCCTAGCCACTTTGTCTGCCAGTCCTTATGACGTTCGTGTGTTTGGCGTCTGTCGCACAAGATAAGACACGTAACTGTGTGACTGCAGTAGTTTCTTTTCTACTGTGACCACATTGGTTGAATGTTAAGCTGAATTTCACTCAGTAATACTTTGCGTTAGTGCGAAAGCAGTAATAGCTTACCAACCTGGTTTCGCCTGTGTTGTGACATCTGTACTCAGGAAACGAAAAGAAAAAGAAACGTGGCTGATGCTGGCGTAGTTGCGAAGTCGATGACTCAGGGACTATGACATGTCGGCAGGATGTCCTCTATCATTCAGTTGGACGGGATTCCTGGGTAGCGCTCATTGCTATAGTTGCTGACTTCCGCGGTGCATGCTGTGTCATGAGCGGGAAACTTGAATTCATGCAAAACCAAAAAATTGTCCTTGACAGAAATTTTTATGCACGAAAGTCTGCTTTCGGACGATATTCAGGGGTTTGCGCAGCCAAACCGCCTGCCATTTCCTGGTATTAGATTCCTGACGTTGTGCAGCGCCGAATATGGAAAGCTTTCAGTTTCTCGTTTTTTTTTTTTTGGGGGGGGGGGGGGGGGGGGGGGGGGGGGGCGCGGGGGCACGCCTTTCGGGCCGGAAGGGAGTGGACCGAGTTAGCAAAAGCTTGTTCTTTGAAAATACAAACGAAAAGCTGTACTTTGTGTTCATGGTCCCGATAAGGGTGATTATATTCAACGGAGAAATAAATCGGGAGTCGTAGAGTTAAATTAACGAAAGACAATGCAAATATAAACTACACAATGGCGCATGTCACTGGCATTCTTTGCCCTCGATGATTATTAGATATTTCGATGCCTTAAAGCGGATTGAAGCGGATGGTTGTAACTATTGTTTGTGGCTGCCCAGTATAGCTCAACATATATAATCCTTTATTTCTCTACTCAGTGCTAAGCTCGGAAGATAATGTCACTGTAGAATAACGGCAACCGCGTCCCACTGGTTTGCTGTGTGGACCTTGATTCTGCCCCAATCTTTAAACTGCGAATGTAGAGCTATTTTTCTTGGTTAGTATTGACTCTTTGTTACTTCATGGAGTGTATTGGAGGTGAAAAGGCTCGCAAGTTTTAAAATTACACCCTCGGGCTTCCCTGTGTGTCGCTACAGCCGACTTCTCCAAATCGCCAAGAAGGATGATGGATCGCGGAAACTTGCTGTTTTGAACGCACTCTCCTCGCGAGAAAATCTTAGTACATCCACTGATAAAACTCGGAACCTAAACTTTACATTCTGCGGAATAACCTTAGAGTGCAATTCACGACTGTTAATAACTGTCTTCAGTGTGCCTTTAAATGTATATAGGGGGTTCCCACCGTGTGTGTGCAAGCCGACACGGACTGGGGCCACTGACTGTACGTTAAGCTGTGAAAGGCTGCACTCAGTCTGTTATCGGAGATGAATCAGCTGGTGCCTGAAATCGCGTTCCGTCAGCGTTGAGCAGCACTGGAGTTTCGAAAGATAGCGCTTTCTGTAGGGGAACTTCGCTACTGTCTGCGTAAGCCGTACAGTGCGTCGACCCTTTTTGCTCACAAGTGGCTCGGAAGGGACAGCAAGTGATTATAACATACTGCTCGTCACTGGGGTGGTGGCCGTAGTCCGAAATATAGTTGCTACTTGCTCATATGGTAGCAATGAAGATTATAGCTCTCATTGTCGCTTCCTCTTTCGTGGCGATTTCGGCTTGGTATCCAGAGCTATGTGGTGAGTGCTTCAAAGTATGACGTTTTTTTTTTCTCTGTTTTTGCGGAGTTACGGATAAATGGTTTTCAAGTGTATGTTAAGAACTAGCTTTATGCGTAGTACCTACTTTAAACACACGCCTTGCGGATGTGAAATTCTCTGGTGTTTCTCCGAGGCGAGAATACTCTGTATCGACGAATGGGCCTTCGAATAAGAGCAGTGAACTTCCGCGCACGCCGCTGAAGATGCACTGAGGCGCTTGCTTTGCTCATGCGAACGTTTGAGGCTTTCTGCAAAACCATATGCTACATTTTCGTATACTATCCGGGCACTGTCAGCAGAAACCCAAAACAGGTACTGCTGCACTATTTTCTTCGAAGTGTCGCGGCTGTTGGGAAGCTAATAACGCGTACCTTATGGCATCATGTTGAATGATGCCTTTGTCATACGCCTGTATTGGCCCCTTGGAATATATTTATGCGTACACGACGCCCTAATCACTGATACGGCAAGCCTTTTCTTGCCTGCGACTAAGATATTTTGTTGTAAGCGTCTGCCAAGCACTTCTACCTACTTCATAACTGAATGCGCCAATATGGGGCTATCGTGATGCACAATACTTTACGTAAGCTTTATATAAAAAGCTAGAGTATAAGCTTGCAAATATGGGAGCTATTTTTTGTATTTTAATTATACGTGGGACCCAAAACGTGTACGCTAATTTCCAATTGTCATAAAGTTTAGTTGAAGGGGTTAATATCCATTTTGCCAAACCGTAATAGAAACCCGGGGAAGGCAGCTTTGTAAAACCACTGTCCCCCTAGAAAATTTATGCTGGTACAATTCTACACGCGCAAAGATAAGGTGGATGACTGTCCGACCGACCGACCGGCCGACCAACCAACCAGCCGACCGATTGACCAGACTGGAGTGGACTGAACTGAACTATACTGGACCAAACTTGACTGATCTAGACTTGGCTGACCGGTCTACCCTAGCTGAATAGACAGGCTGGAGTGACCGGGCTGGCTAGCCCATCGCCTAACCAAAACTACCCGGCCTGGAGACAGAATTCAGAGAACCTTTCTGCCGAAGCGTAGTCTGAATGAGCCAGGACATTTTTTTTTTCATTTTCAACCTTGAGGGCATAGAAAACGAGGATATCTTTTTTATTTCATGTATGCTTCAATATGTCTCCGGATCCATGCAGTTCACTCCTTTTTATTTGCATCTATTACAAGACCCTAAAAAGCAATTTCAGAAATTTCCCCTAAACCTTCCAGAAAGTGCTCATCTGGATTGCATGACTCATCAGTATCGCAGAATATTATTATGTTGTTCAATTCATTTCTCCTAAAAACAAGAACAATTATTTTTTTTTTTGTAAACTATACTCTCATACATGAGTATAAATCCTTGATTTATTGATTGGTTGTAGGTTTGAACGCGCCGACGCAACGCAGGACATTAGGCGCGCCGTAGTGGAGGGCTTCGGATTAATTTTGACCCCCTGGGGATCTTTAACGTACGCCGAAATCTCGTACACACGGGCGTTCTTGCTTTCATTTCCATTGGAAAAGTGGCAGCCATGGCCGGGATTCGAACCCGCGACCTCGTGCTCAACAGCACAACGCCTTAGCCCCTGAGCCAGTGGGGCGGGTGACTATAAATCCTTAAAATCTTCAATATTGTCGAACGCCCTTCCCAAAATGCTGGTCCTTGAGTTATGAAATTTCTCATCGCCTGTGTAGCCTAGGCGCGTTAAACCCCACAATCAATCAGAGTTATGAAATTTGGAGAGTGCATATATTCTTCCCGCGTATATACCCGGTAAACAAGGAACGGCGTTCATAAATTTCACTCCTTATGGTAAAACTTTCCCCTTTGCCCGTCAAGTCACCGAATTTGTTTTAACATCTAACGATTCACGCATAGGAATACTTATACTTATAAAGTAAATCAGATCCCCAATATGCACCCTTGGGATCTTACTACCAGGTGGCAAAACCACTAACGGTAGGTAACAAGAAATGTAAGCACACCTCAGTGAGACGAGCTCATTGCAACAGTTTCCGAGGCACATCAGTAGACGTGTGAACATCTTCGACAGAACTCTGTCTGGTTGGGTTTTTAAACTTGAAGAGGCAAATACCTCGGAGCCCATCCCACCATCTACGCCCACGGTCTCCGACGCGCAAGGGCAAGATTCCAGTAAGAAAAAGAAGAAAAAGAAAAAGAAGAAGACACCGTATATAACCGCTGCTTCTTGTCGTACACAGTCACCCCTGATGAAGGAGCCGAGTTGGCTCCGAAACGTTGGGACCGCTTTGAATAAACGCCCTTGGTTGGTGTATTTGCCTCTTCAAATCAGTAGACGTTCTCTAAATTGGTGCGGATGCGGCTCAATGTGGCTTTTCCGCGAAATTTTCGTTCGGAAAGGCGCGGGACTTCCTACACTGTTGAAAAACATTCTTGCCATGACGAACAGCGTGAATACGAATTATGCGCAGACCTTTTCAAACTTCCGGCCCTGGTGCCATGACTCACATGTCAACTTTCTTGAGCGGAATTATCACCTTAGGCATATTTCTGGCAAAACATGAGTACACAACAAAAATCCAAGTGTTCCTTTACTAGGAACACATTGGATTGGCTATTTTTTTTAATAAAGAAAATGCTTATGGAGAAACGGCGCCCAATGAGGCGAGATCAAAGAAAAACAGTAAAAATTTAAAGAAAAATATGACGTCTCGCGCTGTGGGTTCCAGCGGCGCCAGTAACTATGCTTCATTAGCTTAAATAGCACAGACGCAGTCAACGTCGGCCACTCGTCGAATAATTAATGGCGAAAAAAAAATCGAGGCCATTCCGGCCAGAAAAAGTGGATGACCAACGGAGCTGTAACGTCACGATCACTTGGTAACGACGGTCCCGTTGGCTTTATTGTAACTATGGTATAAACTGATCGGCATGCTCGCAACTGCAGTGATATTCCCGGATATTGCCAGGCCGCCGCCCGGGGGGGGGGGGGGGGGGGGGAGGGGGGGTGTGTTAACTGAGCCAGATCAGAGTAGAATTGCAAGCGGAACGTCTCTAACACTGAATGCTTGAAACACTTTCTTCTCGGCCCCGGCACATCCACATAGCAATCACCGACTCCGGCCGCAGGAGTTGTGCCATCTCCACTCACCCGTGGCCTGAGGATACAGTCCAAGGACCCCTAAGCACTATTTGTGTGTTACGAATCCGAAAAGAAGTGTCCAGTTGAACGCCTAAGACGCTTTGCTGCCGCCCCCCGTTGTGGAAGGACTTCGTCCTCTATCCACTTGAGACGATTTGCTTCACGATCCGCTTCCGCCTTGCCCTTTCGAATGGCTTCGATCGGTCTCCTACGAATTGCCCCGCTGCTCGTTGCTGCCGCCATCTACACGGAGAGTTGACGAAGATGGTGGGTTCCCCTGCCTGCCTGTTCGCTCACTTGGCGACGGTCATCCGCTCCCTTAATTCATGTGCGGTGTAGTGGCGTGGACGGCCACCCTTCGCTACCGCAGAGTTGAAGCGGGTGCTATGAAACGCCTCGCGCTATAGATTACCATGTGCTTCGAAGGCACACTTAGGAGTTTTGGTATGGGCCCCGAAAATTCCACGGTACTCAAGACACGTACAGTTCTCTTCAAACAGAAAGAAGAGAACATTCAGCGGGCTGCCGCTGCCTGTATGAACTGCGCTGTCGACATCTCCAGGTCACGTGGTTCATGCCATATGTGGCTACGTTTCACCGTTCGGTGGTTCGGGTAGCTAGGATAGTTCCCCATAAGACTGTTTTCGGGTTGCCCATGCGCCCCCATTCCTCCATCTAAGTTCAAGCCCGGGGAAATACACTCATACTGGTCGTGTCATACCCCACTGTTCCATCAAACGAGGCTAACAATAACCCACGGTAAGTGTCTTTACGTGACGCAATAATTACATATTTATATATGATTTGTATTTGTATGCATTCCTAGTGATTTTTATACGCGCCTTAAAGTGAAGTCCGAAACTGGGATATGAAATAAATAAATATTTCATTATACATTCCTGTATAATACACAGTATTATACATTCCTGTATAATACACAAGCCCCGGAGGCTCAGATTACCAGAGGCGGGCGGACATCTATCACTGCCACGAAGTTCGTGCCATGGGTGGCCGTATATATCTTCACTAATTTTTTTCCCAGCGATGGACATCGTGCAGCTGGGCAGTGAACTTCTGTGCATCCGGGAGGCAGCAACGGTCTGGGTAAGTAGTTTCCGAGTATTGTTGTTTTTCATCCACTAGAATAGCCTAACTTTGAATGGGTTATTTCTTCCGCTTAGACAGTTTCGGAAAGGAGGGCAGGTATCGCATTTGGTTCCATGGTTCCACGGATACCCGTACTATAAATGGGAAGGGTGCCGGCATGCGGGCGCTGTGCGACGATGTGTGGCGATGCTAGAACCTATGGGGGCTTGCAGGACGGCGTCCATGGCAATAACCACGCGGTGATCTACTATTGGGCAATAACATTCCTTGTGGATTCGGCCGAGGAAGCTCAGCTTGCCTTCTTCGAGTGTGTGCTATAATTTTATCTATCTGTAGCGGCGCCGTCGTCGTCCACAAGAAATCCCAACGAGCAAGTCGCATTTCTTTGCGAAGGTGGGTAGCCTGGTTGTTTAATGCAACTAATAGCTATAATAGTGATACACGGGTTTAGTTAGTTTAGTTTAATGGTTTAGAGCTAGCATGTCGTAAATGCGAGATCTGTGGAAACAAAAGCAGAAAATACATGCGACTTGATTAGTAGTATTACAGGATGTTTTGTGGCCCGCTGTGCAGCTTCAGTGCTTCTAGCCCCCAATATGCTTTTTTTGCAGCTTTTTTTTTTTATTTTTTGGCTAATCCCACGACAACGCGCCCACGTGTCATCTCGCATCCCGTATTTAAAAAAAATAACCAGATTTCTTCCTCGCTGTGTAGACGGAAGTGCAGCGAAGCTGGCGCTCTGGTTGGATTAGCTGTGGTTGAATTAGGACAGTGGCCCGCTCGTCACGTCACGTCTGTGACGTGAAGAGCGGGCCACTGTCCTTATGACACGCGATGGATGGGTATAGACGATGATGTTTTATTATAGCGCGGCCACGTCAATCTCAGCGCACGCTCTAGTGAGCCGCACGGGTGCCCGCCGAAAAGCGCGCGGCATTGCTCAATGTCAGGCGCGGGGGGAGACGTCGCGCGTGGGGATCAGTATTGCACGACTCGGGGAGATAGGCGGCGGCGGTGGAGAGGAGTATAAAGTGGGGCTGGAAATATACTCCCTACGTATACGTAGGGAGTATAATAATAGAGAGTATAATAATAGACGGCCATGCTTCACCGTTGCAACACACAGTGTAGGATAGCCACCTTACGAAGGCCAAGCTTACACTTATACATTTAAAGTCGGTTACAAAAATGCATCGCTGAAAAGACTTTTTTACGGGGCTATATAAGCAGCCTTGTAGCACCTTTGGAGCCACTAAGACTTTTGCTTAATTTTTATGAATTTTCTCATGCTCTGATCACACGCCGCTGAGTAAATTGTTCCCACCGGCTCGAGACCCTGGTAGCTATAAACAGCTTCGCTGTAAAATCTCCGATGGCCCCTTCCTTACCGCTTCTTATTAGTTGTGAATGCAAAAGTATTAATGTACAATTGTCGAACGCATATGTCGGTTGTGTGAAAGCCGCCTTGTTCCTCGGCACCGACAGTAGAAGAACCAGCTTCACCACCCGTCGGGCGCGCGGAGGTGCGTCAGAAGGCCGCCCTGGGTCGTTGGTGTAACAGCTGGTAACCGCAGCAGTAGTCGGCAGCTCGGCCGTGTATCCCCACCATCACATCCTTCAGCTTTTTACATCGAAGCTGTCTATGCCTAGGATCCAGCAGATGGCCTCTGGCGGCAGACCAAGCATAGACCGACAATTTTCAGGGTATGAACAAAATAAATAAATAAAAGAGGGTCCTGGGGCCTACACAAGTGTGATAAAAGATGGCTTATATTGCCGTCGCAACAATGCTTTCGCAACAATGCTTCTGGGTTTAGAGGTAAATCGTACGCTGAAGGGATCAATGTAAGCTTGGTTTTCGTAAGTTGGCCTCCCACATGGTGTGTTGCATAGTGAAACATAGCCATTTATGAAAGGAGTATGGTTACACCCGCAATTTACCCTCCACTCCACAGCCGCCCCCTCTTTCCCGAGTCGTGTGTATTCACCCAACACCAGAGAGTATTGACTTGCCGCGCGCGGCGTATGTCTCCCCCTGACATTAGTGCTCTTCGATGGCCACCTGTGTGGCACACTAGAGATTGCACCGTGACTGGTGTATCCGCGCTATAATAAAACGTCATTGTCTGTACCCACCAAACCTGTGGGCCCTTGGTCTGTGATGTAGAGATCGGGCCACTGTCCTTACAATTAAACATAGAAAACCCCAATAGAGCCAACCCCAACACTTGAAATCCCACTAGAGTGTCAGCTTCGCTAGACTTCTCTCCCCAGGATGTAAGGGCTCGAAAGTTTTCCATTTGCCTCATTTTGTTCTTCTCTTCGTTAGTGTGACTAAGAGCATTCGCCAATCACACCTTTATTCATTAATTGATGCATAACTTTAGCCATACCTATACTGTTAAAGGGACAGCGAAGTCGAAATTCAAGTTGTTGTAGATCGATAGATTAGCTCACCGAGAACACCAATAGCCCGCTCTTACGCGTAGCTTTCCGTAAAATAAGGTAGAAAATAGTGAAAATGTGAAGACCGGTGTCGCCACCACTGGCTATACCGCGCAACTTATACCGGAAGAGGTTGAAATTGCGTGTCAAATATTTTCCCAATACGCCTCCACAAGTTTATAAAAACTTGACTTGAAGTTTTTGTAATGCGATGTTTTAACGTTAAAGAAAAAAAAATAAATCATGGTAGCCCAGCTGATACATCACACGGCGCCCCCAAACACCAACAAGTTCGTTGCGGTTTTGGCGCAATATCTAGTGAAATTCTCGGCCAGATTATTTTGTGACCCTCGTGTGCTGCTCTGTGCGTAGCCAATTTTAAATATGACCTGCTGTGGGCTTTTCCTGCGGTAAAAAACACGGGAACGCTTAGCTTAAGCTAAAGTCAGCATTTCGAAGCGTGCGCAACGTCTGGCGTACACAGCGTCTTCCATGGCTGCTGCTAGATGCTGCTACTCGTCCACTCTTGTGGCCATACCGGTGAGGCGAGCTGCGCACAAGCGGTTGGTTCGACGCCAACCTTCAGCGGCCTAAAAACATTTGCGGTTTTTAGGCCGTGACAAAAAAAAAATACATTCTGTTCATCAACAAAGCGTCCATGCTGATCACGGGTGACATGAAGAAACCTTTTTATTTAGGGGTCCGGAGCAGCAAAAGACATTGGAGTTCGGGATAGCACGAATGATTTGACCTAAACTGAAGAAACCGGTTGGTACGTGGTAGCGTTGTATTCGGTTGCTTCTGTACCGCTATACATCACCGCTGGCTCGCTTGCTTCCGGTTTATCGTGACGCAAACAGCGGCTACAGCAGCCGCCGTTAGCGCCATGAAATCGCTGCGAGGGAAAGGAGGGAGGGAAATGCGTTGTTTCACTAGCGATATATATCTCACCAATTAAGGCATCTTTAAGCACCGAATGAACCCTAAAATGGCTGTGAGAAGGTAGGCTTTCGTTTGAAACCGACTAGCTGGAAGGAAGGAAGGAAGGAAGGAAGGAAGGAAGGAAGGATGTAGAAGGAAGGCAGGAAAGTTACCCTGCCTAAAGCCTAGTCTGCCATCCTGCACGTGGGAAAAAGAAAGTGGGCAAACCAGAGAAAGCAAAGAATGAAGAAAAGTTGGAGCAGACATGTATGTCCAGCGATGAAGCACTAAACGTCCAAGTTCAGTTATTGTTACTAGAGTCTTTCAGTCTATAGTCGGGTGTTTTAAGTTTGTCGCCAGTAGGAAGCGTAAGAGTTCCTTAGACTCCTTCTGAGCGGATGACAGAGAAGGCCAGTGACATAGAATCTTCTCCGAAAATGGCCGCCGAGAGTCAAGGTTCCTTAATGCTAACGACAACTTCTTTCTTTCAGGCGAGTAGCGTGGGCACTCGCATAAAACGTGGCGTATAGCCTCCGGCGTGCCGCACGTTTCACACTCCTCACTTGCTGCCATTCCTATTAAGTACGAGTAAGCATTTGTGAATGCCACTCCGAGCCAGAGACGGCAAAGAAGGGTTGCGTCACACCGTGGGAGGCTTAGTGGAAGAGGACGTTGCAGGTGCGGGTCAAGGGCACCAGTACGTGCACAGGTGAATTCTTCAATAGGCCATTGAGAGAGTGTTGCTTCCCTGGCAAGTCGGCGGAGGGCCCTAGCTGCGTCCGTCCTAGACAATGGAACGTGTACAGTCGTCGCTGTTTGATGCGCCAAACGGGAGGCAGCGTCCGCACTTTTGTTGCCGACAATGCCGCAGTGACTGGGAAGCCACTGCAGGGTGACATCATGACTCGCCTGGGCAGCATGTTCGTACTGGGTCATGCGCTGCATGGGCAGCAGGGCAGCAGCTCTTATTTTTGTCAGTAGCTGTTCATGAGGTCTCCGGCACAGCGCTGACAGAAGTGACTGAAGTGCAGGCTTCGAATCACAGAAGATCGCCCATCTCCGTCAGGAGCTTTGCTCGATGGTGTGAAGAGCGCTGCGAATGGCCGTAAGTTCTGTATCCAGGGAGGTGGTGGGATTGGATGCCTTCAGTGTCCCTTTAGGCCTAACGAGGTGCCAAGCAACGGCAAACTCACTGTATGACAAGATTCGGGTACCGGTCAACGACTTCAACGCGTAACTTTACACCTTAGGTGAGGCTGGGCCATGCCGCTTCACCCTCAGCAACCTTAGCAGCGATGATGGTGTTGCTAAGGGGCAGTCTTTTCACGACCATTTCGCTGCTACGTGTGCCGCCGCCGGCCTTTCCGCTAAGTGGGCAGTTTAATGCTCTCGAAAAAATAACTCGACTAAGTGGTATTTGGTAAAGTGTAGTGCTGGATACGAATGGTATTGACATGGACTCCTAGAAAAGTATATCGCCACGACCTGAAAAAGAGCCGCAAGTCAAACAAGCCGTAAAAGCGGTTATGGTTGGGGAAAAGCATGGTGACAAGGCGGAACGTTTCTAAACACTTAAATACCATTCTGGCGAGGAGTTCTTCAGTTTAGTTCACTGTACAAGAATATGTTTAATATTTTGAGTGTCACTTCAGCAACGCCACTTCGTTTGGACTGTCCCTTTCTACGTAAGAACATTTTGCATGGGAAATTTTTTTATGCATGACCTCCGAAATGGGAAGGGCGCATTCCATCGTTCCCTCTTAAGCTTTCATATTCTGATGTTTTCGCGCGCTAAGATGTTATAGTGTTGTTATGGATTCTTCTCAAGAAAAATTTGAAATTTCACCTCACAGCTCAACACCGACCTCGACCGCCTTGTTCGCGCGTACGAGTGTACCAATGACGTTTGTGCTTTCAACAAGATTTGTGCTGACGGAAACCTGGTGAGTGTGGTCGTATTTAAGCTGAGATTGACGGCTGAAATCTCAGAAAACTTTGATTCTTAAACGTGTTGTTTATTTACTTAAAAAGGTATTTGTTTCGCACAAATAATGCTGGGCGTAACAACCCAGCGTAACCGGAATAGCGTTTTAGGCGCAGGTCTGAGTTGTTTCGATGTGTCTTCCAAGTTCTAAAATGTGTTTTACATATTGCAAACTATTGCGGCCTCAAAAAGTTTGCCCATCATCATTTCCTTCCGAGTGAAGTGTTCTGGCCGCAAAACAAAAACAAAAACAAAAACAAAAAAACCGGTCTTTTTAATGACACGACTGATTCTCTTCATCGAGTGTAGATACGAACCCAAGTGGAGCCCATCTTTGTGGTTACACTTATCATTTCGGGGGAAAATGTGTTCCAGTACACAGAAATTTCAAACATAATATGAATGTCGGTTTTTATTGTATATGTATTATACTAAACTTTTTTTTAAATTAATATTTTAGCACTGGGAACGGAACTCCTAGATACTTCCACGTTAGACCATATGTCTTCCGAAAATATATTCTTTTTTCTTTTATTTTTACTGAGATGGAGTAAACATTTTACCCACTCACTCAGTACCGGACAAGTATTGAATGTATGCTAAAATACAGTCATAAGAATTACTTTGCCGTCGGTCCACAAAAACTGCCGTTATTAGGCGCACGACGATCCGTTTCCCGAATTCGGGCTTTGCCAGAGGTGTTACAGCGAAAAGGCTTTCCATCAACAATCCACGAGTGAATATTCCGTATCCTATATAAAAATGCATTTTTGTAGTAAAACGAAATCAACTCACCCAAACTTACCTTGCTCCGTTGGTCTTTTTCAGAGCCGCGTTCTCTTGCAATACCTGAGGGTAGGTACATCTTTTTCCTGCACCCGCTCATAACAACTGCATCATACAACTTCGTAGCAGGGCGTCTCTACAACGTGCGCCGTAGAAGAGTTCTTAGTGGGAATTAAGTTTCAGAATTATTGCCCGAGTACGCTTACGTCAAACACCATTTTAGTTTCACTACTGCAGCTATATAAAACCGCATAACTCCCTCCAAAAAACATGCCGGCAAGTCCGTGACTCACGTTTTTTGCACTGGATGTTCTGCATACAGCACAGGAAGAAAACTAAAAAAAAAAATTACGCCCACCTCCCCTCGCGGGAACCCTCCTGTGATGCGACGCTGAGGGGGGTTCAAGCGCAAGCGGCGAGCAACCGTCGACCGAAAGGACGCCGGAGAGCGGCACACCGGTTATATGCGCAGCGCGCCCGAAGGAGAGGAGACCGCGGAGAGAGAGAGTGCTGCGGCTATGACGCAACACAATCCAACACAATCCACTTTAATCCAATCTAATCCAAATCCAATCCAAGTCAAACCAAGCCAATCCAATCGAATCCAATCCAATGCCCCTCGCGAGAGAGTGTTCGCTATCGGAGAGGACAACAACGCGGACAACAACGAACGCACGCAGGAAGGACAGGGCCGCCGACAAGAGATGCTCTGAGCGTCGCATCTAAAATGCAATTAAGGTAACCTATCAAAGAAACTATTAATTTTGTTGAGGTCGCTTTCCAGTGATAAACACTTATTCCCCAATCCTACGGCTGCAGCTGTAGCTCATAGACGCAATGAACGTGCTCCGCCTGGTAATTTCCAATGTCATACTCAGACGGGACCAGAGGTAGAGCAACTGATTTGCATCCAGTGGTGTACGGAACGGCGTTCCAAGAAACAGCGTTTCTGGAACTAGTTCCTTTTTGGAGGAACGGAGGAACGGGTGGAACTGTAACGGTAACTCGTTAGGTTTATGAAGGAACGGCAGGAACGTTGTTCCTTCTGCAAACGTTGCATCGCTAAGATTTGGCTGTTTTTGATGCCAAGGCTCGAGCTGAAAAATCCACAAGTCGCTACTGTGTTTCTCTTTCTATAAGCTGGCCAAATTGTCCGCCCTACAGCGGAACGTGGTTCCTCGAAGGTCAAGGGCAGAAGAATAACCACGCAGCGGGCCGCAGCTTGTGCTTGTTTTTATGCCGGTTTAGCTAACGCAGCGGCGTTCGAGGGGTGAATAGCAATGTATGTATGTATTTATTGTTCTTTAGAAAAGGAAGATCCACCAACAGGCGTAAATTGTCTCGCCTAGGGGGCGGACACCGGAACGCCTGCTGGTAAAGGGGGGGAGGGGGAGGATAGGGAGAAAAGAATACATAGGAATAGGAGGATAGGGGAGAAGGTTGACATTACAATGTATGTAACACGCACAAGGGTCAATATAAAACACAAAAGAGAAAAAAATGGAAAAAGGGGAATAAGAGAAAACAAAGGAGTTACACATTGAGAAAACTAACATTACAGAGAAACACTACAGATATAGACAACACATGAATCTACAAAGGACAAAGCACACATGTAAAAGGGGTCACACACGCACACACACAAGTACAAAAGCTGCTTCAGCAGCAGCACTCCACCACAATCTGGACAGCTAGGCAGAGTTGTAGTGGAGTGCTCTGTGCAGCCCCGAGGCCCGCAGGTATGTACCCAGGGCCTCGAGCACTTTGTCTCGCTCCCTAGCACTGCCCGGGGGCCAAAGCAGATCCTCAAGTGGCCGCGCTCCGCGAAGCACGACCAGCAGCTCTGCCCGCCATGCCGCAAACTTGGGGCACTCGTATAGTACGTGCGGCAGGGACTGCACGGGCGCTCGGCAGTGGGTGCAGGCGGGGCTGGTCGCCCGCCCCAGACGGTGCTTCCGCTCCGCCGTCCACACGTCCCCCACGCGGAGGCGCAGGATGGCCGAGCGCAGTCGTCGAGGCAGGCGTGAGGCCCGCACAGGCGGCAGGCCCCCTCCGACACGCAGCCGCGGGTCCGGATGCCTGGTCCGGATGTGTCGCTGGATGAGCAGGCGGGCGTCGTCCGCTGCCGCCTGAGCCACCATGTCCGACGGAGGCAGCGCGTGTGCCCCGGCGGCCAGCTCGTCCGCACGCTCGTTGCCATCCAGACCAATGTGGGCGGGGACCCACTGCAGGCACAGTTGAGTGCCCCGGTCCGCCAGCTGTGCCGCCTTCTCCCGGATGCCACGCACCAACAGGGAGTGCGAGTCTCCGTCCTGAAGACGCATCAGGGCCACTCGGGAGTCGCACAGCAGGGCGCAGCGCTCGGGCAAGGGCTCCGTCTCCAGCAGCAGGTCCAGGCCCAGTCCGACCCCCACCAGCTCAGCCGGGGCCGAAGAAGAGGCATAGGACAGCCGCGCCTGTCGGGTGGCCTCTCCCAGCACGGCGGCCGCTGCGGCCGACCCCTGCTGCTGCCGCACCGAGCCATGTGTGTATACTAGGGCGTGGCCGTCTAGGTCGCCCCAGACGACACCCCGGGCCAGCTGCAGTTGCCCGCAGTGGGGTGTCCGCCGCTTGCTTTGCAGCCCCGGAAGGTCCAGCCGCACGTCAGCTGCCAGAACAGGAGCGGGGCCACGAGGTCCCGCGTCCACAGGGCCCACCACCTCCTCGTAGAGCATCAGCATGCGCCCCATGCGCGAGTGGTGGTGGCTCTTCAGCCGCCGCAGCAGCGGACCGCCCCCCTCGGCGCGTCTCAGCCGGTCAATCTGGCCAAGTGCCCGCAAGTCAGCTGTCATCTCTAGGGTCCACGCCCCCGCCTCGGCCAGCGTCTTCTCGCACGGCGAGCTCTGGGGCAGGCCGAGGCAAGCGCGGACCCCCTTGCGGTGGTCTCCCTCCAGCTGCCGCCAGATGGGTTTCCGCAGGGTCACCAGTGGGAGCGCGTACATAAGGAGACCCACCGCCGAGGCACTGTACAGCCGGAGGGCCGTCCGCTGCGAGCAGCCGCTGTCCCGGGCCACCATCTTGCGCACTGCCGTGGTGGCCAGCTGCGCCCTGGCTCGGAGCTCCTCGGCCGCCTGCCGGAAGTTCAGTCGGTGGTCCAGGGTGAGCCCCAGGTACCGCACCCTGGTCCTCCACTGGAGCTCCTCGCCATCGATGGTCAGGCGCCGGGTCCACCCACGGGCGGCGGCGTCCGGATGCACCAGCATGGCGTCGGTCTTTGTCGCCGACAGCTGTAGGCCGACGCCCGCCAGCTTGGCACGGACTGCGCCCATGGTCGCCTGCAGGTGCTGCACAATGGCTCGGAAAAATGCTTTTCACATTTCATCGTTTGTCTAGGGAGGCCAGGATGCGCGTCCAGCCGATAGAATGTTCCCTGCCGTGGAAAGGCAGTTCAAGTCCGAGCGGCGCTGCAGGTCCCTCGTGAAACCACCGTATCTGTATATTTTCAGGGCAATTACAGCATTAGTGCGCGCAAGGCGCGGGTGCGTTGTTGTCGGGGGAATTGCGCTCGCTGTGAGGTCATTCGAAGGATCACCGACTATCAATAGAGCCATGGGCGCGCCGCAGTATGTCGGGATGTTGTACTGCTCGATGTTACCGAGTACGCGCGCAGTTCGTCACGGCGCGGTCTATCGCCGACCTGGCGGGAATGGCTAGACGGGAGTGCCAGGTCCGCACGCGTCGTGTTGACAAAGGACAGTAATTTCGTCATTGTTGGGCATAATTCCGTCGCACGCCGTATGGACAGTACCTGAGAGAGGCCGCCCGAAGGTCGACGGCCTGCGTTCAGAGTTGCTTTAGTTGGTCAGTTTCACCCTCTGTTATACGTGTGCTTTGATGAATACCTGGGAGTGAGAGTGAGAGTGTGTATAACGCGATTGTTCGTGTACAAATCTGTGGGTTTTGTTTACCTGGCCAATCAGCGGCCCAGTGCGTGTTAGTAGTATAGGTCCTCGAGGCGTGGTTTTGTGTAATAAAACCGAAGTGTTTGGTGTTCTAGGAGAGTCAGAGCGGGAGCTAGGAAGTCGATTTAGGGAAGCTTGAGTCCGGTCAGGGTACCGAACGAGAGTGAACGAGCAGCCCCTCGTGAGATAGATATGTTTAGCTGAGATAGTTTAAGCATTTCTCTGTTTTTTATGTGAACCTAGAATATAAGGGGCGCAGTTACACATGTCTGGAGTTTGCCCGGTGCTCCCTGAAAAAAATCGTCTAGGCGCGTTTCTTTGGATTCTTTTTATCTCCAGATAATCTGCTGCCGGCGGTGTTCATATTGGTACAATATACGTAGTTCGATGTGAGTTTTAATTTTCTCCCTTTATTTCGCCTCAGGATTATACGACACCGTATTTTAATGTTTAAAAATGAAATGTAACGTTTATGTAACGACTCGTTCCAATGTTCGAAGTGGAACTGGAACGCGTTTCTTTCGCAATAAAGGAACTTTAACGGGAACTCCTTTCAAAATTCGGAAGGAACGAGGAACGAGCTTTCGTTACTGTTTCCATCTAGCAAGGCTAGACCTGTGTGCACTTTAATACCACCGCCACTGCCAACCCTTCCCAAAATGTACCTGGTATCTAATGAAGGAACGCAGATGCGGATTCTTTGATGTCATGTTTGCGGCTATATTGCAGGTGCAGTTTAACTGTAGTAGTCGTTCATTGCACTTTTAGTGTAAGTCTAGAGCTTTAGTTTATCGTCTATGTGCGGCAGAATGAAAAATAAAACGTCATGCGCGTTCCGCGTCCACCGCATCAATAGCCGCAATGAAGCCGCAATGGCTAGTAATGTGTTTCCTTTCTACCTCAGACTGACTAATTTTGATTTGCCCTCATTGCTGGCTTGATATTGATTTATTCTTTATTGACGCGCATGTTGTAGAGGTTCAGTATGCCAACCATCCTCTAAGGTTAGCCCTCAGGATTTTCTTACGTGTCGTAAGAGCCGACGCCAGCCAATCGGCAGGAAGGATGGTGCGAGAGGAAGCGGTACTTGAACCATTTGATTGATTGCTTGTAGGGTTTAACGCGCCGACGCAGCGCAGGGGATGAGGCACGCCGTAGTGGAGGGATCCGGATTAATTTTGACCACCTGGGGATCTTTAACGTGCGCCGAAATCTCGTACACACGGCAGTTTTTGCTTCTCGCCTCCATCAGAAAAGCGGCCGCAGAGGCCGGGAATCGAACCGGCGACTTGAACCGTCTTATCTCGCGAGAAAAAATACGGGTAAATCCACCAGAACTAACGACGTACGCATTGTATATTTTAGTTTTGTGGGGCACTTAGACAGTGTCTACACTTCACGTCGGTGTTCCTTAAAAGGATACCGAAGGCAAACTAAACTCTGTTTTGATACGAAAACGGTTCTTTTACAGCTTCCTCGAAGCTGGTACAAAACACGAAAGGTGCTTTGTAAACTTAAAGTTAGAATACGGCAGCGAGTACTCCGTCCCGTTTCCTTTGTGTCTTTGCGGCATAGTTTGGGTCGGGACAAACGCGGTCGTGGCCGCAATCCTTCCTATAGCTTCAGCATCAAACAAGGCTGAAGAAACTTCCCAGTGGCATATTCTTCGAGTTTGCAATCTTGCTCATGGTTTTTCTTGTTCGGAAACATGTAAAAACCTCCGCAAGTCAGCCTTCAAGCCTTGTGACGTGCGTGACTGGACTTGACGCAGCATGACGCAGCGTGACGTGACGCGACGCGCAGAAACGGCAAGATTGCTACAGGGAGGGTCACTGGCATGAAATGTTTCTGTTATGGGCAAGGCGGCTGATACAAGACGTGACAAACCCGACCGGAAGAGATGTCACGCGCGGAAGGGATATCGCAGGAACAAACGTAAACAAACGGGATGTCACATGCGGCGAATGCTCAGTGGCATAACTATTGGCGCCGGTGCAGTGCAGGAAAGCTGCAGTGTGTGCGAAGTTACTAAGTTCTGTAGATAAGAAGACAAAACAACGGTTGGAGCTGGATGTGCTCCCTTCGCCTTTCCAGATTATGGCGTACAAGGCAGATTTCTACAAAAAGACTCTTAAAAACTTCAGTGCCCTTACACGCTGTGAAGAAGGATGACCAGCAAAGCTGTGGTGCCGAGCCTCAATGTGAGCGACAATATGCTTTGACCGGGTCGTACTCGAAGGGTGCACGAAACAAAACACGTTTGTTTGTAATTTGGGATTGAGCATACTTCCTGGTTAGTTACCTGATTTAAACCTTGACGAACTAGAGTTTTATTCCCGGAAACAAACACGGGGCTTTCCGATTCCCTCACGAAGAGACACATATATTGGCAACAGACGAGGATTCCACAATATTTCGCAACTTCACTAGGAACCATGTTATTTTGAAGTGTTAAAAGAACTCAGCGTAATATTAGAGTCCTCTTAGTGGCTGATTATCATATAATTTATTTCGGAATAGTTTCAATAAAACACGAGTTCGAGCCACTTCGTGTAATGATACTCCCCCCGAAGTTGGACGTGCTTCACCGTGCAACACGGGTTGTGGAAAAGCCATCTTACAAAAATCAAGCCTGCAACGATACCTTTGAAGTTGGCTTCACCTCTAAATCTGTATGCATTGCTGGGACGACATCTTTCAGGAAAAAATAGTCCGTGATATATTAATATTAAAGGCCCTATGAGTATTTTTTTTTAAATCTGTGTTTTTTTCGCACGCTGAAGGGATAGCGCACAGTTTTACTATCCCGAGGATTTGAGTGGGCGCCGCAACGCGGAGCTACGCTCGCGTGCGATTCTTGTCTAAATCGCTCTCTTGCCAGAGACGATCTGCTGGATCGTAGCCATACCTCGTAGCCTTGCTGTAACAACACAACAACACTGCCAACACCTCCGGCACTCATTGCACACGCTTCCGCCACCCCAAACTTCCCCATCTACTGCAAAAGTACGCACCCTCCGGAAAATCCAGATGAACGCCCCGTCACTCCGGCGCGTCTCCATATCCACCGTTATCGCTCAGACCCACTCTGTCCCAACTACCCGCCTCCACACGCAAACGTTGAGCACATCCTTTTCTCTTGCACCACCACCCAATGGTCCCCTCTATTACCTTCGCCCCCCTCCCCCCGATTGGCGGGTGTGGCTGACGTCGGCGGCTCTCGCCGACCAGCTGACCATGCGAAGAGTACCAGTAGATCTTAATCTGACCGTAAATAAGGTACATTTCTCTTTGTGCCTGCCTCTCTGCATTCGTGCGTGCGTGCGTGCGTGTGTGCACGCATGCGTGCGTGCGTGTGTGTGCATGCGCGTGCGCGCGCCCGTGCGAGCGTGTGTTGTGTGTGGGTTGTATGTGCGCGTGCGTGTGCATGTGCGTCCGCCCGGCCGTCCGTCCGTTCGCTTGTCAATGGAACATGTCGTCGCACTCCTGTACGAGGACTGCGCTTACCTTGTCCTGAATTATTTGGCTACAGAGGACTCAACCCAGCACCGGGTATGTACAATGTATGCGGCTGAAAGCTCGGACCAAGGCTCGGATCCCAATAAAACGATTTCGTGTTCGACGTGGGGAATTGAGGAAAGTTAATACTGTCTTGGATGACGTACAGGGCGAGTTGATTGCCTGGGCTTTCTGGCGCCTCTGCCTAGTGGCGGATGTTGAGGCGTTGTGTTTGTTCGCAGCGCATCTCTGGATTGTTTTGAGGTCGAATAAAATACACACACCAAACTACCAAGGGCGTTGTGTGCCACCAGGCTTCAATGCTTTTTTTGGGAAGCGTACTTAGGTGGGGGATATTTGCATTCTGTTTTGCATGTTTCTCGGTCAATCTGAATGTGCAGTCGTTTGCTACATTGGCCTGGTACTCATCGGGCCAGATGGGCAAGTCACTTCGCATTACATTCAACAGCTGGCGCCGACGGCACGCGTAGACACTTCCCGATCAGTCGAACAGATGACGGAGCAAGCATAAATGTTTCGCTATGCAACTCGCCTCACGCTTCCACCAAAGCGGGCCGAAAAAAAATTACGTTGCGCGCACTGAAAGACAACAAACGGTGTACGAACGCCGTTCGTACAGTCGAGCCTCGTTATAACGAAGTTGTATCGGGGCAGCAAATTAGTTCGTTGTAACCAATACTCGTTGTAACAGTACAGGTAAAAACCGGCTATAACAAATCGACAATCTGGATGGCGCAAAACTACTTGTTAGAAAAATGCATTTTTTAAAGGCTTCGAACCCACTTTAAACAAAGTAACCGTCCCCTTTCACCTTGTTGCATTTCAAGCTCAATGAACCGGAGCACGAGTGCGTGAAATTACGACAGAACAGAGTTCACGTGACAAAGCAGGACTGCGTACTCATTTATTTGATGAAGGATGTGATCTTCGTCTGGTGGCTACCCACAGCACTGAGCAGGATGGAGTTTTCCACAGTGCCAACGAACAAAAAAGCCTTTATACTTCTGCAGTTTCGGACTACAGGGGTCTGTCGAAGTAACTTCTCAGCCTCCTAATAAAATATCTCATGGTTACATCCGATATCGCACGCGGCTGTCGCGGTTTCAGTTTCGTTATTAAAGAATAAGTGTAATAGAAATGAGGCGTGATCAACCAAAGTTTGTATTTAGTTTACTATAGCGGATTATTTGCTATATCAGTGTTCATTATAACGAGGTTCAACAGTATATTAAGAATCACGCCAGTGCGGGAACGGTGACTGGGAAGAATGGAGTCTCACGGTGAATCAAAACCTAAACGCGCATTTTGTAGACGCTGCAGCAAGTGGGCAAACCTTGAACCAACGAAATGTGCAGTCACGCGTGCCAGTACGTATAGGTTCTATGCTTCCATAGGCTGCTGAACCGCGTCACGTAGTCACCACGAGATACGAAATGGAATCGAACTTCCGACTATGTACAGCTTACGAACGGAAAAATTGATATAAGGACACATTAGAGGGTTTAGGAAGGATGCTGCTGTCCAGGTGGTGTGAAATGGAGCTCATGCTCGCTGATCAAATATTAGACGGCTGACGAACTCATAACGCTGTTGGCCCCAGCTGAACAAGGAATATATTCACCGGGTAAGGAATGCAAAGAGAGGCACAACCACTCGGTTTTGCGGGATTCCTAAAATTTCCGCAAGATTAAATTGGTCTCCAACTGGCTGCCTCTACATGATGTCAGGCAGCCCCAGTTGCGACCCATAAGCTAACGTAAACACAGAAGCCGAGTGGTAGTAGGTCAACATGGTTAAAGACACAGGTCCCGGCAGTGGCAGTCACTGCAGGGATTAACAATAACAGGTCAATCTCCCTGAATTAGAGGGGTGCGCGCTCATATTTCAGGACGAAAAAGAAATAGCAGACAGCCTCACTCCGCCGTTTCTCTCGATCAAATTACCATCGTTCAGGATCTCTCGGCGGAGGAAAACATATATCAGGAAAACAAATAAAAAATCACTGTGTTGGGCCAAATGGTCATAGTCAGAACTGGATCTAACGAAACTCGATCTTACGAATTTCCTGGTGTAACGAACAAATTCGGATTTTCGGATTCCCCTCAGGTGCATACGGCTCAATGCTTTTATGAACTCAAACTTCCGGAATGCATTCCGCGCCATCCCCGATTTCACGAAGTATTTCATCAAAACGCCATGAAGATTACTCCGCCGCGTTAGAAAAAACAACAAAACAACGCGGAATGTAGTATTGTTTTTACGGAGCTCTACGCCAAATGCTAACGAAGCGCACGCAGGCGCCAAACGCAGTTTTTTTTTGCCTGGAAATAAATTCGTTTCCTTAGAACACCTAGCGGTTTATTGTTATTATTTTCACCATGGACATATAGCGCACTACTAAATTACCTCCCAGGGCAATGCCACGACCGCCGACATTACGATGGCATGGCGGGATGCGCCTCCCTTTAGACATCGAGTTTATGGAATCAACTGTTCGTAAAATAGCGGTCCAGATTTTACGAAGTTCTTGATTTGACGAAATATTTCGCCGTTCCCGCTGACTTCATTAGACCGGGTTTTCACTGTATACACAAAATGAAAAAAAAAGGGGGGGAGCGTGCATGTCGAACGTATGTAGTAAGCATAAAAAAGACCCTGGGGTCGCTATCGAACGAGAGCTCAGAACGAAGGGTAAGTGAGTGGGATGCGCTTATATAAGACGCAATAATGAACGCTATACATTGCGGGTGCTTAATAAAACTACGAAGACCAATAGGGAAAGCGGCATCCAGCCAGACGGGGTTCAATTTCTTCAACATATTGAGGCAGTTGTGTGACACGCGCTCTGTTCTGTTGTTTGCTTTTTCCAGACCTGGTCCGTGGACAAGTTCTGGAGGGAAGCTGAAAAATGCGTCAAGGTTTTCCCTTTTGACCAAGAATACAACGATACACTTCCACGAAAGTAACAACAAAAATAAATTTAAATGTGAACCTAACATAACAAGTTTGGGCAAGTTGGAGTACAACCATAATGAGGAAGCGAATTTAGTGAGTTCCACTATGCTGGAGGCAGCGAGCACTCAGAAAACAAGGAACACGAAAAAGTTGCAGTTCTATGTTTACGTCAGTCATGTGAGACACGACAGCGTAACTTTGTCGTCGAGGGAGCGTGTCGTAAGGCAGCTGCTGCATTCATTATGCACGATCCCTTACGTGGTAGGGGTCAACTGAGAGAGCAAAACAAGCAGCAATAATTTTACACGCCGCGGCACACGAAAACAATGACTCATGGTCGTGAGCTGCAACCCCCACTGCGCAAGTACATGCTCAAATCACCTTCTTCTCCGCCGTGCTAACACTGTCGTAAGGTCTACTGGCACGCCTTGTACTCCTCTGAGTCCCCGCACTCCTGTTATCGCTGCGCCAGATTCCAGCTGCATCCGTCCGCTTGCTTCTCGCTGCCACCGTCATCGTTTCCGGTTAGGTGTAATGACGTCGTTTATGCCTACACGGTAGCTTTGAATGTCTAGTGCCTACAGAAAACCGCTCAATGAGCTTATTAGGGTAACCGAATTAAAGGTTGGGATGACACAGGTGCCATGTATAGCACCCGGAAGGTAATTACAAAGACGCTTGTCAACTAGGAAGACAGTTGCCAAGGTGGAACTCACACACGCAATAAAATCAGATAAAAACCGCGGCAAGTAATCACACGCGTCGTCTTGCAATCACGATTTTTTTTTCGGAAAGGACACTTGGGACATTTAGGCTCTTTATTACTCACTGAGCAATGGATGGGGCGTGCCGGCGGAATTTTCGCTTTGATCCTGTAATACAGCGAAGAACAGGTGTCGATTCCACAGAGCAGGGGATAGAATACTACAGAAAGAGAGAGAGAGAGAGAGAGAGAGAGAGAGAGAGAGAGAGAGAGAGAGAGAGAGAGAGAGAGAGAGAGAGAGAGAGAGAGAGAGAGAGAGAGAAGTTGAAGCGTGGCTCGCCACCTGCCTCGGCCTACTCGGCGGTTCAGTCGCACGCCGTTTCTACGGGTCCCGTTGCTTCCGTCAACGCACGCACGGGCTGTAGAATCAAGTGCGCGGCCGGTACAGGGTGGCCAAAGAGGAAGGAATGGGAACGACGGCGACGAAGTGCCGATACTGGCGGACAACAAAAAGAGTGACAGGCAGCCAATACTGCCGCTCAAGCGAGCAAACGTGACCACTGAAATGCTTAGAGCTCCAAGAACGGTTGGCACGGTGTTCGAGAGACCTGCAGGAAACGCCGGGTTGCTGACTTCTGAAGCCCAATCAAGGCGTGTACAGCGGACGATCCCTAAGTTCACGAAGGGTAGGGACGAGATGCTCAAGCATTCTTAAGATCCACCCATAGATCTACAATTAATTTCCTATTCTGCAAGCTTTGGGGATTTCCTTTTGTGTCCCATGACAGCAGTTTTGCTTCTGACCAGGGCTGTGCAGCCGTAGTGACGGCCATTTTGTGCGGTGACAAGCAGGGCCGTACCCAGAGGGGGGGTTTGGGGGTTCAAACCCCTCCCGAAATCTTTTCCAGGCAGCACGTAAACAATACTTACTCTTGCTTTCAGCAAAACTACCCCCTTCCCTAAATTCATAACACCCCCCGAAAAAAATTTCTGGGTACGGCCCTGGTGACAAGTACATTAGCCAGGCGAGAAGAGGTTTCCACGTTCGCTTGGGAGAGCCCGCTTGCACTTTGAAAGGCATGCTTTGTCGCCCCTTTCCCTCAATTTCCGTTAGTACTGATGAGAACCAGAGATCAAAAGCACAAGTGTTGTGACGAGACGGAAAAATTAGCGCACCTGAGAAACCGCAGAAGTTCATATACAGAATAATAAAAACCAATGATAATTGTTTATACAACCGCCAATCACACGGCAGAGGCTGAAGTATCCTTGCAGAGGCGGTTTCTCGATGCTTATCGGGAGTCTGCAAGGAGTAGTCGCCGATGTTTCCTGATTGCCGTGCAAGAGTGTACTGCCGCGGAGTTTCTCTGGGGGCAGGTGGAAACCGAGTGCTAGGAGTGACCTATGATCAGGAATATTGCCGGCGACGCCATTCGGCCTGCAGTATGCCCCTTGCTTCGCAAATGACGATGCGGTTCGCTCGCAAAGCTTGTTCAAGGGTTGAGTGAGGAAGAAGCGCTCGCGAGTATCAATGAGGGCGGGCCGTTGGTGTACAAAGTGGACAGTTCCAGGTCAACCACAATATCACCTTGCGTGGTGCTGCCGAGGTCGCTGGACAGCCCAGTGCTCTATCCATACAGCGGCACGAAAGAGTCAGGGCCGACAAACTGATGGACGTACCCTGTCGGTGCTCGATGATACTCGACGCTTGCTCTGGGACGGCATTCGCGAGAACAAATCCCTCGCGAGACGGGAAGGCACCTGCGTAGTCGCCGCTCATTCCAGACATCGCTTTCTGTGTTGCCAGCTTGTGGTGCACGGATCTCGTGCTGTCAACCGAAAGTTACGTGCTCTGGCTGGGCGTGAAGTTTGGCATCGGGAGTTGACGGACCACTCAGACCTCTCTGCCAAGGCTCAGCGAGATGTAGGTTGGGGAGCAGTGACGCGTGAGCACAGATTGTGGGACGGCACTGAGCCTCCGTGGTTTCACGGTGCTGCATAATGAGCATCTTTTCTGGATATCCGCCTACGAGGAGATCACAGGGCACGTGAAGCTCCACCTTTGGTGTGGCAGGGTCCTCCAGCGGAGCATTAAGGTTGCGCAGGAGTCTTCCAATTTCCGGCAGTACAATTAAGGCGGTGGTGGCGGCGGAGTTTAATTTTGCTGAAGGCGGCAGCGATACTGTATACGACGGGGTAACTGGGCACGAGCCACGACAGGCAGCGTATAACTTGGGGCATTGCCTGCGGGATCAAGTAGCACGGACGTATCCCAGGCCTGGCGTGCTTCCAAGCCGCTGTACTCTCAAACGCGGGACCCCTTGCACCACCAATCCCAAGTTCCGGCACCAGCGTGTTGTAGAAGCAAGGGCGCCGGTAGCCCGATCCCTGCGGTGGCAAAGAACAACTGCCCGAGGTCGAGGGGAGAGGAGCGAGTTGCGCGCTTGCGCTCCCGCAATCGTTCGAGCCTCGTTTCTTCTTTTTTTTACGGAATTTAACACTAATTGGCATTACAGTTTAGGAATCGGGATATTCCTTGCCATGCAGGATCAATCCGCACTGCCTTGAGGGGAGGCTTGAGCGTATGATAAAGTTTTTAGATGCGGAGCATCTTATAGCGGTGGCCTGTCCCTCGTCGGCATCGGCGCCGTCCGCACTCACACTGCGCATGCGCAACTCTCCTCCTTACACCCACAGCTCCACGATACTACACTATAAAAAAAAAAGAAATAGTTAGCGGCGCCCGGTTTCGATCCCACGACTCTCTGGCCGCAACGGGAGGTACGCGGTGCTCCGGGACAGGAGCAAGTGCTACGAACGCGCCTTATGTCCTTGACTCATTCAAACTACGTCAAGAAGCTACTGATACAACGAAGGCACGCGAAGCTGAACGTCAACGGAAACGACGAACTGAAAACTTAAGAGGGGGATGCTGAATTTCCCGTGGGAAAGCTGTGGCGGGAAGCACCACGCGCCTTGCAGCTCAACCAGCCCCGTCCGCAGCGCCTCTGATGCTGATTGTGGCAGGATGCCCCTAGGGATTGGCCAACCAAAGAATCCACCACGAGATAGGTTCGCGTTCAACAACCGTCGTCATCTTCCCGTAGGGGAACCGCCGAAGAAGAAGAAGAACGAGAAGACAAAGCTGCGAAGAGGAGGGCGTGTACATTGCTCTCAGCCGGTGCACCAATGTCAACAACCTTTACCTCACCAAAGCTGACGGAGACTACCGATTCTACCACAGAGACAACATCGACAAGAACATGATGGACGAGTTTCGGCGCCTCGAGAACCACCGCCTACTCACCGTAACACAACAGCACTTGCGTGCCTTTGCCACCGGTGTGGACCCGGACGCGGAATTCCCTCTGGCGCTAGTAAAAACCAGATCACTCAACATAACGGCAACACAATGGAACCACACGGAACCGCCACGATGCTTCGCATCCTCATCAGGGTTCCCCACGGGAAGATGGTGTAATTTTTTTCATCATCATCATCATTGCCATGCAGGATAATCCTGTCTAGTTACAGAGACGTAGTTCCGTTAAGCACCCTAGAGCAAGAAGGAAATTTGCATAAAACGGTAACAATCGGTCATTGAGATGTTGCAGGTGAACTTGAGTTTAAAACAAACAGTTGTAATAGCTAAACGTACACTCGTGTAAACTGGAAAAAATAGTGCGCGGAGAAAGATACTAGTAGCCCATCATTAAGCAAAACGTCGCAGTAAATGCATAATAGGCGACTAAAGCCCTTTGTTACCCGAACAAAAACAGGTAAAAGATAAATTTACAGGCCCTTCTTGCTGTTGTTTGGGAGGCATGCAGATATAGCTTTGAATAGCCTTAGTACAAGCAGTATTGACCCGCTTTTCCTTCTTTTAGAATCAACATTGCGCTGCTTTGCGTCACTTTGGGTCTCTCACCAGGCCGAGTGCATTTATACGTTTTATTACAGCAGCGTGGCTAGATTGTGTGCTTTCGCAGGGCGCGGCGAAGTGGGAGGAACCTTAGCAGACGACGCGCAGCTATCTCCGCCCCTGGCACTGGCTGCGCATTTGCCGCAAGACGATTCCCGTAGCCCCCTCGTACTTTGTGTTAGTGGCCGCGCCTGTACACGCGGCTACAAAGTAAATAGGACCAAGCGAGCAGTGCGCAAGAACTATGAGCGCGACACCTTCCGGCCTAGCGTCTGCTGCGAGGTAGCTGAGTGCGCATGCACTTCCTTCGTTAGACGCTACGTGTAAATTTTCTAGATTCCGGACGCACCGCTTCGTTTCCCTTGAAAGTAGAACCCGTCAGCCTCCTACGCGGCAAGACGAGCAAGTTGCTTGATTCCCGGCAGCGTGACGCACGCACTGAAGCCAGTAACGGTCCCGTTCAGCTCCCAGATATGTTCGTCAGGCGCTCTTTTAATGCGTCAGCAATCTTCGCCGAGTACCCTATAGCACCAACGGTGTAACGCCCCTCATCTGAACAAAAATGCATAATTGGTGATGTTAACCCATGTAATCGGTTTAATAGTTTAGAGATAAAAGGTCGAATGGAACTTGAAAACATAAGTACACAAGTACAAGATATAACTATATGCAAAGAAAAAAACATCAAATGTTTCTTTTATACACCGCTTATACGAGGAAGGCAAAAACAAAAGCCCATCCGCGAAAAAAAAAAAAAAATTTGGCGCAGCTTGCACTCGCGGTGCAAGGCTGGAGAAACTGAATAGCAAACTTCCGCAATAAAAAAAAAAACAAAACAAAAAAAGAAACAGCAGAGCTGGCGGCCCGGCTGTGAAGACCCGGCTGTTCTATCATCAGCAGCAGCAGCCGACTAGGTCCCCTGCAGGCCGAAGGCCTCCCCCACCGACCTCCAACCGCTCCTGCCCCGCGACCCTCGAGTCCAATCTTTGCCTCCGAAATTCCTTATTTCGTCCCTCCTTCGAGCAATCGGCCTTCCTCTTTTTCTAGACCCGTCTCTCGGTGTCCACTGAGTCACCCTGGTAGTCCACCGATTGTCATTTCGCCTAATTACGTGGTCAGCCGAAGACCATTTCTTTTTCTTTATTTTAATTTTATCTTCTGCTCTAGTTTGCTCTCTGATCCAGGAAGCTCGTTTCCTGCCTCTAAGTGTTACTCCGATCATTATTTGCTCCATGGTACATTGAGCCGACCTAAGTTTGCTCTCTCGCTGTTTAGCAAGGCGCCAAGTTTCAGCTCCATCGTCTTCACCTCACATTTCTTTCTGAACTTGCCGCTGAAAGTTCTCCATGACTGGCGGGCCCGAATGGTTTCGTCTGCAGGCTGACACGTGCGTGTTGTGTGACAATGCTAAGGCCACGACCGCCCTCTTGATGTGGGATGGCGAAGTGCAACCGAACGAGGCCTAGACAGACCTACCGCCATGGATCCAAGAAGCAGTGCGCAGTTATGACAAGGAAACCCAACTATCAGCCGTCCAGCAGGTCCTGGCGGCCCTCGGAAAGCAACACCGGGGCGAAAGCTGCGGGGCGGCGCCCTCCCTTACGGGGCGGCGGCGTCCAACCCCGTAGCCAGTAGCGAAGGGGTGGTCCGAATAGGGGTGACGTCGGGTTCGACGAGTGGCTACGTCCGGGCGCAGTGTACACACTGTGTCTGCTGCAGGCATTCAACAAAGTCTTTATTCCATTCCATTTAATTTGCACATCTCTCCCAAAGTGGACCGCGTTAGCACGCTCTAGAACACGCGTGGCCAAGTTCAAAGCATACGCCTGCGCTACGAACCCAAAGGAAATGCTGCGCGTCCGGAATGCGACGATGTAATAAAGAAAAAAAAAAAGCGACGATAGCTCACTCCGATAGATGCCGATTTCACAACGAGAGGGACGCAGGTTCGATTCCTACCACGGGGAGCGTTTTTTTTTTTTCTTTTCCGATTGGCTGCACTTCTTATTGTTCCCCACCGTTGCTAACCCGTACCACTCGTGCCTTTTGGGTGGCCCAGTGGTTGGGTTGCCGATTTCACGGCAAAAAGGTCCCGGGTTTGATTCCCGGGGCCTCCCTAACCCCATTTCTTTCTTGAGGCTTTGGGTTTTTTTGGGTACGACGGGCGGATTTGTGTCGGCCTAACAGCTCCGCTATCGAAAGAACAAACCGAAACGGGATTAAGAAATTCATGAAAACATGCGAACCGTAACGTCCGGGATTTGCACAGAAATGCACAATTCCTGAAGCTTTCATGCTTAATTCTTACCATAGTTCAAACGACCGTGATTTCCCGAAGGTGAAGAAAAGCGGCGCCGGAATGCTTCATCTTCATATTAGCTGCCTGTTCGTCACATACTGACCGGCAAGCGTTCAGTCACGCATGAAGATTGATCGTCGACTTGCTCCAACGCCAATGTGCAGGGCCAACAAAATGACAATAACAAAGCTACTGACGAACATATTATCTCCAAGCTGAACAGGAATCCTTCCATGGCATCGGCACATGCCCCATGAGTTCCGGCCGCTGGCTTGAACCATGCCGCTCGTTCGGCACCTCACGCAAGGTGCCGAACGCATTCCAGAGCAATGAGCCGTTCACTCTGTAGTCGAGGAAACTGAAATGCAGTGGATTGTTATCGGGGGACCCGCATGCGCACTCAGTTATCTCGATAGCAGACGCCAGCGGGAAATTGTCGCGCCAATAGTTCTTACGCACTGCTCGCTTGTCCGTTTTATTTTGTGTCCGCCTGTACTAACATAAAATTGTGCGTTGGGTCCCGGAGATGCCCATGGCGCATAAATACAGGCTCATGTATATATGTATAGCCCAACGTGAACGATGTGCAGGCAAAGATTGTCGTGCTCAGTGACGCCGCACCAGTATAGATGAATCGGTGTTGATGTAACTAGCAAGCATTGTCACGGCCAATCTGGAATGCTCGTGCATCCGGTTTACGGCCTGCGTGATCATAGTATTTACATTTTAACGAAGGCTTGTTTAGGGGCTAGTTGGTATATCCTAGAATTCAATACTGGAATTCAATATCAACGCACGCTGCATATCTTGTCGAGGGACAGGGGCAGTGGAACGATGGTGCGCAAAAGATGGCGCACCATCGTTTGGTTTGCGTTTTCCACTGTTCATGTCCCTCGACAAGATATGCAGCGCGAGTTGATATTGAATTCTATAGTATTTGCATCTTGAAAACACCGAGTGTGTCTCCAGTCGCTTCCGGTGGCGCGCTGAGTGCCTAGACACCTTTTAAGAGACGCCAGATGGTGGCGCGTTTGTGGTGCCCGTGCATGGGCCTTCGCGTTTGGGATGTGTTGAAGCTGTATCGCGAGTACTTCATCGTGTCTTTCGAACTAGTCTTGTATTGGTTGACTCGTGTCGCCGTCGCTGTTGCTGCTGGCGTCGTTCACCAAAATTTCCTCGAGCAGCGCTACGAAGAGTATAAAACATAGATATATTAGTTTTTCTCGGCAAGATGCCACGTCATCACCTCGTTTTAAAGGGGATACCACAATCAATCAATCAATCAATCAATCAATCAATCAATCAATCAATCAATCAATCAATCAATCAATCAATCAATCAATCAATCAATCAATCAATCAATCAATCAATCAATCAATCAATCAATCAATCAATCAATCAATCAATCAATCATCTCACGCCCTCCTCTCTCTCCTCACCCACAGATGGAGGCCAGACGCCCCTCCTCGCCCGTAGCTGGCGTCCGGATCACGCTATACTCTCAGCCAATCACTGGCTGGCACTCCCTCTCTCCGGAGAAGGGAAAGGGAGTTTAGCTCGTTCCGCGCGCAGAGTTTCTAGCGAGTTCAAGGCCAGCTGCGCCTTTATTGACAGAAAAACGTAAAAAATAGAAATGGCAAAAATTAGAGTAAGGTACACAAAAGCCGGCTAGCAGCGTCACTTATGAAGTTGGATGGAGCTAACTGACAGAGAAAATTAAACATCATTAGTAAGAAGGGCCCAATTAACAAAAAACATAATTGGAAACATTAAACACCCGCTGTCAGGCCTATGTTGCGTGCTTCGCGACGAAGATGACGAAGACCGCAAATGGCGCTGCGCGAACGGGCACATGGGCCCCCTGCACCGGACAGAGGCCGCTGTGAGCGCAGCTTTTTTCCTAATAAAGCTGCCTGTAGCACCCGCTAGGGCATCTATAAAGGAGTGGCCATTTCTCGACCAGTTATCACCCAGTGTCTGCAGCGTGCCGCACCAACGGTCAACGGGCTGACACTAAGACAAGGCGTAAAGAAAGACGGCCGTGATGAATCTCAGCATTTTTAATGTCTACAATATGACTGGTCGGCTACAGTATCAACGACTATCGTCTTTACATCTGCGCACTAAAACTGTTCGATCGTATCGGCCTTTGTTATCACGGGGTTACCGTAAATGCCGTCTTTGTGTGGGCGCCCGTGCCTTGACTCTGGATAATCGTGGCTCCTGGTATCTCGGGCAGGGGGCCGACACTTACGTAAATTGAATGCTACGAACCGAGGCCGTGATCAGCGGGGAATATTTTACAATATAAATGACGCTCCGAACCACAAGGACATAGAAAACGGCGCTGCTGCTTGAGAGGCAGGCATCAGCGCAATATTGGCAAACACACGCCAACGCAGTCGTCCGCGTCACGCCACCCGCAAAACACGTGTTGAGTTGTGGGTGGTCAAGGATCGGGCAAGTTTTGATAGGCAATTTACAAGGGATTGGCTTGCGGTTTCACATGGTTAGACAAGCTTTGCGTGCCCTTCTTTGGGGAGGGGTTGTTCAGTCAGTAAATTATAGGTTCTTGCTTCTCCCGGAATGCAACGCCGTATACCTGTGCCGCCGTGCGGGACGAGACAGTAAAGGAGTCGCAACTCTGTACACTTTGTGTACAAGCTTATGCCCAGGACAAGCATACCAACCACCCGCAGTAGGGATTGCAAAAGCTTTCCGAGGTAAAGCCGGCGTCGATGGGAATCGTTCCCGCTACCACTGCCAGACGGACAGCCAAAGACCGCCTTCGCTCGCAGGATCGATCATATGTATCGTTGGCGAAGGAAGGAACAAATAAGAAAGAAACAAGAAAAAGCAGATCGGTGACTGTGCGTTACAACCCATGGCAATAGCCAGGGGCGTTCTCAGAAAATCTCTGCGAATGGCTGACAGCTACACAGGTCAAGTCGATACCGACCGAAAGTCCCACAGTTGGTCGTCGAGATGTATACAGTTAGCATACCCATCCTAGAGAGCCAACGTATCTGCATTTCTGTCGCGGGGAGCAAACAGCAAAGAAAGAAATCAAACCACGACCACCCTCGGCCTAGTCTTACAGTCGGTGGACACCCCTGCCACCTAAAGGAATTATCAGGTGAGTTCTTTCATCATTTGGTAAACGCAGGCGCAACTTCTTATATTACAACAGGGGTTGGCAACCTTTTGAGGCGGAAGGCCGAGTTGCATGAAGCCGACCTGGCGGCGCCGGACGACAAATCCGCCGGAAGGGGGGGGGGGGACTTTTAGCACCTGTGCAATAAACGATAGTGAAGACGTTACCTGGCGACGTGAAGATGTGAAGTGTGAAGATGGAAGACAATGCTAACTGGAGGCGAGTTTTATTTGTTTCTGTCTATCCCCATTTGAGGCCAAAACTGTCATGTCGGCCTTGAGATAGGAAGCGACTAGGGGAGGGGGGATGGTTTGACGTCGTGCCGGGGCCACATAGTACTGCCCCGTGTGCTGCAAGGTGGCCGACCCCCGCATTATAGGAACACTTTGCGAACTACAGGACTTTTGTTGCATACGTAATGGGGAGGGAGGGGGGGAGGGCTGAAAACGGGGAAGGGTGATAGCTCAGAAATTGTTTTTAATTTTTCAAATTGCCTTTGTTTCTTCTTTGTTTTAAAGACACGTTGCAGCTCACTAGCGAGTACAGCGGCTTCCTGCACTCAGCTTGCTTCATCTCTCGTGCAGTCGCAGATAAACAATACGCGCGTTGCACAGACACAAAGGTCGCAAGAGAAACGTCGCGTCCCTCGTCTCAACAGCAGGTCGTCCCTATAGCAACAACACCAGAGTTAAATGACCAGGTGCTTGCGATGAAGGAGTTCGTGAAATCTGCTGTTAATGGAACACACTTGCAAATGAATGTCGCAAAAACAACCCATGGATGCGACAGCTACACATTGTACATGGTGAATCTCACCATTGAAAAATTCGTTAGGGTTTTGCTTGTAAACATAACGGAGACATTAGCATATCCCAACGACATGTAGGGACTGACGCTAGTAACGGTCGATCATAAATACTAAGAACGGTTAGCTTGAGGGACTGTTAGGTAGCTACCCGTTTTGCTGTTTTTTGTGTTTGAGGCTAGGAGTCAGGCACGTACCCAGGATTTTTTTTCTGGGTGGGGGTAGGGGGGGGGGGGTTTAACCAAAGGTAACTTTTCTATGCAAAGGAATGGGGGGGGTGTACCGTTACTAATGCAAATTACAGATGAAGATATTCCTGTGGAGAGATCACAATTATCTTAGATCTCTTTTTTGCTGCTTTACCAAGTTTACTGCCCTACACGTTTCAGGCAAGTGTGCGAGGAGAGTTTGAAGAGGGGTGGGGAGGAATAGGCGTTGATTATTGGGGTTGGAGTACCCGGGATGGTCTGTTCACCCCCCCCCCCCCCCTTCCCGCCTCCTTCCTTGTACGTCCGGCCTTAAGTGAACAATATTTTTTGCTGAATAAAAGCTTTGGTGAAGATTTGTTTGCCTCACGTTTCGAAGCTTTTATGTGTATTTAGAGCCACATAAAAGAACACTACAACAAATTGAGAAACGCACTGGACAGAAACATGTTTTGTGCAGAGGCCGCTGGATTTAGAGCACTATACCTACCCTAACCCTCATGATATTTTCTCGACTGGGTATCGTCGTGCGCCTGTCGCGCTAAGCGCGATAGTTGGGCTAGAATAACAGGGCCACTTGTTACGACCAGGCGAAAACAGAACCAGCGCAAAAGGTCTTCCGTAGTGCCCTTACTTTGGTGGGAAGGATTCGGTTGTCTCAAAGATCTGTATTTAAGGATTTTTCATCCCGCTCTCACGAACGAAAATCGTGAATTCATCGCCAGTTTTGAAACGAGAACCTTACGATGAATGTATTTCTTTTTCAGGGACTGGTAGCTTAATTCTCGGTAACTGTTGCTTTAAGCAACTAGGTAAGGGCGCTGGTGACCACTTTATTTAATTTCACAAAAGCTGGCCTGGAGGAAGAACGGGTATTTGAGGTACTGCTACGCTCAACAATACTCTAGTTCATATACTTGCCAGCCCTGGGCGTCTGCAGGGGGTACAAAAAAAGCACATGCCCCCCCCCTCCCCCCTCCTACCCCCCCCCCCTCCCCCCTCCTACCCCCCCCCCCCAGTTAACCCAGGAAAATTGCCCCGCCTCTCGCACTTTCCCTCTTTCTCCTCAATATAATGGGTTTGCCCCATCAAAACAAAACCTTGCCGACGCCCATGTTGCCAGCTAATGACGCCTCCAGCGACAAACCACCGCAAGAGGCCTATAGCAAAAGAACAACCGTGGTAAGCACTAGCTCACGAAAGAAACCCTGCACATCGTGCAACCGCACGAAACTGATAAACTGGAGTCTTTGAACCGCAACCTGTAGCTCAGCCAGAACTCATGATAACAATGCCGGGAGGCCACGCGGCCGAACTGAGCGCAGCCAAGAGGCTTAGCGGGATGCGACTACCGACAGTAAGGCAAACACTAGGTGATTTGACAAAACAAAATTTTGGCAAATGAGCTGATTGCGGGCACTGGTTTCACTCTAACGTAAAGGACGTTGCTGTGAACGCTCTCAGGCGGTAACGCTGGAATTTATCTTAAATTCAGTCTGGTTATCACAGCATTATTGCAGTAGCTGAGTATGGCACAAAGCTATAAAAAAATTTGGATTACACGCTGAACCATCTGAAAGAAAACATACTATCCTATATGGCCGAGCAATCAAATCCATGGGTAGCTGTATGCGGCAGCTGTACGATATCTTTTTTACCCTACCTTTGATAAAACACGTTTTTTCTCAGCAACAAATCGCTGGTATTTAAACACGCCAGTCGGTACGGTGATGTCCACGGTGATGGATTATTACATCCAAAACATTGTGATTTTAACAAAAAGGAAAGAGAAGAAAGGATATAGTGCAAGATATAACTGGCTCTGTTCGATAGGTAGCTTGCTCGAACGCTGGTTAATTGCTTCGAGTCGCATTCGAAGAGAAGATGAATTGCTTCGGTTGATTGCTTTGACACAAACACGGAGGTGCCAAACCGCTACAATTCAGAAGGTTTCCTGGGTTGTAGAAGTGTACAAGCAATTGCGCGTGCTTTGTGTACGTTAGTTGTTGAACAAAACAGGATCAAAACTCCATAATGCGCGATAAATTCTACAAAGGCGCGTGAAAGAATGCAGGCTGTTTGAGGAGAAGCCGCGGGGTCCAAACTAAGTTTGCGCTTTCTGTTGCACGGGACACAGACATTGTTTTCACGAAAAAACTATAAGAAACACCCAAAGGATTCACATTTTATGCAACTCAACGTCTGCAGTGACATAATAGCGGAAAAAAATGAAACGGAGTTACTTGTTTCATTGATAAAACGGATATCATCTAAGTTGAATTATCCAAGATGAATGATAACCCTTATCAGTTACGTAGTACGATCAAGTGGAACAAGTGGCCCCGCTAAATTTCCCAGTCACGTTTCTGAGTGGTGGCTTTTCTCGGCGGCCGCCAGCCGTATAAACTAATCCGAGAAAGTCGCTCGCAAATGGGTACTACCTCATCTTTCTTTCTTTCTTTCTTTCTTTCTTTCTTTCTTTCTTTCTTTCTTTCTGTACAGAAAGGGCAGCAGAGGCTAAAGGCTTGGAGCCTGACTACGGCCCCTGCTCCGGAATGGCAGATAGCGTGCGGGCACAATATATTATATTGCACACTAGCAGTCGAGTGTACAAAAACAAAAACAAAAAAAAAAAAAAACTACAGAGAATACATTCGCAGTCATGCGCCTCGAACGCAAAATGTGCGACTACCCTGCACAAACTAAAAGAATACAGGACGAAATTTTCACGCAGGATATGGTATCAAAAAACTCGCGAGTTTTGGGATACCATATCCTTGTGATACCATATCTTTCTTCCTATTGTCAAGCCTCTAATTGCTTAAAGCTAAAATTGCATCACTTTTATTTGGAAAAAGCGGAATTCTTTATTGAACAAACTTCTATTCTGTCTTCATGGCCCATTTTATCTACATTTTTTTTCGCAGTGCGTAATATCTCAACACAGTGAAACTGTTCGCGAACTGTCTCTGTACGCCACGTAGTCAAACCGGTGCTGAAACGAAACGGAGTTAAAACGAACCGAACCCGAACAGTAACCAAATAGGTATTTTTTTTTTCGGTTCGACACCAAGAATTTCACTCCATGTTGTTCCCTAAATAATTTATATTGAGCTGGATGGCCCGCACCATCTGGGATTTCAATGTGATGCTCTTAGCGGTAAAAATATTTTCCCCGTTTTGTTTACCGGCGTCAGCGTGAAACAAAATGAGAATATATGGTACAGTCCTGTCACCTTCCCAAACGCAAGACCACAAAAAAAAAAAAAAAAACTGCCCGTAGACTTCGTGTCAGCTGACGAATCAGCGAGTCACCTGTTTTTTTCGCGACAGCAGCCTGCTGAATACGCCTGTTGACAGCGTTCGTTTCGCGAAGCAAACGTGGCTTCTTGGTATCACGAACGACAGGACGACCCGAAGGACGCGATGGTATAACAAGGGTGACATCGCCACTTCTTCGCTTTTCCATAGCAAGGTGAACCAACGGGCGCCATGAAAACGCCGGTGCTCTTCGCGGCTTTGCTCTGCGCATGCGCGGTTTATTCCGCCTCTGCCATGGACCCTGACTTGTGCTGTGAGTGACCTCTAACTGTGTCGCATTGTTTTGTTGTTTTGTAAGTCCGCGTGTTTCATGTATGCAAAGTGGCGCGCCTCTTTATTGGAATACACAACAACACCACCAGCTCTCGCACCAGGTGCCATTGATGTCACCATTACAGTGATGCCAGTGTTGGCAGTAGAATGTTGAAAGTAACGGCATCACTTGTAAGACGTTATGTTTTGTGTGATTTCGGTAATTTCGATAAAACATCTGTATATACACAC
This sequence comes from Haemaphysalis longicornis, assembly GCF_048455015.1. Classification (NCBI taxonomy): domain Eukaryota; kingdom Metazoa; phylum Arthropoda; class Arachnida; order Ixodida; family Ixodidae; genus Haemaphysalis; species Haemaphysalis longicornis. The sequence goes on from NW_027526203.1 coordinate 250,132,759, forward strand.
GTACATGCACATATATGACAATGTGTATGGTGAGTGAGCGTACTTTACCGACCGCTTAAACTCTCGTCAAGGATTGTAAGAGTTGTTAATATTAGACTGCCGTTTCTTTCTGGAGTCCTGTTGAGCCTGGCGTTCGGAAAGACAAGTTCGTATTCTACATTTTAAGGTTTTAAGGCAAATTTCGGTGCTTGCTCAATAACAACTGTGTTCCAAGGGCAGGTTGGGCATAAGATGCTCGTTACATCGTAATTTGTCTATAATTACCCAACACCTGAAATATTCTATTAAGGCCGGGCTGCTGGCCGAGAGTGCTGTGGTGCCGAGTGAGTTAGTGCTTCGAGCTCACATTCCGAGGCTCACGGCCAGGGCAGGGGCAGTATGGGGCGCTCGTTAATTTGCTTTCCCCTTTTTGTTGTGCAGCATTTGATGATGTGAAGCTGGGATTGGAGCTGAGGTGCATCAGAGAGAAGGCCTGGCTTATGGTGAGTGCGCATGCCATCAACATAAAAAATAAAAATAAGAAACATGACAAGATTTAGCCATTGATGCTGTTTTCTTCATTACCATGGAACCAGCAGACCCCCCCCCCCCCCCATCCCCCAAAACGCCCCTGTGCCTCGGAGTGTTGCCATGTTGTGGCTCGAGTGGTACGTCCTTAGAAATGACACTGTTAAAGGCCAATACGTTTATTCTGCTCGAGAAATAAAGATGTATCAATCAATCAATCAATCAATCAATCAATCAATCAATCAATCAATCAATCAATCAATCAATCAATCAATCAATCAATCAATCAATCAATCAATCAATCAATCAATCAATCAATCAATCAATCAATCAATCAATCAATCAATCAATATAAACAAATAAATAAATAAAGCAATCTTCACCCTCCTTGCGCAAGCTTCCTGTGATTTCAACCCTCAGTAGGCCGCCTCACGGACATTGTATTGTGTTATAAAATTCCTGGCTCTCAGTTATGATAATAACACTCCAGAGGACGTGCGTGGGATTTTCCTTTCCTTTCTTTGCAGTAATCCTTGCCCTTGAAACAAGGTACAGTACATAATTGCTTACGGGCAGGATGCGTGCGAGCATAAAAAAAAACCCATAATAACGTTATAATGCTTCCCCATATCTGCCGACTCCCATATCATATCAACAGGTACTCGTTAATGTTGTTGACGTTATCTTTCATTTTGCCGTCTCGCTTTCCTCTACTTGAGGCCCCAGACATAGCGTTTATCCGACGCACGATAAAGAGCACGGAATAAGCGGGGTCAGTGCCACAGTTTGTTTACTTATCGTAAGGGCCACCAAGTGACTGTCAAAAGATAAGTGCTCTTATTGTATACTGCGAGAGCATTCTGAGAATATTCAGCATAACCCACATATAGGAGGAAAAAAGGAATACCGACACGCAAGTATAGGCGGACTGATTATTTATGGCTCTCCTACACATTACGAAAGGCATTAAAGGAGAATGTGGAAAAGGTCAACTTAAAAACAAATACGCACTGAAACCGTGGAAAACGAAAAGTCAAGGCCCCTTTCTTAAGAGAAAGGCAGTTAAAACGCGAAGCTGCTTTGACCGCATAGGGATGGCGCAATCAGGTAGACGCCGGCTTCATAACGCCGGGGGTCCAGGTTCGATTCCGACCACGGAAAGCTTTTTCCGCTTGAGGCACTTGATGCGCCTTTGCTTATCATCATCATCGTTTTGTGAAACCATTGTGTGAAGTTGGCTTTCCGGCAGGGCTCACTGTCGCGACGTCGAACATCAGTAAGGCATAGAAAGCTTCACACACACACACACACACAAAAAAAAAAAAGGTAATCGCGCTGTTGCGCAGAGCCGTGTGATGGCAGTCGGGAGTCAGAACTGTTCACAGTGCATGCCAGTTTGCAGAGCAGACAATCGCTGCCTAGTAAAAATAGCAACTAACGAATGTCCATAAGAATGCTGCCGCTGAAAGAAAAGCAAGAATTGGAATACCAACAAAACTACTGTTTGCTTATGGGGAACACCAACAGCACGCTAGGGTGCAGGTTCTGGGATGAGCCGTTTTGCGGCCCCGGAGAAGATGGGGAGAGAGCGGATGCAAGCCTACACTCTGTATCTCGCAGCTTCGCAACGGACTCGACCACCTTCTCCACGTGTACCAGTGCACCAGCGATGTCTGCGTCTTCAACAAGATCTGCGACGAAGGATCCGTTGTAAGCAAGCATGCCTCCTCACTTCTTTTAACAGCAGCCTTTTGTGGGCATGACGTGCACGCGCCGGTGTGCTTGCTTTCAAGTAAGAACTTTAGAAAAAGAGGACAGAAATGCTTTCCCTTCCTATAAACGAGGTAACTACATCGGCGCTTTTCTCGCGAGGGTTCACTCGGTATTCTTCAACTACAGGCAAAGTATTCGCAAAATCGTACAGATTGACACCACATGCTAAACATCGGCCATGGCAACTACGGCACCACGCGTAATGCGCTCCGCGTGCTGACGAAGGTCATCATTGCGGTTACAAACTCACAACTCCTGTACGCCCTAAATCACACTCCCTGCTCAAACCAAAGTTCTCCTCTCAGCGTGGCTTTTCTTTTCCTCCTTTTGTTTTTCTCATAAGCCTGGAGTTATAAACTAGCTGCTGTACGAATCGCAACACCTCCTCGCCATCGTTATCACGTTAAAGGAAAATTACGAAAGACTGTCGAGCAAGAACGATCGTAAATCAACGCAAAGTGCGGTGAACAAGAGCGTGTGCCGTAATATGTGGGCTCACACTGCTCAGAAAACCGTAAGCGACGTAAGCTGCCAGAGCATCAAAGTGATATAAATCTGGAGAGGCTCCTCAATGAATATGAAACGAAAAAGAAGCTTAACACCTTCCTGCATCGGTTATGCCCGAGATAGGACTGTTAACGGCCAAACTCAGGGCCATCAGGCTCTCCTGCAAGGCCGAGCAGGTTGCTGAAGACGTAAAACGGTGATATGCATCTGCATCGAGGCGGAACTTGGGCACTTTTTATGGCACAAATGCAAATGTGCTCTCCCATGAAAAAAAAAAAAAATTCCCATTATCTAAAATACAATGAAGCACCGTGGATAGCCGTAAAAGTTAAATAATGCTGGGTGCAAAGTGTGAGAAAGAAGTGACGTTACATGCAGCTAAACTTTATAGAAATTAGTTCACTGATACGAACGCTGAAAAAGCTGAATAAACTGTTTTCAGAATAAAGTTGGTTGCGTGCATCTAGCCTGCCAATTTCCGGTAAGCTGAAAAAGAAAAATACGTTGAAAAAAAAATCCGTCTCTATAAGCAGACTTCGTCACACAGTTATAAACTTAAGTTTTGCGGGCAGATTTCGCCCCTTCCATTGGTTGCCATCCAGGGCCGCTGATTATTCTTTAGACAAACGAAAACGTGGAATCTTCCAACTACCGTGATGTTGATCACGCTGTGCGCCGGCAATCCTGTACGGCCGGGGCTTTTTTAAAGCGACCGGTTTTCTTGCTTCCCTATCCTACTGGTCCACGTGGCCTGCAGGTGGGCTCCACAGCACGCTTATAAGTCGTACAGGTGACATTTACTGGTTTCCAGGGGCGTTTGCGCCGGGTAAACTAGTACTTAAAAAACGTACTAAATGCCAACCGCGAAATAGTGCAACATCAGCATTTTGAAGACTGAGGCAAGCATCAACCACGTGAAACGGCAAATAGCGATCGGGTGAATTGTAGTCAGTTTCATTTTAAGGTATACTGCGTATCAAACCCCTGTTGTTAGCGTACAAAGAAGTGTACAGGAACCCGCTGCGGTGGTTCAGTGGCCAAGCGTTGGGCTAAGACGCGGGTTCGATCCCGGAAGCGGTTGCTGCTATGCTGACAAGGGCGAAAAGCGAAAACGCCCGTGTGTCAAGATTTCAGCGCACTGTAAAGATGCCCAGGTGGTCAAAATTATTCCGGAGCCCTCCTCTACGGCGCCCCTCATGGCGCAGGTGTATACCTTCGGCGCGTTAATATAGTGGTAACCCAGTTCATACATTGGGGGACTCCTTTCGCAAACGGTTGTCATCATCCCCCACAATCAATCAATAAATCAAGTGTTAAGGAAGACGACCCTCGTCATTACGCAAGTATTGTAAGTAATTAGGGGACGCTTTAGTGCAATGCCTCCTGGATGAAACGTGCCCAAGCTCCTTACGTTCATACGTTTCCAAGAAACACATCCGCTAAATTGTCTTCATAGCACGCTTGGGTGTGACCTCTTATCCTTACATTTTTGTTGGCGACATCACCGCCGATAATTATTATGAAGTACTTGGTAGTGGGTCCACCGTCGGTTTCTTTTTTACCCGACTCCCCCGACCACAGTCGGTTCTGTACCTTGTCAGTGTCACACGCCCTCGCACATCCCTTGCCGATAGCACAACCGTGTTTATTTGTGTGTGTCGGATTGACGAGAGTGATTGATATATGAACTATACATCTTACAACATATCGTGACTCATTAGCTGTGGAGCCTCCAAATGCTGTGATAAGCCCGTGACTAGACCTTTTTTTCATTATTCATTATCCTTTTCATTCGTTGGACAAGACCAAAAACGAATTAAGAAATAGTAAAAATGTTTTTACTTAAAGGAGCACTGACACGAAAATTTTATGTTACACTTTTATTGCTTTTACGATGCTCAATGGCCTGGCGAACCTGAAACAGCACTTAAAATACTTCAGCGGGCGATAGTTAATTTCATTGAACGGCCTGAAAATCGTTTGTTTCAAATTCCCGCGCTTTCATCCCGAACGGCGCATAATGACAGACTCCCTGCCTGACCTCACCGCTTTGTGCGGACGTCACCGGCGCCGGCTGGGGGTGTTGCGCCCGCTCGCCGCTCGTGGGGCCGCGCGCATGAAGTGACGTCACGAGCTTTTGACGAGCGCTGCCGCATCACTTCTTTTGGCTCTCCCTGGATGATGTCACGCTGATGTCCATTTGCTGAGTGCCGCTCCGCACGCTGCTCCGTCGGCGCGATAAATGAGATCCAATTAAACTATGTTTTTCGCGTCGCAGGCCGCTCATATTTCACCCAGGGTATTCTGTTGAGTGAAGGAAGCGAACTGTGCAATAATATTAACGCCGAAAATTGGTGTCAGTGCTCCTTTAAGGCAAAGTCTGCCGGAGAGAGCCGTCCCACCTTCGACTCTCCAAACATTCGCCTAACCTACTATCGAGGCGTAAAGTAACGTGCTTAGCATGACACGTCATGTAACGCTCATTCCCCGTATTTATTCAGACACCTTCAAGTTGCCTCTAAGATACTGTTGATGGTGAGTGCGCTGTTTCGAAACTGAATCCTGTCTGTCATTCTAATACCTGTCAGTAATTCGCTGCAGTGACTGGGCAGCTAACGTGTCATGCTGTTTAGTATCCTGTAGAGGGCTCTATCATCAGGCGTGCAGGCTGTATTTCTGTAGGAAACGAAATATAAATAGCGGTTACGTACGCAAGGCATGCTGTCAATTAAATTACGCCATCTTGGTAAAATAATCTGGAGCTACCCTTAATGTATGTATTCGCAGCTGTGATAGATCTTTGAATTTATGGCATTGGCTCCGGATTCTTCTTTGGCTTTGGTAGTATTTTAAGTAAGAACGATGCATGGAATCAGCGCTATTTGCCGTTGATGTCCTTCTTATCGCAACTTATGCTGCATTCATCACCACTTTGCACTGTTTAATAATACCAGAGAAAAAAGTTCTCCAAACTTTCTACATGCTCAAAATGTTACGATTAAAACGTCGGAACAGCGGCCGAAGAAATTGTTCCATAGTAATAGCTGTGAATGACACCCAGTCCCAGTTTCCTTACTTTACCCTTAAGAGGGTTTTCCTCCAAAACAATCGATTGTCTTCTAGGTAATTTTTATTTAAGGGTATTCTTGAGTGTAGCTAGCGAATAAGGCACGCGTAATTGTCGGTTAAAATGATCTGGTGTCAACGCAGGGCGTCCGTGCAATAAATTATTTTTCTCTGTTCTTTCAGGAGGATGCCTTGAACAAGTACATGAAGGTACGTTGCCTTAGAAATTGCATTTAACTCGAGGTTTTAAGTCCAGTAGATACTTTAAGGTTTTAACTCGATTAGATACTTTGTTTTGTGCTCCTGAAGGTGTTGTAACCGTCATATCATTGGCGCTCTTCGGCCTTAACACTCTTGTGCCAAAAAAAAAAACTATCCTCATCATCACTTCTGAAGGTGCCACTTGCGAAGCTCGCGTAAATATAATGTCCACAGAGTTAGACCTAAGCATGTTTGGTTGCATGCGGCAGCAATTCATTCTTGATGTTTTAGATTACATGGAAAGCAAAAAAAAATATTGTTAGCATAAATATATATTACCCTACCCCCTTACCCGCCATGGTGGCTGCAGTGAGTAAGGCGTTGTGCTGCTGAACCCAAGGACGCGGTTTCGATTCCCGGCCGCGGCGGCCACTTTTCGTATGGAGGCGAAAAATAAAAACAAACAAAAATATCCCCAGGGGGCTCAAATGAATCGTAGCCCTCCTCGCCTGTGTAGCGTCGGCGTGTTAAACATCATAATCAATCCATCAAAACCCACACCCTCCAAATCAGCTAATAGATTACGTTTTCCCAGCTCTTTATTCAGTGAAAAAAAAAAAACAAAAACAAAAAACGTTTCTGAGTTTTAAAGCAATTTCGGTGTTTGTAGGTTCTGGATGACTCGCTTGCAAACATTCGTCTTCACCCATTGTTTCAAATATTTTCAAAGCACTTAACTTCGCCGCCACCATGACTACAAATATTTAGTGTAGTTCCAACGTAGCGTTCAAAATTTTTGCATTTACTGCTGAGGGTCACTATACATGCAGGCATAAACATTTTAGCTACTTCACCATCTGTTCTTATTATTGTCCTTTTTTGCATTGTAGCCCAAACCCCGCAGGGAGTTCTGGAGTTACGCCAAGACTTGCGAAAAGGATCTGCCGCCCGATTCCGCTACGGAATAAAGGATGCAGCTTTACTCCAGAATGAGACCAGTGCTGTTCGATTTGGTCATAAATTGCTAATAAATTTTATATGTACTAAGCACCACCTTCATAACGTGATGGACATGATTCATGTTGAAATTTTGCGTTCACAGAACATGCCCAAAATCAAATATTATTGTGTCCAACCAACTGCAGCCAAATTTCGCATGAAAGACACCCGGGTTTGCCACATTTTTCCCGCTTTGGACCATCTGGGCAATCGCTTATCCAGAGTAGTCGTTTTACCAGCTAAGTAGGACACCAGTCAATTGGGGTGCAATAACGACCTAATCTTCATATCGGGACATGAACTGCTATAAAGTCGAATCACTTTAGCGGTGATTTCCAGAGTAAACTGTAAACAATTCGAAAAAAGACCGCTGCTATAATCGATGTAATGCCACAACGAGAAGAAGCATTCGCTTGCTCAAGCATATTCCCAAGCTTAGCAATTCTGCTTGGCCAACGTGAACATATGCTGTGGCGCTCGCCTTTCCCAACAGCTCCGCGTCGGCTGGAGCAGCGAGCGCTCAAGGCAGCGTGAAGTAACCCATACTCGCCGGCTGGACAGAACTAGCGCTCGAGGCGGCTTGACATCAGTGGGTCCCGTGAACTGAGTAACACGCACACTCACGGGACTGCTCCGCGGGTGCCATTTCTGGCTCAACAGTGAGATGAGGATAGCCTCTTGGGATTGAACGGCATCTACAAGCACTGCTGTCTGCTGTCAAGTTGGCTAGCCAGAAAGCGTTTTTGCAAGAGATAACGTACTTCCACTCAAAATGCCGTGACATCGCTGCGGCAATTTAACTGTACAGTACAGTTGCAGCAAACTCTTGTCTTGTTGGGATTAAGCGAGGCGACAGCTTTGTAGCCGCCCTTGGGTGCTTTGGGGCGACCCGCGTTTGCCATTGTTGTTCCTTGTCTGAGTTACCGTCTGCTATGACCCGTGTGTTGTGCTATGGAGCGCACTAGGTTGCCTTACAGTGCCCCGACTGACGCCGGGAATTCATTTCGAGACTGTTTCGTGCGCCTACAGCGTTCCTTCGCAAATAGCTCGAAAGCATGCTTGCAGCTGCAAATCCAAGGGAACTGTTATAAGCCTCCGGCATCCTGGCACGCTAATACGCTGGCGTGTTTGGAAGGAGGCATGCTTCGACAAAGGCACGCGTCGGTGGGAATGCTCGCGAAAGCGATATCCCCTCGTATTTGCGGCTGTCGCCACAAAAAGACTGGAAGTTGCTATTCTCTCGCGTTTATATTATTCAGAAACGACCTTGTACATCGGTATTATCCCCGCATTTGATTCGTCTCCAATTTGTATCGACTGCTCGCAAGCCACAATGCTGCTCTCCACGAGAGAAAATGAAGTCCAATCACTTCATTTATTTACACTGCTGCCTCCCCCATCCTCTTGAAGAGACGATGATATTGATTCGCACACCCCACCCACAACACGCAGCGACGGGCCCTGCGGATCTAGGCACGAATATCTTTGAAAGCAGGGCGGCGAATGAAAACTGAACACGAGACGGAAACTTTTATCCCGAACTGAGCCTGAATCTGAACGCATACGAAGGCGAAACTTTCTTTGCTTCTCCGCCCGGTTTTCCGGGGGATTCTGCTGCGGCAACCTGGCAGGGCACCCGCTCGGTATTTTCTTACGTCGGATAACGCTGGGCTCCGCGTATCGGGCCCGTGGGGCCAGGGAACGTGAGGCAGCGGAATGCCTTGGAAGCCCCAGTCCTTGCGTGTATCGTGTTATCTGCGCTACAGAGGTCGTTCCCTCTAAACAGTGCGCTGGCTAGAAGGAGCGTCTTCTCTGTGCTCAGTGGCTAAGGTGTTGTGCTGCTGAGTCCAAAGATGTAGGCGCGGTACCGACCGCAGTGGTTGCTTTTCTGGTGGATGCGAAAAGCAAAAATGACGCTATGTGGAGATTTCGGCACACGTTAAACACCCCGGGTGGTCGAAATTAATTCAGAACCCTCCACTACGGCGTGCCTCATACCCCAGGCGTGGCTCGGCGCAGTAAACTGCACAATCAATCAATCGACATTTGTCTCTGACCAAGTCATGACACATCGAAGTTGGGAAAAAGATAATTCATTAGAAACCACATATGAGGGCGCGGCGACTAGTGGTAACAGCGCTGACCTAAAAACAGAAAATTACCCAATCAGTTTCTAATTTGCGCGGAAATTCAACACACTACAGAACAAATGCCTGGGAGGGGGGAAACAAGCTTCTACAAATTCACAGGAAGTTGTTAGGGGAAGTAAATTGTAGCAAATATGCTTTTATGGCTGCAGGCGCTTTAGAATCGACTAAAGTGGACTCATAGCCTGCAACTCATAGGACGTGTGACACGTGAATAAATTACGGTGCTGCACAACCTGCACCCCGCAAGCTGCATAAACGCCACACTGATTAGCTAGTCTATTACTGCGGTTTTTATTTCCCGACAAGGAGTTAGCAAAGCATCGTTCTATTGCTGCCAAACAGCCATTTCAAGTGCAACCGCATGTAGTAAATGTCGAGTGACGTGTCAGGAAATGCCGAGGCCACGGGCCGAGGCTTAGAACTGGGAATCTATCTGGCATCGTGCCGTTACGCGGTTTGACACTTGTCGCAATACTTGATAAGGATGCTCGAAGTGTACTTGAGGCGTCTGAGGCGTGTTTGTGTCGTTTTGGGGCTATTCTTTATCGAAAAGAAGCCTTCCCTTGTACTATTGGCCTGATTCCAGAAACGATATGGATTTCGCTTCAGCTGTTTTGAAGAGACGACATGAAACATTCTGAAGGGAGGGACACAAACTGCTTCAATCTACAGCGGTGTCAAAATACGGATTTTCTTATCCTAGAAGAGCCAGAGACGAGTGGTTATCGTGCGAACTTCTGAGTGATGCACCATGGCATACGCTTGCCCCGTTCCCCGTGTTTTCTGCTCACTGTGAAGGAATAACGCTACTGTGGATTTGTATTTACGACACACTTTACGGATACGGTACGTACACAAATGAGAATGCTACCTTCTTCGATTAAATATCGATGATCTTTGAACCGAAAATTCAGACATTGTATTGGGTGCCCGATATACACCGTTCCGCCAGGCAAGGGTATTTTAAGAAACAGCGCAATGTGTAAGGCCGGGTTCAGACTGCTGCCGCAACTGTCATAATAACTTTAAAGAATGACGTCATTTCACGTCTCAGCCAACCGAACGGCGTGACACGCCGTTTTTTTACGTTCGTAGATCACGATATGGCTTTTGCGTCGGTAGTCTGAACATAGCCTAAACGAAATTAAATATTTTATGCAACAGACCCTTAGTTGATGCACAATCTTCGCTAATGAAATAATCTCTAATCTCTAATCTAATCTCTAATCTCTAATAAACGCTAATCTCTCCACATTTTCCCCAGGACTCAACTGTAAAATATATATGGCGCACACAGGGACTTGAAACATGCCGACTCTGTAGTTAAAAAGGACGTATAATGGGGCTAGTTGGTGATGCTTCATATTGAATTGCGCTACGTATACAGACAAAGAGGGCGCTAACAGGACTGGGACGAGGCGTCCTATTAGCGTCTTATTAGCGTCCAGTCCTGCTAGCGTCCTATTTGTCTGTATACGTAGCGCAATTCAATATGAAACGACCTGTGGACAGGCAGACACACCGAAACCTGGGAGGAAAGTTGTCGGTGCAATTCCTAATACCATAGTGTTGTTTCTGGCATGCTTGGGACGCCGAAAGACGAGTGGGGGTGACTTGAAGGGTCAGGCTAGCGCGAGCGACATAATCGGAGTCTTACTTGGTTGGGGAAGTTGCGAGTGCGCGCAGCTGGGTGTTCAGTGGCAACCTGCACTTGCTTTCGTACAGACGTAAAAAAAAGTTGAGAAGTCAGCACCACTGTTATGCCTTGAAGAATTGTACGAGAAGGTGACGTACAGCAAAGCGAGGTACCAATCTCCATGGTCGTCGGACACATTCGTTGAGAGCTGGTCAGTAAGCATGCGGTTAAAGCCCGCCGTGAGGCCATTTATCTGGGGATGACAAGTGATAATCAGTTAGTGTTTCGTGGAGCATGAACGCAGAATATCACTTTTGACAAGAAGTACCGCCTGCTATCTACGAGAATTAAGCTGTCGAGGAACGCCGTGATGTAAGAGGATAATTATGGAGCAGAAAGTCGGCGGCATCAGTTGCACAACTAGTGGGAAGGGTCCTCGTGATAGCATAACGGTAGCTTATCAGTTGATACGCAGCCAGCTTGTTCCATGATGTCAAGGAAAAAAAGGTCGAGGAGGTCCATACAAAAACAGTAAAACGGTTCACTGGGCTCGTCGAGCGACTGAAAGGGACCAGCTGGGACATGGGCATGGGAAAGGGACATGGGAAAGGGATAGGGAAAGGGACATGGGAAAAGGACATGGGCATTCCTTTCCGTCGTCGACACAGGTCCCGCGCGTTGACGTATCACCGCCCCGATCGGTAAAAGCCCGACCAGAGAAAGCGGCACTGCACGAGATCGTAAACGTGTGCTAGTCCAAGGTGGCCAGCGGTGGGCACGTCATGCAGCTGGTCAAGCACCGATCATCGGAGACGTTCAGTTCAGTCATGACGAGAAGGAAAGCAGGACCTGAGGCGTGAAAGTTTGGGTGGTTGAGCCTTCCATCGTGATGCGTGTAGGTGTGCAGAGCAGGATGGGGCGAGGGGAGTGAAGGTTGTCTATGCTCATTCGTAAGGAGGCGCCATGGCGTTGTTCATCGCCTTTGTGACGCAAGCCAGAAATGGCCAGGGCACATCCATTTTAACCGTCATTGAGGGGTTAAGGTTTTCGTACGAGGTGACGAGACAAGCAATCTGCTTCGTGATGCAGGCGACCAGACTTGTGGGTGACGGTGAAGCAGTAATCCTGGTAAGCCGGTCTACGGGGTCCTCCAATGAGGGGAGCAAGCACCCGACATGGTGGTCCGTAATGACTGTGAACAGTCTACCATACAGGTACAAGCGCAATTGTCTTACTGCTCATACCAGTTTATTCTGTCGAAGTGATATCTGACGAAGTCGCCTGATTGGTTGCATCTTGCGGTGTCGATGTCACAGCATGAGCCAGAGAATCGATTGAGGTTTAAGTTGCATTAGCTGGCTAGTAGTGCAACAGGCAGCAGTATGTTTGCCTGCCAATTGTTGGTCTTTCTCTCGCTTGTCATTACGACGAATATGTATTAACAGTTCTTCACAGCTCTTGAAAAAACTCCGCTGTTACTCAAGTACTCAGGGAAATGATTACACTCGATTAAAAATCTACACAGCTGTAATATGAAACTGTCAGCAGTGAGACAAAGCAAAGAAATTGAAGGAGAACGAGTGGTGTCATTGTTCATACTCAGAAAATTTATTTGAAGGAATGCAAGGTTTTTGAAGCATCCTGGTTTCCCGTGACGCACGCGTTGATCGGTCGAAGTTTTTTGAAGCCGTTCTGCAAACAAGAATAAAGCGTGAGAATTAATCAACAAGCCTGTCACAGTTTGATTAGGAAGGATGAGACCAATCAAACATTTCAAGAAAAAGACTGTTGGGAAATGCATACATATATAGGGCAGAATTTGCAAACTCATGCAGCACCTGAGATCGCCTCAACAGATGATGTTCTTCAGCTGCCTACAATTAAGCCCAAGTGCAAAATATATTTATAGAGCACTTCATTAAACTGCATGAGGATATAAAAATATACCAGGGGGACATACGCTGGCGTCCAGTGTCCACATCTCTACAAATGGGGATTTTCATCTATTGTTCGGAAAATACAGCATATTGTGGAATATACGCCGACTATAAAATATTGGTAGACCAGGTAAGTTTCAAGGCCAAGAAATTTTTTTAATAGAATGTAACATTTATAGCTGGGCTGGTTCAATCGGTTGGCTTCGAACTTTGGGTAAACGGGACATACATTGTAAAAGTCAAATACTTCCACAAAGTGAGTCATGAGCAAAGCTCAGCTTATCTGCATTTTATTCTGTAATTCTCTAAGACGCGTAACCCAGGGAGTCGAGTTACAGAATGAGGTGTACACCTGACGGGTACTAGATTATTTACATCCCTGTTGTGTTCATTAGCCTTTATGGTATCTCTAGTTTTTCGCAAGCAGCACAGGCAACCTTTCAGTTCTGATCCCATTCGCGCTGATGAATAGTAGCTCATTTTAAAATTTCATAATGAGTCCATTATATCTGTCTTCTTCGCTTCTTTAAATCTTTACTCGGCAACGCCAACCTATACTGTTTCATCATGGACTTCTCGGCTGCGGGAATAATATTATTTCTAGTCTTGAAAGTTCACTTATCGATGCATGGTAAGGGCTTTATAGAGGGCCTCTCGTGCAAAGAGTCACCTACCCACGACCCGCGGGAAGCCAGGCAGGTTTCATTTTGATCGACGTGGTACTTGTATGCTGGCTACCAGAGACCGAATGGTCTGGCGCCGAAAGCTCTGGGCCCGAGGTAGCCCGCCCTCGGGGCTAGAAGGGCTGGCCTGGGAGCGAGGAGGGCCGGCCCGACTGCCCCAACCGGCACTCCAACCGTTCCAACAGCTGCAACCGGGCCGACTCCTGCTACCGGCACGGCCGCACTTGGCGTTCCCAAGAGGGCAGCAGCGGCCGAGCAGCGAAGGGACAGGCTTCGCAGAAAGGTCACCTCAGCACGCTGCATGACGTTGCGATTATCAATACAAGGATTATTTGTCACCTTCATGTCCATTATCTCGCGCAGCCCATAGCATACAAAACTAATAAACTGTTTGGATGAGCTTGGGTCTTAAATGGCATAGGCCTCTTGCGCTCGACAGAGGGCGCTGCAAATTCCGCAGTGTATCCTAGTGAGGTTAAAAAACGGCCATTGGTGCATACCTTCATCTTATCTCTCTCTTTTTTGCATGCACGAATAGTCGCCTTTAAGATCTTTATGCCCCAGTTTATTGTCTGTGACACGAAAAAAAAAATCGTAACAATTTTGTCGCCATTTTAGGCTGATGGCGTTGTCACAGACGCTCTGAAACTGATACTTTGGTGGCTGGGCTTTTGAGAAAGTTCATTCTTATAATCTAGAGCACGGTGCTGATGTTCACGTTTTTTTAATGCGACGAAATACGGCGGCGATTAGCACTCAATGTACCTGCCGAGCGAATGATCCCTCAAGCTACCAGGACAAATGAAATGTATCCCGGTAGCTGCTCCCGACGCAGACTTTAGCACCGGTGGCTTATACTAAAGAAATTTCCCCGCAAATAGGGTCACTGCATTCCCACAAGAAGTGACATACAGGATGCTGGGAGAGGGTTGGGCGATGATATCATCAATAATCACAGTCGAACTGCGTGCGCCACGGCCGTATTGCCTGTTTTCGTGCCAATAAAGTTAAAAGTAAAGACAGCCTGATGTTAAGAGGAGACTTGCAAACACATAGCTAGCAAAAAGCAATAAAACGATAAAGTTAAGCAATCGAACAAACGTGACATGTGCTATGTATTGCCTTTTGCCTGCATTTGATAAAATCGAAACAGCGAATATATACGTACCGTAAACAACGCGAGCAGGGCACGGTCCTGCAAGTGAATGGAAAAAGATAACACCATGAATTTTCACTTTTCACACTGAAAATGCGAAAATAAGTTTTGAGATATCGAGGCGCCCTTTCCCTGAGCTTTACACCGAGAAATATTATTATGGACACTCAATATAGCTTTATTAGAGAGCGAGACGGGGATGATAAATACTTTCGCGTAACAAATGAAGAGTTCATTAAAGAGCAACAGAAAAAAGGAGATTAGGAAGAGGTGGAGGAATACTTTTAATGCTTGAGCATCACTCACGCTTTTCTTGGCTTAGTTGGTGGGAAACACGGTGTCTCCAGATAGGCGTAAACAAACAGCGCGGCCTCAACATGTCGGCAAAATTTCAGCTGGCGGTCAATGCAAGAAGGTCGTAGGGCCGTCCTGTTTTGACATAAGGCAACTTATACTGCGCCTGCAGAAAGTCTCCTCAGCAATGCGTTTGTGAAGCAGACTTAAAAGCTGCTCGGTGGAAAACTTTATTCCTGTAGAGCTGGTTTTCACACATTATCTTTTAAGAAAGCCTCCTCCAAAATAAAAATTGAATTCCGCTTGTTTCGCGGCATCATACACTTTGGAACATTAAATTTGCAGCTCAAAACCCAGCGAAAGTATACTCAGCGGCATGACTTAGCGGCGTAACTCATGGAGGGGTGATGCTCACTCATTCTGACATAGTAAGGGAAAGCCTAGGTGCCCCCATCGTGGTGTCACCTTATACTGACAGTTATAATGCTAGGCGTATCGCAGTACTCAATCGCCTTTAAAATTTTTGTACACCCTCGCGTCCATGCGTGGACACCTTTACAGCATATATTCGAACAATCAAATCCCCTCATAAGTACACGGGGTCGAATCTACCAGAAACCTTTTCCACGCATGAATTATAACCACTTTGCCACAATTCCCTTTCTGAATAGAATAGGAATAATGATAATAATATGTCTTAATGCGCATCACACAACGCATACATGATGATGGAGGCCCGTTGAAAAAACTATTATAAAGGCAGCTTGACAAGGCCGCAGGCCTTGTCAAGCTGCAGGCCTTATTAAGCAGGCCTTGTCAAGAATGAAATTTCAAGGTTTTCTACGAAGCTTCCGTGCAGTCAATGCGGAGAAAGAATACTTTACCATGGTTTATATAACTTGTCTCAACTACATCCATGGACGGCAAGAATACAGACCGTTCGTACACAAATCTGGAAGTTCGTCTAGTGTAAAGAGAAAAACTAAGAACATACTCACTTATATCACGTACTCAAGCAAAGGATGGGCCAATGGCAATCTGTTTAGATTAGGCATATTGACTGGTCAGTTGGGAAAAAAAATGCTACGCACCGAGACATCGACATGCAGACGTGCGGGATGAGCCAAAAGTGGTTAAAGGCTCCTCGTACCAGCTGTAGAAATCGCTGCCTATTAGGCCACTCTCTCGCTTGGTTGCTTGCTCTTTCAATTGGCTCATTCTGTAATTTTGGGCCCTCCACGAGTTTCTTGCGGAAAAGGCAAACTGCTACGCTTTTCATGCCATGTCAGTGCGTTTATCGACGATGTGAGGCCACGGTTCACTTCTCGTCAAAATTTTTCGTACTTAATTTCGCCTTCCTCACGGGTAGGTGGCATTATTTACAAGATTTTTTTTTTTTTTGCGAAAAATGCAGGTTTGTTACAAGCCGGTAGTTTAGGCTGGAAAAAATGTTCGACTGTTTGTCCTTCCACATTCTGCTGCCAAAAGTGACAAATATTCATCCATCGTAGTAAGCTACGAGATTTCTTCCAAAAGCTTCGTGGTGGTAGGTAGGCAGAGTGCACAATTCCCGCCTGCATATTCTGTCGTCGTTACGAAGATGTATATGATGCTCGTGGTATAGACAGAGGAAAGAAGAAGCGGGATCTGTTTTCTTCTGAGCTGCTCATAGGCTGTGAAGTTTTAAATGCGGAAGCATTATACACTTCATAAGTCAAGAAAATTTGGCGTTGTTGACCGTCCACAGAGTGGATGGTACTGAAAATGCTCGGAGAGGAAAGCGCACGGGGGAGTAATGTAGGCACATGATGAGAACGGCTGCACCCTCGCCGCCACGGAGAACGCAGATTTTGGTGGAAGCGAAAGAAGGAAGGGAAGATTAGACGTTCTTGTAACGCTAAACAATAAAACTATTCCTCGGGTGCACTTAAGTTTTCATGCGCACTGTCCGGGGAGCTATAACGATTTTGCATTCACCGTAGGTGACGAAATTTCTTGAAACAGAATTGCGTGAAGGACTGCTTGTGTCCGCTTGCGTCCAAAAAAAGGACTGCTTGTGTCCGAAAAAAAAACAGACGGACAAAAGCGTGGACGATAAGTGGTGCCTGTATGGCCAGATAGTTTAACCTCGTTTTGTCATATCACCGGACAATGTTGTGGGTTTAAATGTTTCATCCCTAAACGCGGCCAGCCTCCTTATCCTGCTCACCGTGCTGATGAAGGAGCACAGCTTCTGGACGGCGCAGAGGTCGTCCGTGCAGCCCAGCGCAGCGACGGCTTCATCCAGGCGGGAATTGAACTGGGAGAAAACAACCACACTCAACAAGTGACGTACGCTCGGAACAGACAATGTTGATCGCAAGCACAATCGGGTCTCAAAGTACATGCACGAAAGCGGTGCGCGGAACCTATACGTTATATTCCGTTTAACTCGAAATCCTCGGGCACAGCGTTTTTTTAGATGCGCAAAACTGCACTTTGCGCATCCTTCAGGCCCTCCTCCAATTGCAGGACACCGGCCGCGCTGCGTGATTTATTTGGGTCCTCGGCCACCCGCACGACTTCCGAGCCGAGGAATGCGTGCGTCTTCACGCCAGTACCGTGTCGTTTTGAAATGGCGGCCGTCGTTTTAGAAAATTCGGCCCCATGGTAATGCTCTACACTCTTCGCGGCTGAGTTCGCTGGCGTAACTTTAATGGAATGCCCCGAGATCAGCAGTTGACACGGAGAGGAAACCTTGTGTAAAGAGCATTGCTAAGTTAGCGCTCCCGGTCTGTCGCTGCTCAGTTGTCAGTGGTCGCCCCTCCCACTCGCTTTCAACTGTGCAAAATCTAATTCCGTGCGTATACAATGCTCCTCAACAATACGTGGTGACAATGCCATTCGCTACGTCAAGGGTAGTTCATAGGTGACCTCGTGTCCTCATTCATGGGTGACATCGGGCAAGCATACCTGCGCAATGTATGCACGGGCATTCCTTCATTAGACGCCGTGTAAAGACATCATGTAGTGCGCTTTTACGCTTATAGCCGGCAGCGGTTTTCGTTTAAATTGTTTATTCCAGTGGCTTACCTCTCCAGCCTGGTCCCTCACGCAGGCAGCTTGTTCTCTGACTTGGTCTTCGGTAGCAACTGCGGAGAAAGAAAAGGGGGAGGAGGATGAGGAATCACTTTATTGAGCCTTAGGTTGGTTTACGGAAGCGGTGTGGCTGCCGGTTTGAGGCCGGAAGCGACGTTGGTAGCACGGGTGACCAGAAGTATCTGGACCTCTGGGTCCGAGCTGCCCAGCACTCCCTCCCACTGCTCTTCATTTACTATTGGTGGAAAGGGGTCTTGAGGACAGGCCCACATGGAGTGGACTAGCGTGGCTGGTCCCCGCAGAGTGGACAATTTGGCGAGGGGAATTGCGAGGGGCGAATTCGGTGCAGAAGTGCTCGGCAGGCCAAGGTGTGCATCTGCAGGAGTCGCCATAAGCACTCCTGATCGTTGGTTAGCTCAGGGTGGGCAGGAGGATATTGACGGCGAGTTAGGCGGTAATGCGCAGTGATATCATAGTAGGGGATTAAGTGATCCCTGGCTGACCTGGCGCCGTGGTAGGGAACGAAACTGGCACCGGCACGGATAGTAAGTCCTCGTACTGATTTGTGTGCTGCCTCATTTCCCCCCAAGCCGGTGTGCGCCGGGGCCCAGACGATGTCTACCAGGGAGGTCGGGGGATTTCGAAGGAGAATTTTGGACGCCATAGGCGATATGTACCAACGGGCGAAGTCTTGAATTGCCGCTTTCGAATCCGTGATTATGATTGTGGGTGACGGGCAAGTCGTTAGTGCGAGCGCTATTTCCGCATCCTCTGTCGCTGCCGGGATGGTGGTGCGGACAGTTAGGGAGTTAAAAGGGGGGTCATTCGGGCTGTTAACAACTGTGAGGGCAAAGGCGTCGAGGTGGCAGTATTTTGCCGCATCTACATGTAGGATGTCAGGTTTTATGGGTAGTTTCTTGGTGAGCGCCCACACCCGTTGCTCCCTTCTACCTCTGTGGTAGGTAGGGTGCATGATCCGCGGAATAGGACGGACGTGGAGGCAGTCGCGGATAGGCCGGGGGATGGGGATAGTTAATTCAGAACAGACTGGGGTCCCGATATCAAGACGCATCAGTATATGTTGGCCAAGGGGGGTAGTTGAGAGACGATGGAGCTGATTGTATGATGCGCCTCGACCAATTCTTGGGCGGTATTATGAACCCCGAGGCCCTCAAATCTGGCAGTGGACGTACTCAGAGGAATTTGTAGCGCAGCTTTGTAGGCCTTTCTGATAAGACATTTAATTTTGGTCATCTCTGCGTTCGAAACACGAAGGTATGGGAGCGAATATGTTTCATGACTGATTATGAAAGCCTGGATAAGCCTGATTCTCTCCTTTTCCTTAATACCATGGTGGCGTCCGGTAATTCGTCGGATGAGTCCAATTGTTTGATTAACGTGCGAGCTGAACTGCGAGATATATGTAGTGTTCCTACGATTATGCTGAATGATGAGACCAAGGACCTTGAGGGTGCGCCCCTCTGGGATCAAATATTCATTCAGGTAAAGTTTGGTGTCAGGAGAATTTCGAGAGGTCGATTTGGCTGGTAAGAGTTTGAGAGAGTTTTAGCTGGTAAGAGAGTTTTAGTGGTAAGAGTTTGAGCTGGTAAGAGCTCCGATTTTGCGGGAGAGCACTCGAGGACCGCCAAATGTGCTTCCTCATTCACGACACGTGCACGGTGCTGTAATGTGTTTTCAATGAGTGCATCGCTACCACCAGTGCCCCACAGCGTAATATCGTCCGCGTATAGGCTAAAGTGAAGGAGCGGAATTGTCTCAAGTTTCTTCGGGCTAGAAAGAAGAAAACATTCCGAATATCGGGGAGGTCATTGGAAGCAGGATTCTCTCAGAAGGAAGATATTTGATGGAAGTGCCCGCACGGCCGCTGGTGAGCACCTTACATTGACCCTTGTGCATCCGTCTCTGGAGTGACTGAAGAGACTCAGTTTCACCGAAACCCCAAATTTTGTACCTTGAACGAGGAACCAGCCTCTATTGTCTCTTAACTATGTGACATTTAGTTTGCACTAATCAACAACGTACTTACTGTTTGTCCTGCTACAAGGGTGCTGTATTTCAGTAACTTTTCTGTGGTGTCTGGCTCCCAAAGGGGTGCTGGGTTTGGCATTGAATATATTACGCAAAGGAAAAATAGCCCTAAACAACGAAACTGAATGATGTGCGTTAATTCGTCACACAATCATTCAATTGATTGATTGATTGATTGATTGATTGATTGATTGATTGATTGATTGATTGATTGATTGATTGATTGATTGATTGATTGATTGTGTGTTCAACGCGCCGACGCTACACAGGTGATAAGGCGCGCCGTTGTGGAGGGCTCAAGATTAATTTTGACCACCTGGGGATCTTTAACGTGCGCCGAAATCTCAAACACACGAGTGTTTTCGTTTTTCGCCTCCATCGGAAAAGTGGCCGCCGCAGCTGCGATGCGGACCCGCGTCCTCGGGCTCAGCAGCACAACGCCATAGCCACTGAGCCACAGGTGGCTGGTTCACAGAAGCATTCACTCCTCCACCCAGCCATCTCTGCTTAAGGCTGTTGTTGTTTTTGATAATCGTTTCTAAGCAACAACGTTAACAGCATTAAGCTGAAATGCTTTTGTGACAATGGCAGCACATCATTAGGTTTAGTTTTTCAGGACTACTTTTGCTAACCGTACTATATTCAATGCCAAACGTACCGCGGCCTTGAAAACAAGACAACTACTGAAGGCTGGCATTTTTTTTTCATTGTGTATGTTTCCCCAGCTTAACTAAGCTATAGCGGAAGGTTGAATAACAGCGTTTCATAGTATGAATGCCTCTTCAATACGTTTGACCCAAAATCGGACGTGTCTTCTTTTAATAGGCTTACACTCTTTCCTCCCGGACTTCCAGACTTGTGCGCCCATTGGGATTTCAGACTATGTAAAGCATGTGGAGCACCCGTCCCAACATGTCATCATCAGCGTCACCTACGTAGTAATCTGTATTTGTTGAAATGCAGGTTTCCCGATCATCGATTGCGCCGGGGCACTTTTTAAACGCTCCCGCCGCGGCCAAGCCACTAGTAGGCGCCGCGCTGAGTGTTGCGCCGGAGTTCGGGCCGAGGTACTTAATGATCGCTCTCTAGGCTCTTTCAGGTAGGGCGGCGGAAAACCAGACCATTCGTCACTTGCACGCAGCATGAGCTGCGGCCGGACCTCCGCCATCCCCGACCTTTCCGTAAGGACCTTTTTGTTTGGAGGGTTGTATAGTACCGGACTGCTTCATTGATACTTCTTTGAACCGCATCTTCGGCGTACGCTAATTGAAGGATGGCCCCAAGGAGGAACTGGAACAACTGTTAGGACTATAGTATACCCCGACGGTCTGATTATGTTTATAACGAAACGTACGACTCCACCGACAAGTTAGAGAGGCCATGATGGAGACAAAATACAAATTGGATTCATTCTAAAAAGTGCCTCGTTGAAATAACACTGAATTTGAATTTGAATTTCTGTGCTCATTGTTGTTGGTTTATTGTTCGAACGCCAACGCAATACAGGAGGAGGTCCCGAAGTTCCAAAGAACTGTCCGGGGGACCTCCCATGAAAAGATATCAAACATTGTTACATTTGAAAGCAGCGACAATTATATATTGCTGAATAAAGTAACCTGATTAGTACGAAAAAACACTTCATAGACAAATCCACAACACCACATTTAACGAAAACTTCACTAAAATAGGCTACATAACAAGGAATGAATGCAAGGCTACTCACCAGCTAATTTCTCGTACTAGCCTTATGAGGCATTACGATTTGCTGGTGCGATTGGCTCAGGCCGACAAAATTATAAGCTTGCAGAACGAGCTGTTCGTGGTTGAAATTTAGTGTATATTCCTTTTATAGGAGTAAGAATGGTGGCGTAAACCATAGAGGTTCGAAACGAACATACAAACATACATGCGCAGCATACGGAACAGCCGTCGGCCTATCCTGCGCGCGGGGCGTCTAACTCAAATCCCACAACAACGGCCAACTTACACAAGGGACCATAGAACCCTGCACAATGCAGCGAAATACGGCACATACAAGTATGATGAGAAGCAAACTGAGCGCGGGGTCGGCAGTCTAAACTAAAGTTCTTTATATAGCTCCCGCAGGGATCTATATAAGAGGAACTCTGGCCTAAAAGCATTTTCTGCGCCACCCAGAAATACCGACAGTAACCAAGCGCGCTTTGCATGGACTTTTGTCAGCCTCTGTTCTGGTTCCTATGGGACTGCAGCATTTGGGTGCCGCATGGAGTAAACATACTAACTATTGGTTTTAAGTACTTCCTCTCACATATCATTGCTGACTTCACGAAACATGCGATATGGTAGAAGAGTTGAAATATTGGCTACAACTGTTAAATTTATCAGTGAATGAAGCATCGTTTGCTACCCACAATCTCCGAGGGTACTATAATAAAAAAAAATATTTTGATTTAAAAAAACGTTCGATGTGGTCTTCTCGACCCTTTAAGGTGTCTGTTGTGAACAAATACTGACGTTAAGAACGCTTCTCTGAGCTTGAGTTCTTTTGCTACCCGCCAACATTCCACCCCGGTTACCAGGTGCATTCAGGTTACTGCGGCAACATTCAGTGCGTCATGAAAAACAACTGAAAGTTAAATAGGCTATACTACCGCGTTTCACGTCCTCTGGTAATGGCTGTGCAGAGTATCATCCCTTGTGTTTGAAAGAATGCCCGCGCAGTACCTCACATCGCAAGGCAGTGCCATACAATTTGCTGCACGAAATAATTGAGGAGCCAAGAAATCAACAACATGTGAATTTTGGTGTGACGCGAAAAAATCGCGGGGGCCCCAACGACACGAACGTTGCGAGTGAGTAAAAAAAGAACACTACTAAATCTTTTGGTAAGGTGTATGGAGGCCTAGGGCACTGCTTGCCTGTGTGCAGAGTGTGCATGCATGCTCATCGACAAATGCTGCATTAGAGTGGAGTGACTTTCTAACTTTCAGTGTATATGTAACCTAAGCTATAGACATACGCGCACACTCAAAACGAAACTGCTGGTACCAGCATAATCACCTACAGCTTGAAATTGATGCTCTCCGCGGATCATAGCTCGTATGTGCCCGTATACTCGTGCTAGCAACCTAAAAGAAAAGCGGGAATTTTGAACTGCATCAGGAATCATCGCGCAGTTCTCAGAGATGATAAATGAGACCCAAAAGAGCCCAATAAATCGCGACAAGAGTGAAATTTTTGCAAACCAATTATAAAAAGTTTTGTACGCTGCAAAACTGCTGGGCCATATTGTTGAGGGCATAACGCAAGGTAAGCATGTACGTACGGGAGCACAGGGGCGTGCCACGACGCCCATGAACTGCCGCAATGTGAGAGATTTGGATGAGCAGGTATTGGAAAACTCACAGCAGACGGCTGCCTGGCGTGCCGATGCGAAAGCGACCGAGCTGCCGAGGAGGGCGCAGACGAGTAGAAGCTTCATGGTCACTGTGAGTTGCGGTGCTTTGGTCGACGTTCTTTGCTGCCTAAAGCCGTCGAGCTGTTTGTTGTGACGTGCCTTGCCAGCCGGCCTTATATACTCCACTGCGGTTACGAGCGTCGGATCCAAACCCTCCCGGATCTGATAATAAGCAGCGAGGAGGAGAGAGCGCGACGGCACTTTCGGTGCGGTCTATATGGTCCTTACTGCCTGCTTATGGCCTGCGTGCATTTACGCACCCGCGTATCTTTATGGGTTGTACAGTTACGGGACGCCGCCTTCACGGCTTCCGGACAAGCGCGTTACTCCGGTGCTGACATGTGCGTCCGACAGTATACAGCCGGGGAAGGAATTCGCTGCTTTATGCCGTTCGCGTCATCCTTTGTCTCGCACTCCTACTTGTTGCTAGAAAAAGCAGAGCTCAGGTCACAGCGCAAATCAGCGTGCTCAAGATTGTTCGCAACAAATCTGGCATAAAACTCGTGACGTCATCCGCGTACTGTAGGTGTGGCGCGCATTGCTTTATCGGACACGCCGCTTTGCAACACGTAGCAGCGTCGTGAGCCTTTGTGTAAGCACCTCCTTTTCACCCTTCGCCTACCTTCCCCTCACGCTGTGGCATTCTGGCTTGAATTGCCGAGTTCCTCACTCGCCTATTATGATGTCCCGTCCGGCTCTATGGGGGGTTACTACGCGATTGCGTTATGGCGATGTTGTCTGGTTGCCGCTGTCTTCCAGTGGCTCGCAAGTTCACTGGCACCGGAATAGAAGAGCAGTAACGAACGATCCGGGAATTAACGTATGGTAGTTAGGTTGTGTGATATAGGTTGATTCATCCATGCCAAGCTCCTCACAAGACGACCACTGGCGTACTCGCAGTATGCTTGCAAATCTGGAAAAAATATATGATGTTTCTTGTTTTTTTCTAAAAAACGTGAGTGAATAAAACCTAAAGTAAAAACCTATCTGTATAATATTTAATAGTTTTGAAATAAATCTCTAATAAATGAATCCACCCAATCTTTCAAAATAGTGTTCTATGTGTTTCGCAGCGCCACAAAAGCTAAACGCTTGCTAGAAGGATCAGTGTTGTATGACCGGAATATATTTTTGTTGTGAGAACGAGGGGTAATTGCAAAAATAATAGCCTTGAATTAATGTGCCATAAGCAAAAAGGAATATAAAAGATACCACAAAGTCTATTGCACTAATTTTAAGCGAGCTGCAATTTGTACTTAACGTGCGGTTGTCAAATATTCAAAATACTCAAAAGCTCAATTCGGATATTCAAAATCTTCAGCGTTTGTTTTAGCATGTGTATTATGTATGAGAAGAGGATGGCGCTATGAAGGGGGACAATTCGGCATCCGCTGCCCACTGCAGTGGGGAGCGGGTTGAGAGCAGTGTTGTACGGAACGGCATTACAAGGAACGGCGTTCCTGGAACTAGTTCCTTTTTGGAGGAACGGAGGAACACCGCCGTTCCATTAAGGGTCGGTGGAAGTGTAACGGTAACTCGTTAGGTTTCTGAAGGAACGGCAGGAACGGCGTTCCTGCCGTTATACATCGCTAGGATTTGGCTGTTGTTGATGCCAAGGCTCGAGTACAAAAATCCACAAGTCGCTACTGCGTTTCTCTTCCTATAAGCTGGTCTATTTGCCCGCCCTTCAGCCGTAAGTGCTTCCTCGAAGGTCAAAGGCAGAAGAATAACCACACAGCAGGCCGCAGCTTGTGCTTGCTTTCATGCTGGTTGAACTTACGCGGCGTTCGACGGGTGAATAGCGTAGCCGCGAGAATGCTTTTCACCTTTCATCGTTTGCCTGGGGAGGCCAGGGCGCGCGTCTGGCCGATAGAATTGGTCCCTGGTGGGGAAAGATTGTCTAATACGGGATCCGGAGATTTCGGTGTCGGACCTTTAGGTGCAGGACGTTTCGGTGCGGACGTTTCTGTGCACGGACATTTTGGTGCACGACGTCTTGGCCCAGACATTTTGAGTCACGGATGTCCCAGGCATTCTTTGAACATTTTAGCTTTAATATTGTAATTTAGTGACTTGATATGATTTTACTTTCGAGACTAGTGCTTGCGCCGCCGTGCTTGGAAACTAACGCTACACCCTCGCGGAGCATTGCCACGTAAAACCCAATTTCGGTTGTAGATGGTAAAATTTAACGTTGTTAATTTGCATGCGTTCAAATTTTTTTTATTTTAACATTTATGTGAACAACCCTAACACTTTAAGTGTTATCGAAGCGCTTTGCTTTCACTGCACTCAACGGTGCCAGACGCTGCTGCTTTTAGTCCGTTCCCCCCCCCCGCCCTCCACACACACACATCATCCGCGAAAAAAAAGCAACAGAAAAACGAGGTAGCAGCGCGTGTGCATTCCGTTTTAATTATTTTCTCCATCAACGTCGTATTTGTTGCATTCGGTGTCGGTTCAACTTAAAACTAACCAACCAACGATCGCACTTACGGTGGCGTTACTTAGGGGAGGGGAAGGCTGAGCCCGGCGGCTACCAGCCCCCTTGGTAGAGAGAGAGGGGTGTCACTTGTGGTTCACCATTGCGTCAACTGGACTTCGAAAACTTGAACACGACTGTTGCCGCTCTCATCACAGTGCTACTTTATTCAGTTTTTTTGCTCCTTATAATGGGAGAAAGCAATGTATGCCTGGGGTGTCTGTGATATGCGCGACTTGAAGAGTTGATTCCCAATGGGGAGACGGAAGGCGAAGACAGAGCGATTCCTGGAGTGGGGGCGCCATCGGTATGACCGCGACGCGCGGAAGGGCGTAGCCAGCAAACTACAGTGGCCATTGTTTTCTCAGCAGCTTTTTGGGTGGCTTTTTGTTGCACATTATAGAGGTTTCGTGAGCTCCTGGTGAATGTAAAGCTTTTTCCTGTATCACTGCGGTGAGGCTTCAGAAACCGTGAACTCCGCCACGCCTGCAGGATTTTCAGGGGAAACCGAAAATAATATGACTGAAAAAGAAATCTGGTGCAGGCGGGAAGGGGGGGGGGGGGGGGCTAGGACATAGAATGTAAATGTGGTGAATGTAGGCATGTAAACATAAAATGAAGGTTGGTTTTCCTGAAAAGGGTGGGTGGAATTTGTATGCACAACCCGTACGCCCTTAATCAACATTTAGGACATTAGAAGCTGCGGCTGTTTTCAAAAAGGCCCGTTGTCCCTCCACGACAATATCCTAGACCAGTGTTTGCAAATTCATTTTAGCAAGGCAGCCCAGCCTACGTAATACCCTTCATAAGGTTTTCTGCATTCTGGGGGGCTAGCTAATGTTTACGTTTTGGATATTGAGAGTGTGCATGTAATTTGTAATTTTGGGGGTGTATAATTTTTCAAAATACAAAAAAGGCGTCGGATCATCGTAAACACCGGTTTTAGCTAAAGAAGAGCGAATATAAATTAACAACCAATCGTAAATGAAAAAAAAAATGTGCTAAAGAATTCAATCGGCTGCAAATCAGGTGCCCCAGAAATAGGTATTAAACAAAAATATATAAGTATAGAATTTCTAAAAATACCTGGCAAAGATCAACATGGCATCAATCAATAAATAAATTCACTGCTCCAGATTGTTGTCCATAACCCACGTTAAGCGGAAATAAAAATATAACGGCTCTCGCAAACAAGCAAGCACCGGATAATTTGGTCGCCGAAAAGTTTGCAAACCGAAATGTCCGCACACCGAAATGTCCGAGCACCGAAACGCCCGTACACCGATATGTCCGTACACCGGAATGTCCTAACACCGAAATTTCCGCACCGAAACATCCTGCACCGGAATGTCCTAGCGCCGTCTGGACTTTGTCCGGTGCTCCCTGAAAAAGTCGCCTAGGAGATTTTCCTTTGATTATTTTTATCCCCAGATAATCTGCTGCCGGCGGTATTAATATCCGTATAATATACGTAGTTCGATGTCAGTGTTAAATTTCTCACTTAATTTCGCCCAAGGATTATACGAAACTATATTTTAATTTAAAAACCTAATTGTAACGTTAATGTAACTACACGTTCCAATTTTCGAAGTGGAACTGGAACGCGTTCCTTTTGCAGTAAAAAAAACTTGTAACGGGAACTCGTTTCAAAATTTGGAAGGAACGAGGAACGAGCTTTCGTTCCTATTTTAGAGGAACGTGTACAACACTGGTTGAGAGCAGGTGCGGGTTTGCGGTACACCCATCTCCGTATTCTGTGTTCCGACTCCGTATTCCGACTCACTGCTCTAAGAGAGGAGGTAAGCGTGATTTCTTTTTCATTGTTTCTTCGCTTGCTGGCATAGTAAATCTGGCTTCCCTGGATATACGAGGGATGTTTGTTTGCATGTATTTTGGTTTACCGTTCTTGGGATTAACCGAGGAACCAGAGCATGCACCCAACATTGCGGATGCTGTCAATTCCATTCCAACTCAAAAACACGTATTGCAGCGGCAGCTGGGGGTAATTTATTGAGAAGAGGAGGGCACCTGTTTTTATCTCGGCGTGTGTCTGTCGGTCTGTCGATGTGTACGTTCATCGCCGGTATCACGGCGCATGCGCGGTTTAGCAATACATGCTAAAATACACGCTAATACAAAATGCACGCTAATACACGTGGTTTAGCAGTACATGGTAACTCTCACTTCGGAACCGATGGTTCCTTGGTTCAATCCACGCTACTTAAGACGGATAGGTTTTATTCTCCAAATCTGTGCTAAAAGTTTCGACGCAAGCATCTACAAAAATCAGTAATTGGACTGCGTACTGCTAAACGCGCTCCATGCCTCAATTTTGATGTGTGCCAGCCGTAATTTCTATTATTCCTCTGACAATACATACACGATCGAGGCGTAAACGAGGGCGTGATAAAAACTTCATGTTTTTTTGTTTGACAAACCGCCCCTTTATCAAGTGAAGCCCATTTAGAGAGCGAAACTGCATAAAGCCACGCCACAAGGGTAACTTTAACCACAGGTACGCTTAACTGCGTGAACCATCATAACCGCTGTCAACATTAACCGCATTTCTAAGCTGTCCCACACGAATATGTGTTACCCTGTCATTGTGTAACTTTGGTAGTAGTAGTTTGCAAGTTTATTGTTCCCAAGTGGGTGGATAATGTGCGGGTGGTAGAAGCTCCCAGTCTGTGATTCCACGGCCTGCTGCAGCATGAACGGCCCGGGCCACCAAGCCACGCTGGTTCTCGAGGCACGCGCCGGACAGGAGGACCTCCACAGTGCTGGCGCCGGAGCCTCCGGGAGTTCCTTAACGCACTTACACTCGTATACCATAAGGGGCCGGCTGTTGGGCATTCCCCTGCAAAAGTATGGCTAATTTCAATAGGATGAGCGTATGCTTCATGGTTTATTTTCTTTGCCCTGCTCTGTACCGGCAAGAAGCGAGCATGTCAAAAAAGCCGCACTTCTCGGCCGCCTATGGTGAACTTGGCCGTTTGTTGGACATGCATAGATTCCCTCATCTACTATCACAAGCTAAGTCCGAACACTTTGTGTTCTAAGAGAGTTAAATATGGTTGTGCGGCGAAAAACATGTCAATGCCATTACAACAATTTAGGACCCCATAATGTGCATTCAGGAACAGCCATCCGCGCTGCAGTGTAGGACAATCAAATCACCGCCAAACAAGATCGAGCATTCCCGAAGTTTATATAGTTTGGGTGCCAGGACACGAATCCCTTGAGGGGAATGAGGTGGTTCACGCCGCTGCCCGCGATTACATACACCGGGACGTTTCTCTCACGGGGTAGTCACCACCTCTTCCACCGAACCCGCAACCTCTCTTGCGCTACACAGATACACAGATACCGACACAAACGGCAAATTTTCCTCATTCCACACCGCCAACTCACAAGGGATGAAGGAACAACCTTCAGACGACTTCAAACTAACACATATCCACACCGTACTCTTCTTCATGCCCTTGATCCGACAGACTATCAAGCCACCTGCAACTACCGCCCAGCGCCCGGTGCCCTATACCATCAGGTGTGGGAGTGCCAGAAGACACCGGACCTGCAACCAATCCCCAACCCCTCCATACAACAGTGGACGGTACTGTTGACCAGCAAGGAGCCTACGTTCCAGCTTGACGGGGTGCAAAGGGCCTGCGCAGCCAGCCGCAACCAGGGGATCCCGGACTAGGGATCCCCTCAACCGGGCGGGTGCCCGAACAACTGCACCTGTTGTTTTTAATAAAGATTTGATTCATTCATTCATTCTCCTTTGCGGCTCCAAACCGAGCGAACACAATTTGCGCTAATCGGGATAAGATACGCAAATGCCGTGCAGTCTGACGGGCAAAAAGTGATAGTTTTGACCGCAGTGGGCACAGGGCCACGGAGTACCATGGTTTCTCTGGCCGGATGCTGTGGTAGACGTTGTGGTAGACGCTGGCCACGGTGGTGTCCGTTGTCCCCATGCGTACCATCACGTCGGCCCACTCCGTGGGGCCGTCAGCAGCTGGGTCCAGATAAGTAGAAGCGCTGCTGAGGTCAGCACGCACTAGACGCCTTTTTGCAACTTTCCCGGTGGGTGGCTGGCCTCGTGGCACGGTGTGCTCCTGTGTGACCTCAGGCGGCCGGCTGGCGCAGGCTGCTGCCGCAGCAGGTGCTTAATCAGCTCCGCCCTGCGGCGGCTCAGGCCGTTGCAGTTCCACTGCACGATGTGTGGCCGCTGGCCTTTCCCGCAGGGTCTGCTAGCCATGGTGTTGATGGCGAGGGGGCTCAGGAGGGCCAGGGCTTCCGTGGCCGCCATACATGCAGGGTCCTCGGCGGTCAGCCAGGGCCAGCCGAACAGAAACCACCTGCCTTGGGCCGGGGCTGCAAGTGGAATGACTGGGGCTGCGAGCGGGGTGGTCTGCTGCAGGCAGTGGGGCGCCCGGATGCTTTGCACTGAGCTGTACACCTGGGCTGTTGTCAGCCCTGGGGGGCAGGCTGATGCGTTTGTGGGCCGAGCCGGGACTGCGCCGCTTAACCATCTCGGCGTAGCTGGGCTGGGCTGCTCGAACTGACGCCTCGACCTCAGCGCGTGGCACTGGCTGCAGCACCTGGTCCAGGGCCGTGGTCACTCAGGGCTCGTGCGGCTAGCGTGGACAACGGGGTACTGTGGCGGCCACTAAAGTGGTAGCAACGGGCAGCAGCTTTGGTGAATTGCTGCAGGCAGTGGGGCGCCTGGCTGCTTTGCGCAGAGCTGTGCACCGGGGATGCTGTCGCCCCTCTGGAAAAACGCGCACACCATGTGGGGCCCTTGCAGCCAGCCGTCGCATGGTCGAGTCTCCCCCTGTCGTTTAGAAGGACTTGTTGGGCGAGTTGGTGAATTTTCCCAGAAGGGGTAAACTGCGCTAAGGAAGACGCTACACAGAGAGAGGTACACAAAGACAGGCGCAGTACCCCCTGTCGGTCGCACTGGGTAGACCTTCGGCTGCAGGCTCTCACTGGGAGTAGCAGCTTTTAGACATCCATGAAAGGGGGTGGGGACAGGTCCTGCAAACTGCACCACCACCGCACCAACGCCCTACCGGGACACTCTACTTACTAGTATTAACTCCACATCGGAGTTATAAAATTACTCCACATCGAGAGAGAGAGGAATTTTATTGAAATGAATTAAACACAGAAAGGTCGGCCTGACGGTAATATATCTGGCCAGCTAGTCTGTGTGTGGGAAGGGAAAGTGGAGGAAAGAGTGTGGCTAGAGGACGAGAGAGATGAAGATGGCGGAGAAATAAATAAAGGGCTATATATCGAAGATGCCTACACCGATACGGTGTATGTGTTAAAGTTAAGCCGGACGGGCCTCAACTACAATATCTCTGAGAGGCCGCTGCTGCGTAGAAATGTCAGCACAGCTTTAAATGCCTTGTACGAACGCTTCGCGTCTGGCCAAGGTCCCAGCAGCACTTCCTCCGACACCACACGACAGTCCAAACGGGCCATTGTTCTCACCAATTGTTCTCGAGGTTGCGCATAGCGTGGACAGTGGCAGAGAACATGCGAAATAGTCTCTGGTACATGGCATGTCTCACAGTCGGGGTCACTCGTAAAGCCAATGAGGTGCTTGTAGCGGCGGGTAAAGGCTACGCCAAGCCGTAGTCGGTGAAACAGCGTGGCGTAGTTTCGCTGAATACCAGGGGGTAACCGAAACTTGCAGTCGGGGTCCAGGCGGTGTAGTCTTCTATGACGATTGTCAGGGTGGGACCAGTGACTCGCCGAGGCGTGGCAGAGAATGGTAAACAGAAGGGCGGTCGTGTCCGTCCTTGCGAAGGGCAGACGTACAACATCTGCATTTGCAGAAACCTTCATTGCCTCCTGGTCAGCCCAGTCGTTACCAGCAAGCCCGCAATGGCTTGGTACCCACTGAATGGTGAGGACATGTCCTTGTTGCAGTGCCAATGAGCATAATTCGAGTACTTCCACAGCAAGGGCATAATAAGGTCCTTGCCTCATAACTCCGTTGAGGACCTGGAGTGCTGGCTTGGAATAACAAAACAGGGTCCAAGCTTGAGGTTATTCACGGGAGACTAAACGAATCGCCTCCCGTATGGCAACCAACTCAGTGGCAGTAGAAGTTGTCTTGTGGTCTAGTGTGAATCCTCGGGTAACGCATAAGCTTGGAATTACAACAGCCGCGGTGGACCGGGATGCAGTCACAGAGCCATCAGTATATACATGGACAGTTCCGGCGTACTTGTCTGTCAAGAACGCTAGAGTCAACTGTTTGAGGGCTATTGATGGCAAATAGGACTTCTTCCCAATTCCTGGGATGGAAAGGTAAATTGACGGTTTTGATAGTACCCACAAAGGATTCTGGGAAACCACCATTGGGGCGAAACCTGATGGGATCTTATGTTGGTGTTGCAAAATGGCTGCCGCAAAACTACTTCTCGAACACGTAGTAGGAAGAGCCGATAATGGATGGTGTTCATGCCTTGTGAAGCATCTAAGGTAGACTCGAAGGGGTTCGCCCAAAAGAAGTGCATCCATTGGAAAAACACGTGCCTCGGCAATTGTGCCCACAGTAGAGGTACATCGTGGTAGTCCCAAGCATATTCTGAGGGCTTGTGCTTGCAAACCCTCCAATGTGCGCCGGGAAGAAGTTCGCAGGTTTGAAATGGCTGGCATGTAACAAAGATGCCCCAAAAACAGGCTCTGGTACAACTGGAGAAGAGCGCTCTCAGATGGACCCCATCTCATCCCCGCCACGAAGCGAAGAACATGTACAAGGCTTGCAAGTTTAGTCTTCAACGAGGCGATGTGTTTCGTCCATGACAGACCGCGGTCTGCAGTCACTCCCAAAAATCTGTGGTGCGTGACGAAAGGTATAAGTGTCCCCTCAATAATGATAGGATACCGGAGCATCGACTTTCTGGTGAATGCAAGAACGGCGCATTTTTCTGGCGCTAAACTCAGGCCTTGACGGCACAAGTACCGAGACGTCGTTGTTGCGGCTCGCTGTAAACGGGCTCGCAGCTGCGGTCGAGTTACACCAGAAGTCCAGATGCAGATATCGTCAGCGTACATAGTGACTCTGACGACTTCAGGCATTTTGTCCACGAGACCGATTAGGGAAATATTAAAGAGGGTGGGGCTCAGTACTCCTCCTTGTGGAACACCACGATTAACCTGGTGGAGTCCTGTGTCACCGGCAGACGTGGACATGAAGATTGTCCGACCAGTAAGGTAACTGGAAATCCACTCATAGAGTCGGCCGCCTACACCCACAATCTCTAGAGCATCCATAATCGCACTGTGGAGCACGTTGTCAGAGGCGCCTTTGATGTCGAAAAACAATGCGCCCGCGATTCGGCGACGGTTTCTTTCTTGCTCCACTGAAGACACCAGATCGATGACACTGTCTATAGAGGATCGTCCTCTTCGGAATCCTGTCATGACATCCGGGTAAATGTTGTTTTTCTCAAGAAACCATTCGAGTCGGGCCAGCACCATTCTCTCCCTAACCTTTCCGATGCAGCTTGCCAATGCGATGGGTCTGTATGAGGACAGCTCCAAGGGGGATTTTCCTGGCTTCAGTAGAGCAACCACACGACTGCATTTCCAGTGGTTGGGGACAGAGCTGGAGATCCACGTTGCATTGAACCATGATAAGTGAGCTTTCCGACCTTCGCTGCCAAGGTTTCGCAGTACGCAGTACCGTACACCATCAGGTCCTGGAGCAGATGAACGGCAGGAGGCTGAAAGAGCGGCATCCAGCTCTTGCATCGAGAACGGAACGTTGAGGCGGTCGTCTGTGGTCTGCGGTGTACGCCTTTGTGTACGGGGAAGCAGGGCGTGGAATCCATCAACAAGCATTTTGCAATATGCTTCAGCTACCTCTACTTCGCTTTTTCCTGTGCTTAGAGCCAAAGCACGAAAAGGGTACAGTTGCTTCGGGTGGTACCGGATACTTCGCACCACTTGCCAAATTCGTGAAAGGGGCTTGCGCGGATCTAATGAAGAGCAAAATCGCCTCCACTGCTCTCTTCCAAGCTTTTCTAAATGGCGTCGTATTTTCCGTTGCACGCGGCGACATTCTGTTAGATCTACTGCAGCCTGGGTCCTTCTATACCTCCTCTCTGCGCGGCGTCTTATGGCACGGAGTTCTTCGTACACGGCATCTATGGGTGTTCGATGTTTGGGAGTGCGAACGTACTTCGTGGTGCACTCCATAGCAGACAGTATGGCGCTTTCTACATCGGACTCCGACGTAATAGTTGCGCATGACTCCTCAACCATCAACGTAAACTTTCGCCAATCAGTACAACGGATCCTAGGGACATCAGACGTGTGGAACCAGCGCAGTTGTACGTAGGTCGGAATGTGATCACTCCCATGTGATTCAAAATCACAACACCAAGTTGCAGATGTTGACAGAGTCTTTGATACGATTGCAAGGTCCAAGCAACTACTGTACGAGAGCCCACGAAGAAAGGTAGGGGAACCGTCGTTAATAACCACAAAGCTTTCGTCGTGAATAAAGTCTGCAAAGTCATTTCCTTTCTTGTTAGTAGCCGCACTGCCCCACAGGGGGTGGTGGGCATTAAAATCACCGACGATGATGTGTGGACCGGAACAAGCGTGCACCACAGAGCTCAGGTACGTGAAGTCAAGGTCCGCGCGTGGAGGTATGTAAGCCCCGATGACCGAAATGACTCGACGCTTGTGCGTTAACGTCACGCAAATATATTCATTTGAAGCATGAACAGAAAGCGCATGTCTGACGTAAGGTATGTCCTTTCGTACGCATAATAATACCTTGCTGGGTATTCCTTCCTTCTGTGACAACAGGAGAACGTAACCGGAGAGACGAAACGGGGCAGATATGTTTGGCTCACGACCTCCTCCGGTTCCTCCTCGTCGAGCAAATATTGCGTCTGGAACTGGAGGCCGACTGGCCTCTCTTGCCGCAAACGGTTTCTGTTGCAAACAAGTCAGCCATTGTAGTGAAAGGCCCACATGAAAAGCACAGCAATGAAGAGAGGATCGCCGATGAGAAGGTGTTACACATGCTTAAACAGCTGCTAAACACTATGCGAAAACTCATCGCAGGTCTGAAAAGTCAATCTGCGAAAATTGTGGTGCAGGGTCTAGATGCGTTGGAGCTACTCCACATCGAAGTACTCCACATCAATATTACCTCCACATCAGCGTTAATATTGACCAATATTCGACCAATGTCAGTTGGCGCTTCACGCTGAAAATCAGGCCGCGGCTCGTCCCGCGTTCAACGGGTCGGTAGGCGCGCACGCTATACCGCATATTTTCTCTGTTTGCCAGCACAGAGGAGAGAAACGCAGTGGTCTCGGCATTGGTGATAACGCCGTTTAAGCGAGTGCTCATCCTTACTTGGGAGACGCTGGCGACAGCGTACAACTCACGGGAAACTGCCTCCTCAATTCCGCAAGGAAGACGGAACGGTCAGTGGGGCGTAACAGGCAGGTGCCGACTGCAGGCTGGTGAATCGTCGTTTGGCAGCAAGTTTCCACGTTTTGCGTCGGTGTGATCTGGAGATCTTTTGTGTCCACTGGCCCAGTGTACACTTTACCCTGTACTGGCTTAAATGTACATGATAGAATGTGCAAAAGCTGTCCCGCGTGTTTGCCGTCTAAATTTGGGGGTACGAGTGACACCGTGTGCTTACACATGAAGGTTTGTCCCCACTTTTGCCACATCCGCGTCCTACGTACGAGCAGTGGGTGGACCGGCTGTCCAGCTCGGACCTCTCGACCCAGCGCATGCTGATAGAGAGGGCACGAGCAGCCAGCAAGGACCAGGGCATCCCGGACTAGCCGGCGCCCCCCACCGGTGCCCTCACCATCCTGCACCTTTAAGCTCGAAATTAAAGATGTTTATTCTCTCTCTCTCTCTCTATGAAACAACCCGCAGGACTACCGTCACCATTCTCTTGCTATTACTACTAAACAATCTCATTTTGCAAATGTCAAAACCTACGCTAATCACCAAATTATTTGTTGGAACCATTGTTAGTGGGGATCGCAGGAAGTTTCACGGGCCAGTGTCTACACAAGTGCCGATTCGCAGGATTTTTTTTTACATCAAGGCACATGGGAGAACACCATCGACTAGGTGTAATTTTTTTGTGTGGCGAAGGGAAGCGCCTTTAATAATTTCCCAGAAGGCAGAGGGGTGGCCGAAAGAGAATTTTACCTGGGTAGCCGGAAAGAGGAAATCTCTGCGTAATAGGTGTACATTTTGCGTCTAGTTCCAGTTGCCTGTGACGAGTCCTCCCTGGTTTAATTTGAGACGAATTGCATTAACATGTTCGAGGCTGCACTAGATTTTTTATAACCCGTGCAAGCTCTTCGGTTTCTTTGCGACTCGCAGACCCTTATTTACATGGTTTTAGTAACTTTCCTTGTGTTTGCCTATAAAGCGTCAGTGCATGCATATTTAACGATGCGGAGCCTTGCACTACGCCTAAAATTTTAGCGTGGCTAATGTTCACGTAAAAAGCAACGGTGGTTGTCAGGTGTTGTGCAGTCACATCTCCGAAACTTAATCTTCTGCGACATGTACGTCCGAAACAAACGTGATGGCTAGACAGATACGCGCTGCAAGGAGAAACTGACCTGCCCTGCAACGTTACCAGGTCTAAACGAGGCGACAATACAATTCACTTGGGCCCGACGTCGAACGAGATGGCAGTGGCAATAGAGAGGCTGTCGTCGCTGACGCCTGTAAATACGTGCGGCCAGGAAGCACGTAGAACCGGGTCTCGAATAGCTGTTTTTGGCGCCCGAGCGCTCCACCGAGCCTCAATGATTTTTGCGGTACCCTGAACATACTATTCGCTTACAATGTTTGTCACAACAACTTCTTTACGGCGTGGAAAGGCAAAAAAGAGGCGAGAGGGAGAGAGAGCTAAACACCTATGAACACGCCAGGCACGCAGTGCTCTCCCCGCATACTCCGCGGAAATGCACAATAAGGTGGCGCAGCTGTCGCAAAGCTCAGGGCCTGTAGAGGCGAAAAAACAGAGCACAAGCGTGTCGACATTACAGCACACGCTTAAGAATCCTATGTAGAAATGTACGCAGGTTTTCATTTGTGCGGGAGGGGGGCGGAGCACAAAAAAGGTTGGGGAGAACATAACCAGAGAAAGGAAATAGCAAAAAAAAAAGAACAATTAAAATAAACGCTAAGAGAACCAAAATTAGACGTTGTGCACCGTACGTTACAAAACATTACCGCTGTTTTGTACGTTTTGTGTTTCTTCAGGCGCCCTGCAAAAGGGCTCATCAGCTTGGTGCATAGTCGGCTGGACAAAAAAAAGGTATCGGTAATCTGTATTTTATGATAGGCAGAGTCAGCGGCATCGTCTCTGCGAAGTCAACCTTTTTCTTGGGCGGGGGGTCCTTGGCCCCCTCGGCCCCCTCTTAGTACGCGAGTGCTACTAGGTATAAACTAATAAGTATACTTCCACTACACGGTGACTGAGCTCAGATAGCCGCCGAACGTGAGGCTACTATTCCAACTTTAATTTTCATACATCCATCAGTAAGATGAGGCCAGTACAAGCAGCTGACATCATATACATAAATCATGTATCCCCTCGTTCGTGTCCTTCCTTCAGTCTACGCATTTTCATCGCAACTTCACACGATTAAAGAGAATACAGAGGTTCGTCTTCGCCACAATGCAAGAAATCGACTGATGCAAAGAGCCAACTATGAAATTTTGGAGACTCACAATTTCGAGAATACGGTTTGATTCACAAGTTTGGTTTGCGCTGTGGCACCACATCGTGCAAGAGTGACGTTCGGTAATGAGCGGTGTGACAGGGCAGATCACATTCTTGCTTCAAATATTGTGCACGGAGCTCACATTCGTCGAATTTACTTTGTTGGTGTCATAGATTGGTCAATCGTGGGCATTGTGATGCAGCTGACCCACGGCTTTGCTTTCAAGTGTAGAGGGTATGGTATCGCTTTATGGCCAAATGTGAACGCAGTGCTGTGGTACGGCCTGAGTGTCCCGGCATTGCACTTGAGTTTAGAAAGCGGTTCACCTCGCTTTCCACCAGCACCGCTTAGCATTCAATTAAGTGGCTGATAGACCAGAAGGGTCCCACCACGGTCGAGATACTGAGCACCATGCCACCTAGTTTGTTTGGCCATGTGCGGCCGCGAGGAATAGGTCTCCTCCGGCTCTGTACCGTGTGTCAGTCTTTCCACTCTCCCCTAGGAAACGTCAGTTGAACTAAAAAAAGATCGAACCTTGGTATTCTTACACCATTGCTGAACTTGTTTCACCAGTACGGCAAGACGGAGTTTGCTTTTAGGCTCTGCAATACCCCCCTCACACAAATAATGGCTCGAGATTCGGCACTAAATGTCGTTGTCGTCTTTATTGTATTATGCACCCCTCCGTCCCGCAAGGCGGTGTTCTGGAACCGGTAGAGGGAGCGGACAGTGGAAGTCGCCTCAGGCGTGACCAGGATGGCACTCAGTGTATGCCTTTCGTACAGCGGCACCTTCTTCCTCCTGAAAAAGAAGAAAATGCAAAACAGAACGATATTGGCTTGAGAGTGGTACGCCTTCGTGGAAGCACAGATTTGTGTTCGATATCATGAACTTGTAGCTCAGCAATCTCGTGATCAGTGACATCCCTGTTTGGAATAACTACTTCGGCCTTAGATCCAGTTTTCGCCAGAACTAGGGTTTAAAAAGCTTGAGGTAGTGCCTTGTAATCTAGGGCTGTAGCGGATACTATAAGCAAATGTCTCAATAGCTCTCAAACCATTCCTATTCACCTGACAAATTTCGCACGGGTTAACAAAAAATCGTTAGAACACCTCGGTCAATAAATTTGTTTTTACTGCGGTATTACTTAAAATGGGAGCCTCTCGTATTGCCATTTTTTCTCACACATAAGTTCACCCTGTGCAGGTCCTTTGCAACTAAGGCATTGACGCTTAAATTCGCTAATTCTTGTACTATTAAAGCTGTGACGTGCTCGGAGTCATATGACCCTGCATAAAGAATAGTTATGTCTCAGTTGTCGATTGATAAAACAGTGCCAAGACCCCATGAGAGAAAGAGAGGAAAGAGAAAATGCACTCGCCTTAATCTTTCTTCCGTCCGCTCTCGCGTCTTAGCGCTTCCTCTTTCTTACCACTTGTGAACGGGCAAGGAGCAATTTTAATAGACTCTCATGTATTTTATAGTTGAACGGATTTTTATGGACTCAAACAACTTCTAAAAGAAAGTCTCAGCTGCGCCCCATTATTACCCGCAAACTAAACATCCACTGCCTTCGTCATATATGCACTGTTACTCACACCAAGGTGCCGTTTAGGTGCTGCAATGAGGGCGCTCATTCGCCCGAGAAACAAGTGAGCATAAGATAAGAGTTGCTTCTGCGTGATTGCAGTTATTCCTCTTTATCTTTACACCTTATTTTTTCCCTCTAAATCACGGAAAAAAATAAGTAAGCTCATGGGAGCCCAAAAATACGTCGCCCTAAAATTTGCGAAATTATTTACTACCAAGGGCGGCCCTTTTGTCTTTACGTGGCTCCCAAAAATGCACTCGTCACTGCGTCAAGTACTCCTGCGAAGATAAGTTGACGAATGTCGGCCGCAAATGTTTGTCTTGTGCTGCGTCTCTTTCATTACCTGGTCGGTCAATACAAACTAAAGAAGAAAACCTTGTTGCCTAGTGCTCATTTATGGAAACCACTCTCGGCTCTAAGGGGTCCATAAGTTGTACAACATTTACGGAAAATTATCCCAAGGTGATACAGCTTACAGCAACACCTAGCTCTTGACGCATGGCTGAATAATGATTATCCAAGGAAGATACTACTATGCTGTCAATTCAAAACGAGGGAAAAATGTTTAGTACGGGCGTGTTCTCCGCATGCATATGCGTACAGGGGCCTGGGGCTCGCTACTTTCGAATGTGGAATCTTGTGAGGCATATCGGGGATCAACCCCCAGTATTTTTCGGCCAATCCCATGTGTGGATCATGTGTCACGTGTGTTTAGAAATGACTCGAAATATGTTTTTTTAGATGGGGAACATATCCCAGCAGGCCTCAGCAGGTTTCTTTTTACTGGCATAGCGGCCTGACCGTTAGAACGCCTGAGCGGTAGACAGGGCTGGTAGAACGGCCAAGCCAGTAAGCCACCACGGTAGTGGCATATTGAGGCGTCTGTAGCAAAAAAAAAAAAAAAAAAAGCATATTGAGACGTCTGTAGGTACCTCGAGGTTCCCACTCGCCTACATTGTCGATGCGCCCAGAAAATGGCATTATGATTAAAACAGCTGGATGTGTACCGCTTAAACTGAACTACGTGTATTGATGGCTGGGGTTGGCGCTCCGACAATAGTGTGCCTTCAAAGAATAACCAAACAAAACAAAAACACTTACCGATAACAGTTTCTTCATTACTTCACCCTGAAAGACACAGTGCCAGAAGAATCAATTTATTAAATGCATCCGACATATAAGACATTAAAATGGTAATACTCTCAATATAAATAATAAATTATGGTTAAATAGGGCAATATCTTGTGACCCGTATGCATGCCCATCACTCTATTCCGTTGTAAAAAAATGCGGCTTCTTACTGTACAATCTGTAAAATTTACAGATATTGCGAGCCATTTCTTCACCCGAATAAAGAGAATGGGCAAAATATCAGGGAATGTAGCCGTTTTATAATGTAGCCGTGAAATTTCTCGCGGCTTGTTACAAATATAAGAATTGGGGGGGGGGGGATATGCAAGAACGAAAGACTTAAATGTGCGAATATCAAAGAGATCCTTGGCATTCGCTTCCCTGCCAGCATTCAAGGGTTTAAGTAGATTCTTTCATTGCACTGATTCGGCTGTGAGTATTGCTTTCGATTGTGTTTCTTGTACCCACGGGCAAAACAGAGGAAGTCTGTAACCGGAAGACTCAGGTTCGATCGTCAGACTACGCGTTGACACACGGAGTCGTGTATCAATGCGCAATAATCAGCCTGGTGCAAGAGCACACGCCGCTCATTTCGAACGAATCCTCTAGGATAATCAGAGGCGAAGTAAATCAGGATCATATGAAACGGGGGAACAAAAATCCAACAGAGGGTTTCTAGGGCACCAGGGGTCGTGAATAAGCAGGTCGCGGGTACTTCCGCACCTTATAGTATAGTCATGAAGAGAGGTTTTGGGAACGGGGGGAGGGTGGCGACCTATGTATTCCTGTATGTACTGCCACAGCTCTTTTCTTCAGTGACATCTGAGGCAAGGACGTTCAAAGAGCGTGGGCTCTTTGAACGTCCCCTTCCGAAGTACCGAAGTAGCGAATACCACTTTGGTAGCTTCCGTCCTCGTAGCATCAACAAATTACAAGCGCCCGGACATATTCTGCACACATGACTGCATTGGTACACGCAAGGAAAAAAAAAGGGGCAATTAGCTTCGTTAAACGCACTGTCGTCTATACTTACAAAGTCCACGCCGGCTTCACACTGCTTCTTAATCAGTTCGGCGATGTTGTCTCCCTGACTGTGCACGAGATCCGATGCCTTTGCCTTGTGCTGTAAAATAGGTGATGTTTCACAGATCATACCACTTCAGTGTCATCGATGCCCATAGTTTAATACAGTGGGGGAAAAAAAGGGGGGAGGGGGGAGGGCGGGGAGGGAGGTGGGGAGACCTTGTCGAATGCGCTCGAAATAGCGCACGAAAAGCGCGAGTGATCGTGAACATGTCCGGGTGAGAAGAGCATCGGTTAGAACTGGGACGCTGTCTTTCCCTGTCTATCGCTCATCGCGTTTTATACATGATGTTCCTTGGTACAAGGTGACATTGCTGGGGTGTTGCAACAGCCCAACCAAGTTTCAACTTGTACAACGCAAGAAAAGCCACAATTTTTGCGCCCTTTCTCGCGATGGACTTGTTTTCTTTTTTTTTTTCGGAACCAACCAACAGAACCCGTTCACATTTGAAACGTATGATTCAAATTATCTGCTGGAAAAGGTGTGCAGATCTGGTTGATGGACCTTTAGTATACTAGGCAAGATAATTTTTTTTTCTGAACGCACTTCGCACACGCAAGCAACCACGAGAACGAGCATGTGCACAGGTCCAAGTATTCTTTAAAATAAAATCATCGGCTGAAAACGAACAACACCAAGGCGTTCCATAAATGCGGGAAAGCAAATACACGATAACAAAAATAAGGAACAACAATAAAACTGATCTTGGGGAGACATATGTTCCGCTGATCTTGATTCGAACGCACAGCTCCCCAAAAGGGGCTAACGATTTTTTAAAGGACGAACGAATTCGCAACTAACCATCGCGCGAATTTGAATAGGCATGAGGTGTAGTCTCCTACGAGTATTTCCGTGCTTAAACAGTATATAAGACGTTTAGAAAACATTTTAATAATGAACTTTTCAAATGGAATGCTTTTTCTTACCTCAGCTGGAACATGGTCAGCCATACACTTCAGCATCATTGTGATCTGCTCGTGGCTCAACTCTGGAAAATATAATGAAATACAGCAGGTTGATACAAAAACGTTGCACTGCAACGACGTAACGAAAAATTTCCGTCTTCAGTACACAATACGCCGAACATATTTCATGGGAATCTGATATCAGCAAGTAGGCATATGTAGTGCGCACTCAAGGATTCTTGCGGAACCTGGTCATACCGAATGGCAACCAATACACTATAAAGTCCCTATACACAATCTCCATAGCACGTGGAACCCGGCGGGGTGGAGCCCAACACGATGATGCGGTTTCGACTCCGCCCACGGCGGCTGTTGTTTTCCTGGTAGAGCCAAACAGCCAAAACTTCCGGGTGTGCGATACTTAAGCGTTAGGTAAAATAGTCTTTGGTACACTTTATTAATTCATGACTTTCCCTGATAAGTTAGTCATACCGATAAGTTAGTCATACATGCTTTGCTTAGTTGGTGCGTCAGACTTATAGTTTTCGGTCGAAAATTAAAAAAAAAACTCAAATATGTGCGGAAAAACAATATACGCTGAACTGAGAATGCAAAACAGCCCAAAGTCACCTGAGCACTTCTTATGCGTTGTTAATGCGAAGGAATGAACGCCCAGTTTAAAGATTGAGACCCCATGCTTCCGCCTCGAGTTCTCGAAGTTCTTTGTGACCTCGGGCTAGAGGCGCATTGCTTTGCGATACAACTTAACGCTTTCGAATGGCTTGGATCCATCTCCTACGCGTCCGGTCCGTGTTCAGTCCTGCCGGCGTGTAATGGGATAATTGACACCGATGGTGAATTTCGCTGCTTGTCTGTTCCCTTGTTTGGGCGCGTTCTTCCACTCCCGTCATCCGCGGTGCACTTCAGGGCGGGCGAGGACGGCCACCTCTCGCTGCTGCCGAGTTTAAGCTCGCGCTGTGGAACTCCTCGTGCTATGGAACGCTTCGGGCTGTGGAATGCTTCGAATGCGCCAACGCTGTCGCCGACGTCGGCTTTTCGATAAATGGCCCTTTAATGCTTTCGTATCAAAAAACAAAACAAGAACGTGCTAGCTTCCTGCCTGCCCTGCTAACGAAGAGGAAATATTCGGTGTATGAGATTGTGGCATCGTTATGATATCTATTTATTGTGCGGAGGCACACTACAAAAATCTTCGGATGTAAGGCCATCTCATTTTGTCTTTCATCCAGTATTTGCTGTTTAGATACGTACACACTCGTGCATTCGCACACAAAGTAGCACGGGCCGACGTGTTCGGAAATCATTAATGATTTGTAAGGGAAATTTACAATTGCACGAAGTGGTGCCTAATTTACAGAAAAGTTTGCAAACTAATCGTTTTTTTTTGTAATAGTAGTAAAAAACTGGCTCTTTCATGTTCCTTGCGACAGCCGACGGCTGTTCATGGGTTCCCCATCCCTTGCGAAAGTAGCGTTTCTTATAAGAGGCGATACGAGATTTCGGCGTACGTTTAAGAATACTGGGTGGCCGAAAATTATTTGTAACCCTCTGGTACACCAAACCGTGATTTTGTTACTGGATAAGCCCCAATTTTAGCATGTTTGCATCAGCGGTTAGAAACTGCTTGCTGCCACGGCGCGGTGTGCGTGGCGGGTATTTGAAAGGAAAACCAGTAAAGTTGTAGAAAACGTTTATCCTCTGTTACTGCTGTCCTGGCCCTCGCTGAAGCCTCAGTCATCGACAACGGCCGGTAGGCAATTTTGAATTCTGGGAAATCGTCCGCAAATTCTGGCGCTTTTAAGGTGGTTTCCTCACGGGTGTAGCCTGGTGCCAATCGGTGACTTTTTCAGGTGTGTGAATTCCAGAAAATTCACGCTGACATTGGGAAACGAAGAACAACATATCCTGCAGAATATGTTTCTTTGGGGAAATAGGATATGCTAGTAAGCGCATTTTGTTTGAGTACTGATCGCCGTTTACTGATGAAAGCCAGAAGAGGTCCCCTCTTCTGGCACTCTGATCAGGTGTGAGCCAATTTCTAGCCAGAACATTTTTTTCATCAAAAGAGTGTCACTGGTTTCTCGATACCTTCTTAAGCGCAACTTTCATTTTTATACTGGAATTCTTGATGACACCCGCG
This sequence comes from Haemaphysalis longicornis, assembly GCF_048455015.1. Classification (NCBI taxonomy): domain Eukaryota; kingdom Metazoa; phylum Arthropoda; class Arachnida; order Ixodida; family Ixodidae; genus Haemaphysalis; species Haemaphysalis longicornis. Next base: position 250,177,347 of record NW_027526203.1, read on the forward strand.
CAGCACTGTCACACAGGCAATCGATGCGAGGCCAGTGCAGTCGGCGTTTCACATAATATCAGTAGCCGCTTCCAAGTGCAGCCCTCGTTAAGCATAAACTAAGCGTAACAAGGAGTACACATTACGCGAATACACGACATTATAATGGGCCTCCTCGGTTATCAGTCCCGGATTGTCCGCGGACTGCCCGAGACGCGATCCGGCGCTCGATTTTCCCATGCATTCCAGCGGGACCTCCGGTCCGGACGCAGTCCTCTGACTGCCCGCGAACCGTTCCGGACTGGCAAATCGAGAATACCCAATAAAGGGCGTGGCACAGATGGAACTCAGAAGGCATGCGCAAAATTTTAGTTTGAAACCAAAATTCTGATCGGGTCTGAATCGCTTACCACAAAACAAACGACAGTCCTTGTCGACATTGGCCAAGTAAATGCCTCCCTCCGCTTTCCCGCTCACCTCTGATGCTGTTCCTTTTCCGTCGGGCTCCTCCCAAGGTAAACACCCTAAAGGATTGCTCAAGTCAATTTAAATTTACCGCGTTCCACTGTTACAGATTGGGTGCCTCGATGCCAGTGCTGCTGTACGGCGGAGACGCGTGTGAATTGAGCCGCCTTACTAGAACGTTTATAGAACCACGTTGCTCTTCTCCATGTGCATTCCAAGCGGAACGTGAAACATATCTAGTGGAACGTTTCAATGCTGTTGTCGTTTGATTTCTTAAATACCGCCATGAGCTATAGGAGCGCTGGAAACAGCAGGCGACAATTTTCTGCAATTGATGTAGTATTTCATTTCCTATGGCAGAATGCAAGCATCCATGACTTTTTTTTAATAAAGGAACACTGCAGATATCACTTATGTATTGATTTTCCGCCTCATATTTGAGTAATGTCTTGTCCTTGTTCAACAGTGTTGACACATATGAGCGTTAACACCGGACTTAGACGTTTAGATTTGGCTGTGGGTATATAAGACTATTGCGCAGTATTTGTTTCACTTTGGCCGAGTGGCTGAATCGAGTGACTGACTGACAGACACACAAACAGATATACAGACAGACCAAAATTTCTGGATTTAAGCAGCCCAAGAAAGACTATCGTCTTTGAAAAGCACGGGGAAACAACGCTTACCGCAGATTTCGTGTCCGCCCTGCACGTACATGGCGGCGGCCAGAATGAGTCCGCACAGCAGAAGTACCTTCATGGCGGACGACGTTAAGTGAGGCAAGCTCGTCGACAGGGGCTCAACGTACAGCGAATAGATTTCCGGCAATGCGTGCTCGATGCCGCCGCGCCTTTACTTTTATACACCTGCACGCGCTCTCTTACTGCTGTCCTTGAACATGACGAGAAACATCGTGAGCGCTTCTTCGTCAGATGCACGGCGACATTTTTTATTGTTTTTCTCCCGCCCTAATCATCTCGGCGCTCGCTCGTTTGGCTTCTTCTCAAAGCGCAACGATGAACACTATAGGCAGAAAACACGGAAGAATCAGATAAGAAGACTTAAATCAGGAAGGTTTGTGTTTTTGCTTCTCTCCTCTGTTAATTGTAGAGCTGGCGGTGAGTCAGACTCAGGATACAGGAAAATATTTTTTTTTTCGTTACCGTGCACGTAGGCAGCGTACGCTTTGGTTGGACAGTTGGCTTTTCCCTACCTGGTTCGCCCATCTACATAATAATTTCTGGTATATATGTATCTCGCAACCTATTTCACCCTCTTACGTCCTAGTCGCGCAAATAATGCAACCAGGTATCATTCCCTCTTCACACACCAAGCTCGAGCAAAAAAAAGAAAAACGTCAGTATTTCGTACTCAAATTATATACATAACGGCTGCAACAACTGCGCGCATGGGTCGTGTTGGGGGCTATCTACGTCTGAAACACATGTTCTGCAAGTAGACAAGTTTATTCCGCCTAGATTTTGTTGCTCGCAATTAAAGTTTTTTGGAAGGAGTGGCATTAAGATTCGTGAATACTAAACTGAATAGATTTAGAATCCAAACGCGATCAAAAATAATGTTTTCATTCTTTTTTCGCTTTGGTTGCAGCTTTAACTCCACACCATAGCGCGCGCACTCACACACACGCGCATGCGCAAATGCAACAAACGCGCAAACACACGCATACACTCTCACACTCACCAACACGCTCGCACGGAGACGCACACGCACACAAGCACACGAACACCCGTACAGAGACATACGCGCACGAACGCACCCACGCACGCACTGGCCATTATACGCTATGCTGTGGAAGGCACTTGTTTTTCCAATGTTGCCGCACAAACAAAAAAAAAAACAAAACAAAAACTGAAGCCACTTCGTTTAACAAAAACGATGGTTGAAACGATCAGTTTTCTCGTGAGAGATTCGTTCGCTGTCGTTGGAGTTGTAGGGGTTCAATGAGTTTTGGTGACGGGACGGTCGCCATCAGAGAGTAAAAGAAAGCTGCGCTTTAATTAAATCCCAACTGCTTCGACCGTGTCGGCATGGCGCAATCGGATAGACGTCCGCTTCATAACTCGAGGGACCGAGGTCTAATTCCGACCAGGGGAAGCGTTTTGTCTTGTGGCGCATGATGTACCTTCGCTTATCATCATCAGCATCATTTTGTGAAACCAACCACATAAAGCTGGTTTTCCTACAGTGCATTTTTATGACGGGACGGTCGCCATCAGGGAGGCATAGAAACAAAGTGTAATGTTGGGCGAGTTGGCAGTCCATTAAAAAAATGGCGCCAATCCACGCTGTGAAGGTGGCTGGACTGCGAAGCTGTAAACGACACCGACAACGATTACCCATGCGACATCACTTGAATAAACACACCTGTCTCTACAAAGGCTGAAACCAGAGACTATCGAACGCAGCAGCGACGGCGGAAAAAAAACTGAGTGAAGCGTCTGGCGAAGGGTGAGGATAACGGCGGCACAACCTCCTCCTCCCCAGACACTTTCGTTCCCCGCTAATGCAAACCGTATTCTAGGACATCGACCACCCCTAGAATCGACTTCACAGAAGGCAACAAATGCCCTTCTGCGTTTCATGAAGGACACAGGCTTAGATAAAAGAGACTAGACTGTGTCGCGGCCCCGCTCCTATCCCTCTTTTTCGCCTGCCCTCTCTTTCATCCCCTTTGAACACCCCTTCGCCAGTGCCGAGGAATAATCCAATCTCTAAGCCTGGATAACCTCTCGGCCTTTCCCTTCGCTTTCTCCTCATCCTCCGCCTTGCGTTTACCCCAGTATGTAAAACGCTGGCTTTCATATAAGCTAGACGACATGAACTCCGGAAAAATTAGCTGTGTGTCCCTTTAAGGTTTTGTTTGTGTTGCGTCAAGTGTCAATAAACTATTTTCTAAATCGGATACAGTAATCGCTGCATCCTTTTATGCAACAAACTATACATACAGGGTGTTTCAGTGAACACTTTCAAAAATTCTTAAAAATAGGCTCTTCGAGAAAAAAAGAAACCCTCTTCAGAAGGAGATTGCTAGCTGCGGCGGACACGAGATAGTATCAAGGGTGTGCACATTAGTCAGGTGGGTAATTAAACTCTACTAATGAACGTCTTAATTAGCTGAGTTTGGTGGTTACTGTCAATGGTGATTTTGTAGCCCCGGAGAAGACGATTTCATATCAGGTTTTAAAACAACGAAAAAGTCGGTGTTTAAAGCCCTGTGGCGCGAGGAAACCTGCCGTTATTTTTCGCTCAAAAACGAAACTCGGCGCTCCGGGAGCGCTGGAAGTCTTGAGCGAACGCAACGTCGGCTGGTGTCGTGTTTAAATGAATGTGGCGGCCAATTCGAAATGTAAGTTCAGTTTTCCCTAGCTATAGAAAGCCTCAGCATGCAGCCACAGCCGCGAAGTCCCTCCTCGCCCAGCAAACAAACCATTCCTTTGTCTGATGCGCTTTCTAACACGCAGCGATTATAAACGAACAGCAGATAAACCTAACGAAGAAAAATGAACGGATGGTGACGTTTCACATCTTGCATGTCTGGTAGCCACGTCAGATGGGGTCGAGACAATAAAAAATTACACCATCTTCCCGTGGGGAACCCTGATGAGGATGCGAAGCATCGTGGCGGTTCCTTGTGGTTCCATTGTGTTGCCGTTATGTTGAGTGATCTGGTTTTTACTAGCGCCAGAGGGAATTCCGCGTCCGGGTCCACACCGATGGCAAAGGCACGCAAGTGCTGTTGTGTTACGGTGAGTAGGCGGTGGTTCTCGAGGCGCCGAAACTCGTCCATCATGTTCTTGTCGATGTTGTCTCTCTGGTAGAATCGGTAGTCTCCGTCAGCTTTGGTGAGGTAAAGGTTGTTGACATTGGTGCACCGGCTGAGAGCAATGTACACGCCCTCCTCTTCGCAGCTTTGTCTTCTCGTTCTTCTTCTTCTTCGGTGGTTCCCCTACGGGAAGATGACGACGGTGGTTGAACGCGAACCTATCTCGTGATGGATTCTTTGGTTGGCCAATCCCTAGGGGCATCCTGCCACAATCAGCATCAGAGGCGCTGCGGACGGGGCTGGTTGAGCTGCAAGGCGCGTGGCGCTTCCCGCCACAGCTTTCCCACGGGAAATTCAGCATCCCCCTCTAAAGTTTTCAGTTCGTCGTTTCCGTTGACGTTCAGCTTCGCGTGCCTTTGTTGTATCAGTAGCTTCTTGACGTAGTTTGAATGAGTCAAGGACATAAGGCGCGTTCGTAGCACTTGCTCCTGTCCCGGATTTGTAGCGTAGTGGGAAGAGCACCGCGTACCTCCCGTTACGGCCAGAGAGTCGTGGGATCAAAACCGGGCGCCGCTATTTCTTTTCTTTTATAGTGTAGTATCGCGGAGCTGTGGGTGTAAGGAGGAGAGTTGCGCATGTGCAGTGAGCGTGTGGACGGCGCCGCCATCAACGACGCAGGACCAGGCGAGCCTAAGAAATGCTCCGCATTAAAAAAAAAAAGAAAAGCAGAACTGTCACCAACGCCCACTGGGGCTCCCGAAACGGGCGACCGTGTTGCGTGAAAATGGCTAGCCTCTTTCTTGCGCCTACCAACAAAAGAAAAGATAACGCTAGCCGTGGTGTAAGGTGAGCGTTGATCATTGAAAAAATACAGGAGGCGATGGCGTTGATATCAGCTGATTCCCTAGCGTGGGGAATCACCAGAGCCTTCTTGAATTGGGCGACACAGTCACTGCAACACGTCATCAGCGGACGTTGCGTATGCGCTTGACTTCTGGCGCACCATGTGCGCTGTGTTTCGGTTTCATGGGAGAAAAATACTTGATTTATGCGGGCTGTAGGGCTCTACAGAGTGTATTTTCCTTTGCTTTAAAAACTGATCGGTTATCGTCGTCTCCGTGGCTACAAACTCGCCATTGGCAATAACCGCCAAACTTCGCTAATTAAAAAGTTCATTATAGAGTTTTAGTTAATTAACCATGTAATTCGCACGTTTCTCATAACTGCTGACGTCCGCCGCACCTGATGGCTTGTTCCTTAACAGAATTCCTATTTTTCTTGAAAAGCCTACCTTCAGGAATTTTTGAAAGTGTTCACTGAAACACCCTGTATATGTAAACAAATGTGACACAATACAACTGTTTCTGATTTTGAGTTGTTCCTCGAATACCTATAGCATAAATGCCGAAAAATTATACAGTTGGGTGGTCAGTTACTTGCCCTGGTTTCAGACCCCGATCATCTTCCTGTGGCGCATGGCCTTCGCGATTCAATTGTGCCCAGAATAAACTGATGGTGTGCGCGGTGCGATAACAACCACACCACTCGCACCTCAGAGGTCATGACTGGAGAAAAATATGGCCTTGGGAAAAGTAATTTTAAATTTCCAAAACATCACTTGAGGAATTTCGACTATTTTAGGATACTTAAGATTCTTGCATGTGGCTATATTTGAGCTACTACTGAAGCCGGTTTAGGGCCTGTTAGGGCCGGGATGTGTCGTCGTCGGGTTCGGAGCGCCCATGGGTTCACGGTAGGCCTTGGAAACGGCTGCCGACCCGAAAGCGCGTGGTTCGCGAGCTAACAACGTTTTCCATGAAAGCGTAAACGATGAGGCTAGCGAAAGGAGGCAACAGCAGTCCATTGAAACTAAAGGTGCTTCTCCAGACGCGGGTTCAGAACCGAGCGACTCTGTGGCAGAGCCGTCAATCGAGACACTGGACGGTTTTCATGATGCAGCGAAGCGTAACGACGGTGCCCCGCCTGAGCGAGTCGTTAGCCTCCCGCTACCAACTCAGATACTCGTTGTCGAGCAACGACCAAGGGAACTCGTAGCGATTCCGGTGACGCATGAGGCTGAACCGTAGACCGGGCAGCACGGGCCTAGTGTAGCCTTGGCAGCCGGCAAAGAAAACGAAAACAAGGGTAAGAGAACAGCTTTCGGTGTTCGCTTACCCACGGTGTCGCCAAAATGGCAAAGGACGGCTACGGAGGCAAAAAGCAAGAGCACACGTGCGGCAAGAGTTCTAGTGCGCGCCTGTCATGTGGCAGCGCCGTACGCACACTCTGCTCCGGTCTCAGCGGATCTCGGAGCGCCAGAGAACGAAAGCGCACGCCTTGCTGGAGGGGTGGAAATTAGGGCAGTTTTCTCCGCGCGATCGAGGTACGTTTCGGAAAAAGACCCATGAACCGGACGCAGTTGCCTTCAGAGAACGGGTGATTGAAAATGGGGAAAGCTAAAGGCAATGCCGATAGTTCGATTCACGGCTCTCAGCGCGGGAAGTGGCGTGCAGACGCCTGACTTTCTCGTTTGCTTTGTTTTTCCTGAAGCAGGTTTCGCCCTTTACGATTACGTTTCTTTTTGTGTGGGACATTTCTAATCACGCGAAATGCCTCCTATCCAGTACATGCGCTTGAATAAAGTACTGCTGGGCAAAATAAAACTAGTGTAGTTAGTTAATCGCGTATTTTTTCGCAACTAAACGCCTGGCAGAGCTTGAGTGTGGATTTGTTTTCGCACTTGTCGGCGATGCGGTTGTGCTTTCCCGTGGTCGTGTTTTGTTGTACTGTTGCTTGCCTGCCCAAGCCAGAGACGTTTCTGGGGAGCCACTATTCGTCCAGTGACTGGCCCGGTGAACCTCCAGCACGTCGTCGAAGCGCCCAGGCCTGGAGTGGAGCGTCTGTGCAGCACTTCTCCTCGAGAGCATCCCTACGGACAGCGGTTGAGGACCCTTATCCATCGGGATCTAGGACCTCCGGCGGAGAAGCTGTTACGATTCTGCGCGCGCAATCATATTCGCGCGTCCTGCAAAGTTTTGCGAGTGCAAGCCTGCCTCGGACAGATCACAACTTGCCGCAAATCGGCCGGCGCGAGGGCGCCTCACTGTCGGCGTGATTCAAACTTCGGCGGTGGCATACGCGGCGAGTTGGACTTGTTCAAAGCACACTAACGCCGCAGCGGAGACCTCCTCTCCCCTATCTCTCAGACTCAGCTTGCGGCGCTACTACCGACCCCTCATGAACTCTGGAAAAAAGTGTTGTGTGTGTCTACACTATGTTCGCGCCGTGTGCAGAAGCAGGGGGAACGTTGTTTGACCATTAGCGCTTTGGGCATAAATGCGGGTCCCCAACCCCAGAAGTGCAATCGTTTTGGATCAGCGAATCAATTCTGTCACTCTGCGCGAGTCCTGTACTGTAAAGTTACCCGAAGGGTATTGTTCTTGTATTGCTTCGGCTCGTCCTTCGCCATGCAGTAAACCAGTTAAGTTTGCCTTCGGCTCCTTGTCGTCATCTCCAAGGTAGCCAATTTTGCTTGTGGCTCTACACCACGCTACCTCACATGACGGAGGCGACGGAGCCTGGGTTGGGAACGGCGGCCCGAATGTAACAGCTCCCGCATTCGCAACTTATCCTCTGAGTTGTTTTGTAATGGCGAAGCTCTCTAGGAAGTCGTGATTTTTCGTGTCCGCAGTTAAAAAGACAAAGAAGTTACCGAGTGCGCGCACGTCAGCACGGGCCTCGCGGCGACCGTCCGGAGGATAACAAAAAAAAAAAAAAAAATGCCGGGCGCTTGTGTGTGCGTGCCTCGCGATGGCCGCCTAGTGTATCCTGCGCATGTTTGTCAAGCCAAGCATGACCACTTGTGGGGATTGGGCAAGGTTGTGGCCACCTCCCGACAGCTAAAAAACAAGAAAATGCCTAGCGCTGTGTGTGTGTGCCTCGCGGCGACGGCCCAGCGTCATCGGCGCACGTTTGCAAGTCAAGCATGCTCACCTGGGAGACTGGCAAAGATTCCCCCCCCCCCCCCCCCCCCCCTTTAAAAAAAAAAACAAAAAACCCTCCAATGTTCGCCGTTATCGTGGCAACACTTGCTCCGAACGAGAAAGACAGGTTATAGCGTACGCCCCTCCAAGGAGATGTCCAAGAATTATCCCTTCCAAAAAATTAAGGAAGCTCACACTTAAAATTAAGGAAGCTCACGGCAGCGTCGAAAAAGCAAGTCTGCGGCAATCGTGTATCTAACCGTCGGGATGGTGGTAAAGTTAGCGCACCAGCTTCGCTACCTTCAAGTCTTACGCGTTAGTGTGAGCTTCCTGATTTAAAAAAAAACCGTGCCGACTTTGCGCTAGGATGCATGGGCAGGTGTCCTCTCTTCCGATCAAATATTTATTCGCTTGCATATGAACAGTATGGGGTAGACGCGGGTGGCGGGTGGAGGGCGGTTAATTTCGTGGTTAAACAAATCCATGCTCAAATCCATGGTTAAACAAAGAAATCATACGCACCTCGCGCAAACTGAAGAAGGCAAGAAAACAATTTAAATGATCGTCAACAACTTCCAATAGCAACAAAATTTGTAGCCTCCGCATGCTTTTAAACAAGAGTATGGAGAAAGCTAAAGAACACTACCAACGAGTCACATTACCAGAATTTTTAACTTCGTCCCCTGCTAAGTTTTGGCGGCATTTCTCAACAAAACAAAGGGCTGTGCCAAACCTTTGCGTGAACAATGTTCCAATCGGAGATAGGCAGCGCATCTGTGAAACCTTGAATGATTACTTCTGTACAGTGCTCACCATTGACGATAATGTTGCACCGATATTTCGTCCCTCTGTTTTTTCTTCTTCTTAACTTGGACACAAAGAAGACGCCTGGAATGGACGCAATTCCTAATGAATTTCTGGTCAGGTATGCTGAGTGGTGCTCTAAATATCTCTGTTTACTTTTTAATAAATCTATTTCATGCGCGGAACTGCCGAAGGACTGGAAGTATGCAAAAATCACCCCTATTCCTAAAAAAACAAAATGAAGCGCTACCCAGTTCCTACCGGCCTATATCATTGCTGTGTACTTGCGCCAAAGTACTAGAGCATATTATTTTAAAGCACATCGCCGTTCACCTAGAACGCGATAATATGCTTGACAACCGACAGCATGGCTTCCGCAAGAACGTTTCCACGGTAACACAGCTGCTGGAAACCGTTCATGACCTCGCATCAGCCATAGACAGGCAACGGCAAGTTGATATCAATATACCTCGATTTTGAAAAGGCGTTTGATCGTGTTTCGCATCGTAAACTTCTTTTGAAACTAAAATCCATTCTACAAAACGATTCATTACTTTCGTGGTTAGAAGCATATCTCTCATACCGGGAACAAGTCGTTTATATTGACGACGTAACTTCCAAATCTGCAGTAGTTCAATCTGGAGTCCCTCAAGGATCCCTGTTAGGGTCTCTTTTGTTTCTAGTTTTCATTAACGATATTGCTAGCAACATACCAACAAAAGTTAAGTTATTTGCCGATGATTGTGTGCTATACCATGAAATCGAATCTGCTAACGATCAAGAAATTTTAAACATGTCACTGAACAATATACAGGAATGGTGCCTGAAGTGGCAAATGTCTATTAATCTAAAAAAAAACTGTTTCAATGACTATAACCCGTAAAAAACATCCACTGAATTTTCGATGAAGCTCACCTTGCGTTTCAACTGCGAACGGGCCGCGGCTCTCAACCTTTATTTAGGCTGATTTTCGAGCCCCAGCCACCCAAAAACTATACCGTCGACTTCCTGACGGTAAGCTGCATCTGTGACCACCCGGTGTGCCTTTTCCCCCGAATTATCGCCTATCAAGTTCTCAAGTGAGCGTCAATGCGCTAACCCTAACGCTTCGGCGAGCCGGTTCCCGGCTCCCGTTGTGGCACTTGCAAGCATGCCGGCGGACGTGGAATCCTCTCCCACCACTCATGCCGCTTCTACCGAGACCATGGACTTCGACTCGCACAGTGGTCGCACCATTCACGCCGACAGCCCGTGGATCCAAGTTTTACACTCACGCATCAAGAAGAAGACGGCTCATGCCCCGAGCATTGTTACTAAACCCAAGACAGCATCGCTACCAGCCGCGCCATCACGAGATGCCTCCACGCAGCGGCGCAACCCTCTACCACGCCTGCCTCCCAATAATTACACCGTGATCTATCGCCCCCGATCCGGCCTCGATCTTTCAGCCTGGTCGCCTCACCTACTCACACAAAGCTTAGCGACGGCAAGCAACATTCCGCAGCAGGAATTCTTCTCTCAAGTCACAATTCAAATTCAGACACTCCAAAACCTCATTGTAGCTAGTACGCCGAGTGAAACTCACGCCATAACCCTCAGCCGCATCTCCTCTGTTCAACTCAACTCTGTCCTGTACGAACTTCTCCCGTACCTGAAGCCTCCATCTGACACCTTGACCCCGGCACCACGAACGAGAACCTCCCGGACCTCCTCATAGCTAATGAACCTCGCATTCTTCACTCACGCATGCTGGGTCGAACAACGTCAGCCCTCCTCAGATTTCAAGGCCCGCACGTCCCCTTTTATGTAAAAGTCGGCAGTCTCATCTACCGCTGCCGCCCGTTTCGAAGAACTGTTCAGTTCTTCCGACTGTGCGGAGAAGTCGGCCATCGGCAGGACGTCTGCCCACACCCCGACCAACAAGTCTGTCCAGGGTGCGGAACTCCTACTCCCACCGATGACCATCGATGCTCACCAAATTGCAAGCTGTGTGACCTTCCCCACATTACTGCTTCCAAGGACTGCCCCCAACGCCTGATTCCAACGCCGCCCGTGGTCAAGCGGAAACATCCAATGCAGCCACCAGTCTCGACCTACAATAGCAAGCTTCCGGACACAACAAATCAGGCTCGAACTACCAAACCGGGGAGCTGGTCACAGGCCGATCGTAGCGCTCCCACTGCTCAACATTTTCCTCCCCTTCCACCCACGCCATCAAGCACTCGTACCCACACTACCGTCGACACACACACCACACCTGCCACCTCATCTTCGTCCGCCATCGATGGCCTCCTCACAGAACTACGCAATCAATACACGATGCTCCTACGACGCATAGAAGCCCTTGAACAAGAATCACGCACTCGCAGTAGCGATCGCGTTTGCCAGCACGAAGATCATGTTCAGGTTGAACAATCTGCGCCCTCATCCCCGTCAGCTCCTCCTCCCCCACCCATCATCACTGCTGAAGAGATTTCGGCGCTCTAGATAGGAAGATACAAGTAGCTCTTGTAGAAGTAAACCAAGCACTAGCCACAACTACCAAATCAATCGTCCAGCTCGGAGAAACCATCACAGCCCGAATCACAGCCCTAGAGCAGTCTCACTCCTCTATCGCCCGGATGCTTCAATCACTTCATCTCCGTCTCGATTGCCTTGAACTCGAACAACCCCAAAACCCCAAAAGGCCTAAAATCGATCAGAGCAGCGACGAGCAACTTGCCTCTATAACCCCCCTTCCAGATGACTAACGCCTCCACTGTTACAATCTTCCAATGGAATTGCCGCTCTTTCCTCAGCAAACGCTTTCAACTCGGCCATTATACTCAGCAACACCAACCTGACATTTTGGTCCTACAAGAATCGGACACCCCTTCACCAAAACTCAGAGGCTACGAAGCTTACACTCAAGATCCGAGTCACCGCACCGCCACGCTCGTATCCAAGACTCTCGCCTCCCAACTACACGACATTGCATCGCCCATCGCTCATACCTTTCTGGAAATTCTTCCCTCCCACCCGAAGAGCACAAGCCTGTTCATTCTCAACATCTACAGTCCTCCAACGCACTCCCTCACCACCATCGACCACCTCATCCACAACGCAATTCGCACCTCTCGTACCGCTCCTCTCATTGCACCTCTCGTACCGCTCCTCTCATTGTTTTAGGTGACTTCAACGCTCCGCACCCAGCATGGGGCTATCATCACGCAACCAAAAAAGGGGCAACCTTACTCAACGCCACACAGCAGCACGTTCTCACTCTCTGCAACGACCTTACCACCCCTACACGGCTGGGCAACAGTGTATCACGAGATACGAACCCCGACCTCACCTTTTCACATAATATTTCCTACGTGGAATGGCAGTGTCTTGAAGACACATTGGGCAGCGATCATAACATTATCTGTATCACTATACCCCGCCTCACACTCAAACCTCGCATCGGTCAAGCCACACTCACCGACTGGGAATCCTTTCGTAAAGATCCTGAACCCTTTCAAGACACTATCACCAACCTAGAAGAATGTACTTCACAATTAATCACAGCTGTCAAGAAGCATTCCAAGACAATTCCTCTGACGGTGGAGAGTCCCTCAGTTGACTCCCATCTTCTCCATCTATGGGAGGCTCGCCGCGGCCTCGTTCGTAGATGGCGGAGATATAATAGATCCCTGAAACATCGAATTGCTGCCCTGACCCAAGAAGCTGCTAACTACGCTCACACCCTTCACAAACAAAACTGGGCTACCTTTTGCGACCAGCTCCAAGGAACACTCGGCAGTAAACGCACGTGGCACCTCCTCCGTAGTCGTCTTGGCTCGAAACCTGCCAAAGCTGCCACCCACAATCACGTCCGCCGTCTTCTTAACAACTATCCCCATTCGAATGATCAGCTACTAAAAGAGCTCAAGACGACCCTTTTTGGTACCGACAGCAATACCTCTCCTTTCTGCCACGCTGATTACACTGGCGCTCCAAATCCTGCCCTTGACGCTCCCTTTACGCTGCAAGAACTCGACCAAGCTATCTCTTATCTCACTAAAAATACCACTCCTGGCCACGACCGTATAACTAACAAAACTATCCGTAACTTGGGCAATGCCCCTCTAACTGCTTTACTAGATTTCTTCAACAACCATTGGACAAACGGCACCCTCCCTCCGCAATGGCGGCACGCAGATATATCACTAATTCCTAAGCCCAACAAGCCAATCCAGCTCTCCAACCTTCGCCCCATCTCCCTCACCTCCTGTCTCGGTAAACTCTTTGAACGCATGGTTCACACCCGCCTCACTACTCACCTTGAAGACAACGACCTATTCCCTCACACCATGTTCGGCTTTCGCTCACACCTCTCAACTCAAGATGTTCTCCTACAGATCAAAGAGCAAGTCATCGATCACCTGAGCAAAATTCATCCCAGTGCCATCTTAGCCCTCGACGTAAAGGGCGCTTTTGATAACGTCACACATCATGGCCATCTTAGAAGGACTTCGAGAAACCCAGTGCGGTGCGTGTACATACAACTCGTGCGGGCTTTTCTAACCGACCCTTGGCATTGGACCACTTCGATCTGAAACATTTCGCACTCCTCCCAAGGGAACCCCACAAGGATCAGTTATATCACCCCTCCTCTTCAACATCGCTCTCCTCAAGCTCCCACATCTCCTTCAAACCATTCCTGGTCTCCACCATGCCCTATACGCTGATGATTTAACTCTTTGGACGACCACCAGATCTCCTGGCACACAACAAGATACCCTACAACAAGCCATCGACACCATTCTCGCTTATCTCCGCCCTCGATGCCTCACGTGTGCCCCCAGCAAATCAGCCCTCCTCATCCTCCGCTCCCGAACTCGTGGGCGATGTCCAGTTCCCACACCGGATCCTGCTCCAACGATCGGTTCCACATCCATTCCTAAAGTACACACCCTTCGTATACTCGGAGTCCAATTCCATCAAGATGGCTCTGGCGCTGCAGTTCTTCCCCACCTTCAAGCCACTGTCACAAACCAACGTCAGGGCTTCGAAGAAGACGATACAATACGACTAATTCAAGCACTTTTAATTAGTCGCATCACATATTCTACCCCATACATCGCCCTCAAACTCAAAGAACGGGAGAAAATCGATATACTAATTCGAAAAGCTTCCAAAATTGGACTTGGCCTCCCCGCTTAAACCTCTACCTGCCGTTTCTTCCAACTCGGAATCCACAACACCCTCGAAGAACTCCTGGAAGTTCAACGCAACAGCCAACTCACCAGACTCCTCCTTACCAGCACCGGCCGACACGTCCTCCAGGTTCTCGGATACCGGACCCCCCCTGCTTCGCAAGCCCTTCAGCGCATTCCATCTTCATTCCGGTCCCACATTACTGTATCCAAAATTCCTAACAATATGCACCCAGAATTCAACCAAGGTAGAAGGCTCTCCCGGGTTAAGCATCTGCGTTCACAATTCCACTTTCACCCCGATACTCGCTACACCGACGCCGCCCTCTACCCCACACGCCAGGCTCATGCTCTGGCGGTTGTAAATTCAGAAGGCACACTTCTCACCTCTCTCACAACTCTCTCGACATCAACCATCACTGCCGAAGAAAGTGCCATAGCCATCGCCGCTACAACTGGCTCCGAATACCTTACAATAATAACAGATTCCCAGCAAGCCTGCCGTAACATTCAACGTGGACGCGTCTCACTTCCTGCATTACGCATACTCGCATCAATCAATCCCCTCCCCGACCTGTACATCAGCTGGACCCCTCGTCACTCGTCCCTCGAGGGCAATGAGGCGGCTCACGCCGCTGCCCGCGCCGTTCCACACCGGGCATTTTCCTCAGGAACAGAACCTACGGTCCAGCCTCCTCCAACTCCCGCTGTTCCATCACGCTACCACGACATCCTGCACCATTATCGCAACCTTCGCCTCACTTTGCCTTAACTTCACCCTGAACTAACCAAGGAGGAAGCAGTCATCTGGCGTCGATTACAAACAAACACATATTACAACGCACCCATCCTCCACGCTATCTCACCTACCCAATACACCCTCACCTGCCAATTCTGCCCCTCTCTTAATACTACCTACCACATGGTGTGGGCCTGTCAAAACACCCCATCGCTTACCCCCAATCCCAGACCTTACCCAGAGCAGTGGGAGGGCCTGCTGACCAGCTCCCGTCACGCTGACCAGATCTTTCTGGTCACCCGTGCCAGGGCTGCAGCCAAGGCCCAAGGGTACCTGGACTGAGGTGAACCCACCCTACCGAGTGACGGCTCAACCACCACCGTCTGCTCTAATATATGTTTCTTCTCTCTGAATTTTCGATATCATGTCGCTAATTGCTATTTAGACGCAGTGTCCAGTTACAAATATTTAGGTGTTGTTTTTACTTCTGATTTACGGTGGAATGAGAATACGACGTATATCACAAATAAGGCAATGAAAAAACTCGGATATTTAAGACGAACATTGGGAAATTCAACAAAGGAGGTGAAATTACTAGCCTACAAAACATACATTAGACCCGTACTAGAATATGCCGCGCCGGTATGGGACCCGTACACGCGAACGAACATCGACAAACTAGAAAGAGTACAGAGAAAAGCCGTCAGATTTATTTTTAATTCTTATAGCTGTCGCGTATCCCCATCGAGTCTCCTTCAGGGCGCAAACTTAGAAAAATTAGAAACGCGACGTCACCGGGACAGGCTAAAGTTGCTCTATTTAATATACCATGATAAACTTGGCAAAGACAAAGCAAACTACCTCACAATGACCGATCGCCGCCCGACGCGTTCATATCACACGAAAAAAGTTGCAGATTTTTCTTGTCGCACAGACGTATTTAAACATTCCTTCTTTCCTCAAACAGTCGCTAGTTGGAATTCCCTACCTCAGAGTACGGTCGAATGCCCTACTGTAGATATATTCATGAAAAACCTCTCTATTTAAGTAGCTGTCTCATTGTTCTCGTCTAACTTCTTCCTTAAGGGTATATTTAATACTGCTGAATGCTAATCGCTTCTTCAGACTTTCGTGTTTTCTGTGCCGTAGTGGTTTCTTATCTGTAAACGGTGGCTTTCAAAACAGTTGTGCGCGTACGTATCGTGTTCTCTCTTGTGTTAACATTGTTGCGGTTATTTTTCTCGTTTTTTTTTGTTTTTTTTTCTCCCTCAACGATGTGTAAACGTTTTTCTCCGAGTGCATTTTCCTTTTTTAAGTTATTCCTTGTATAGCAATTTTTGTCATCGTTGCGTGTTTTTCTAATTACAAATAGTTGTTATCAGCTCACTCTTCTGCAGTCGCGCGTTAAGTGTTGTGCGCGTAACATTTCTGTGCAGGTATGCACTTTCTCTGTTGTGTTTCCTTTTGTTTTCTTTTGTTCTTTGACAAATGTTGTCAATGAGTGTCGTGTTATTTTTTTTCTGTGTTGCATTAATATGTACCGAGTTAACTATCATCCTTGTGAATGTAAACATGTAATCACACCCTGCCCAAGGCCTGGCTCTCAAGCTGGCAGTATTCAATAAATAAATAAATTGATTGATTGTTTGATAGATTTATTGATTGATTAATTGATTGATTAATATAGGTATTATCCCGTATCGAGTGATGACATGTGTCAGCTCACGTAGGAAGCTAGTGTGTGGAACTCCAATGGTTATTTTGGCGTAGCTATTAGCTGCCGGTGAAAATTATTATTTTTTTCTGAAAAAGGTGAAGCGGTTGTACGGTATATTCTCCTGTCTGCTTTTCCTCCTCCAGCATCGCAGTCATGTTGTGTTCACTTCTACGGCCTTGTAGTGTATACTTCCTCTGCCTAGTTTCAAACCTTCAGGCTTCGGGGTGGCGGTATTTTCAACATAGCAATTTGTTTGGGTAGAATCACAGTCCAACAAAATGTGCCAAATCGTTTCCGTTTCTTTTCCGAAGACCACAGGTTCCTCGTAATTTTAGGTGTTATTCCCCATTAAATTCTTCGTATTCCGGTTACCTGCACGAGCATAGAAAAATAAAGCACTAACCTTGGAGTTACTGTGGATAATTTCTTTATGATACTGCTTTTTATCTGTCCTGTACGCGGTGAACGACATTTTCCATTTGACTTACCCCCATTTATTCCTTTCTGTTTGCTTTGCTTCTTTTTTAGCCGTCTTGTCTGTCTTTGCTTTCTTCCTGTTCTTCAGTCATTCATATATTGCGTCGTTAGCCTTACAATCATTGTGCGCCAAAGCTTACCAGACTTTTTATGTAGAGGCACCTAAACCCTAAACGTCGATGTTAAGTTTTTACCTTCATCTCATATCATATTTCGCTACAAGATTTTTAGGCATTCAAATACACCCAGTCCACATGTGTCTGCCCTTTGATGATTGTTTTACTATGCACACCTGCGGCCAAGCAGCCTCATTCCTTTAGTTACTTCCTGATGTGATAGAAAAAAATATGCACCCCTCCGTCTAACGAGGACGATAGTTGAACGCGAAGCATTCTTGTGATATATTCTTTGGTTGGCCAATCTCACATTGCGAGTATGTTCTACTCTTGAGGTACGCACCAATTTTCAAGAATACCCACAGGAACTCTCGGGTGGGTACTCCTTAGGTCTAGCGTTTGGGCTTTGGATGTACGGTGCGAATTGGCGTTCACGTTAACCAAGTCGAAATGCAGCTGGTGGAAGAAAAGGAAGAAGCCTTTCGGAGCGGCTGTGTTTTTCCAATGATGCAAGCTGGAAACACCGCATCGGCCTTTGGCCGAGGTACTTCATCGTCTGGACACGAAGAAAATACTTACAAGATCGTCCTTCCCCGCCTACCGACTGGTACCGTTGTCCTGAACACCGTTTTTCTGCATGCTGATCTGAAAGGGCGCCCGTAGCGTGCTCCTGACTCCAGGGATGCTCTTGCTCGAGTAATGGATGTCAAAGACATTATTAGCATTGGTCAATACCAGATGAGCCATGCATGGATGGTAACGTGAGTCAGTGCTCTTGCGAAGCAGAAGCTTGTAGACCTCGGAAGTTTCCCCGCGAAGTCCTTAAAGTGTATAGTGTTTGATACGGATTCGCGGGAGGTCAAGGTAAAGCTACTTTGGTTACCCCGCCACATGGAGAGCCGACGAATCGTGGAAGCGCTGGAACCGTATGGCACTGTCCAATCTGTAAACCGGGAGATTTGGCGTTGCCCTGGAATGGAACACATGGAAACTTTTAACCGGGATGCCTGCCTAGAGTTGAAAGAAGGTGTCTCTGTGAGAAGTATCCTGCACATGCTAGATGTCTATGGGATCCAGAGCGTGGTACTCATTCCGGGAAGACCACCGCTATGCCTTTGTTGTAGCAGGATTGGGCACGTGCGACGGCAGTGCCGTACACCCCGCTGCTACCAATGCCGGCGCTAGGGACATACGTTGGAAAACTGTGTAATGACGTATGCTGATAAACTGCGTCAGAGCCAGGCGAAGACCACAGACGATGAAACTTCCGAACACCTTATGGATGCATCTGAAGTGGTGGATGCTTCAGGAGAAGTCAGCGTCTCCCCAGGCCTGACCACCGTTTCCCAGCAGTCTCCATCTGCCAATTTGGAGACCCCACAGCATGACCCTGTACTCTGTGAACCAAAACCACCCGATGGTGGGTTTTCAGATTCCAGGAAGTGCGGGCCAGTGGGGCCTGTCTTGCCTTCAGCTGAAGATTCCAGGGACTTTGATGATGTGGGCCCGTCAAAGGGGGCCGAACTGCTTGAGAGCTCCTGTGACAGCGCATCGCTTCCCTGCAGCGGAGTGGCTAGGGAAGACAGCGCTACTTCCGAAAGTTCACCAAGGCTGAGGATGGTTCTTCGGAGCGTAATGGTTCACCGTCGGCATCGTGGGCTGATGCATCCCCTTTTTCTGAAGAGATGATGGACGCTGCTTCAGGGCCCCTAAAGCGGCCGGCCTCTCTTTATTCAGAGGAAACCTGTTCTGGTGCAGAGAAGAGGCAAGAGCCTGACCTTGCAGCAGTTACAGGGGGAGATCCGGGAGCTAGCAGGTAAAATATCCGGGCCACCCCACGGAGGCAGTCTCAGCGGTCGTCAAAAACTAGGGTGACTCCTTCTTTCGGTGAGGGGAGCGAATAGCTGATTCCTATGGCCAACTTAGCAGCTGTACACGTCGCCTAACTTAATGTAAGGGGATTAAGACAGGGACGCAGACAGTATCAGCTTCTGCAGCTTTTTCAGGGAAATTCTATAACTATTGCGGCCATTCAGGAGACCAAGCTAAGTACAGATGAGGACACGCAGGCAGCTCTCCAGCCCTTTTTATCTGAATACAGTGTTTGCGTTAGCCACTCGGTTGGCCTATCAGGTGGGTGTATGCTGTTGGTTAGAAAAAACCTTGATGTGACTGTCCTTGCTTGCAAAGTGGATGATGTGGGGCGGTTTGTCTGCTGCGACGTTGACATATCGGGAACTGAATGGCGCATTATTTGTTTGTATGCCCCCAACAAATTGACTGAGAGGAGGAGTTTCTTCCTCTCCTTGGCTCATTTTTTGTGCACCGAGAGAAGTGTGCTACTACTAAGTGATTTTAATTGTGTGTGTACTCAGGAGGATCGTTCGGCAGGTAACTGGCGCTATGATTCCAGTGCCGCGGTTGGCAGTGACCTGATTAGTGAATACGGCCTAGTTGACATAAGAAGCGTTATAGGGAGCACTGTACACTTTACGCATTTTCATCATTTTTCTAGTGCCCGTCTGGACGGAATTTATGTTTCAACGGGAAAGTGCTCCATTGTGCGTGATTATGTTGTTAGGCCAATATTTTTTACTGATCATTGCATGGTCTCTGCACGGATCGGTCCACGGGGCTGGCGCGCTCCTCCCATCCCTTGGGAACTGTGGAAACTGAACAATAGTATACTCTGGGACGGACTTTTTCAACACACAGTAGCAGCTTGCTTGAACGATACATTCGAACTTTCAAGCCTTAGTATTTTCCAAAAATGGGACCTTTTTAAACAAGAAATCAAAAACGTAGCTATAGAGGCGTCGGCTCGGTCATCCTTTTTTAAGCGACTTCACATGCGTGAACTGCGCAGTTCCTTGATGCAATTACATGAGGCTGAAAGAGCTGAGGCCGGGACATTTTTTGATGAAATATGCAATGTTAAAGCTCAAATGCAGCAGCTTATGACTGAAAAATATAGGGGAGCCCTTGTTCGATCAAGAACGCGTAGGTTTTAGCAGGAGACGCCAACACGACGCGCATTTGGAGATGAAAAGCAGACAGCACTAGAAAAAGTTATAGTCAAAATTGAGTATGGGGGCCAAAGCTACTCTGATAGACGCAGTATACTTGGAGCATTTCGTGCCCATTATGAAAAACTGTTTAATGGCAACACAGGTACCTGTAGTACGCCTGATTTTAATCTATTCCTCCAGCCTTTTCCTAAGCTCATTGACGATGAGCGGGCTCTTGTAGAAGGACCAATTACGCTTCAAGAAGTGGAAATTGCCATTTCAAATCTGCAAACCCATAAGTCACCTGGACCTGATGGCCTCACTTCGGAGTTCTACCAAACATTCTCGAGTATTCTGGCACCTGTCTTACATGAGGTATTTACAAAGGCTTATGAACTCGATGTCCTGCCTCCTACATTTTACCAAGATTATACTGTACTAATCCCGAAAAGTGACAACGCAGAAAAGTTGAAAAGCGTGGATGGCTACAGGCCGATATCTCTGTGTAACGTGGATTACAAGATATTCGCGAAGGTGCTGGCACGCAGGCTACAGATTGTAATCACAAGTCGGATAGGTTCGCACCAGACTTGCGGTATTCAGGGGCGGAACATTCAGACCAACATCCATATTGCTCGTTCAGTTATGGAGTGCGTATCCGATGGTGCTGGGCAGGTTGCGCTCCTTCAAATTGATCTTGCCAAAGCATTTGACAGGGTTAACCATCCTTTCCTTTTGGCTGTTCTGGAGTCAGCTGGGCTTGGGGAAGCCTTGTATAAAGGCATATCTCTCTGTTATAAAAGTTGTACAACCTGGTTGATTAAAAATCGCGAACTCTCCAGACCTATTCCCATTAGATCTTCCGTACGGCAAGGTTGCCCGTTGTCACCCCTTTTATTCGGTTTGTACCTTGAGCCCCTGTGCATTAGTATTCTCCAAAGCAGTGCTGTTCATGGTTTCTCACTGGAAAACTATGAAGTCAAAGTTCTAGCCTATGAAGATGACCTTGCCTTTTTTTGTACTGACAAGAAAAGTGTTTTGGAGGTAATGATGCTGACACAGCGGTTTTGCGATGTAAGTGGTGCTAAGGTGAAGCTTGAAAAATCAAGAGGTTTTTGGAAGGGCTGGTGGGGTACGCAGCCGCGTCAATATGGAGGCATAACATGGGGCTCTGAAACAATACAGTACCTTGGGGTTCCTCTACATCAGATTCGAAACAGTGGACCTCATTGGTCTTCTGCACTTACTGTAGTGAAGCTTAAAACGCAGGCATGAATGGGGCGGGAGCTGTTTATATTTGCGCGTGCAGAACTGTGCAATGTATTTCTTGTCTGCAAACTTGTTTATGGTCTGCAGGTCCTTAGTTGCGCACGAAATAACGTTCAAGCATTTCACAGAGTGTTGGTTACCTTCGTATGGCGGTCCAAGTGGGAGTCCATGCACCGCGATAACCTCTTCCTCCCGTTAGGGTCTGGTGGTGTTGGATTAGTGCATTTGTTTGTACACCAGCTCATTTCGCGGTTCTTTTTTTATCAAAACGGCTGATCATCCGTTTTTAAAAGTTTTTATTCAACATAAATTGAGGGCTCATTTGTCTTTTTTATTTGCTCCAACCCACCCCGCGAATCCTAGGCCGTTTTGGGATTTCTGAAAGAGGTTGCTGGCACTTTCAAGTTCCTTATTGTGCGTTTTTCTCTCGAGTATTTGTACCGTCTCTCCAGGAAAAAAATTTAGGGGCATTTTAATTGAAAGTTTATTTCCAGTGCCCATTTACCGTCAACCATATCTGATGTTTTTAGATGACAGTGTGTTGAAGCGCGTCAAGAAAATGTGCATCCAAGCGGCTGCAAAAACTGTCTTTTTTAAGTTGCACACATCAACGTTGCCTGTTAAAACATGACTCAATAGTAAAGGTGTATATGTGCCTTGGTCTGTTTACTGTCGCTTGTGTAACCAGCCGGACACAATTGATCACTGCTTTGTTTTATGTCGGGATGCTGTGTTTTTTTAGGATGTTCTGCAGCGGACTCTTAAAAAGGACATAGACATCACACCTTACAGTATACGATTCCTGCCAGTGATGAAGAACTGTTCCGTGCCATATGACATTTTCGTGCTGATAGGATTGTTTAGCCTATGGAAGTGTCGCATGATTGACCGCCATGCCGAGGAACCTCGTGGAACTAAGTCAATTTTTCGCGAACAATGTGCGCTTGTGTACAGTGTCTATGCGGCGCAATCGCAGCCGCCGGACTGGTTGCATCTTTTTGAAGCGTGTGTGTGCCTGCCTGACTTTTAAAATGTATTAGTGAATGTACCGTTATTGTAGTTAGAGTGGGACGTTAAGCTATTCGGGCTAGTTTCCCATACAATGAAGAAAAAAAAAGTCGAAATGCAGCAACCGGATAGATGCCGGCTTCATAACACGAGGGACCCAGGTTCGATTCCCGCCGTAAAAAGCGTTTTATTTCTCTTAACCCACAATAATTCATCACCATCGCCAGAAAATGTTGGCATTCCTGCAGGGCGTACGATGGTATCAGTGAGGACAATAAAGCTTCGCATTAAAAACGTTTTTTAATCAGAGATCTGCGTTCTCAAATATAAAGCCGGAGCAACTACACCTTTCCAAATTCACCCTACCTGGTATTTGTTTTACAGCTGCAGCGTTCTATATTTTATTAGAGCAGTGTTCCACCTTAATTTCCTTTGATTTTAATTAGGTTCTCATGAGTTCTACTGTATTTTTTCTTCATTTATTCAGGCTCTCAAATATTTGCATTCCTAGGCTCTGAATATTTCTTCGGGCTCAATTGGCACTGCGTCAGTGCCACTGTCGTTAGAAACCACCATTCCCAACTTTTTCTACTGGAATTTAACCTAAGGTCTCTAGCTTTCTGGCCACAAATCACCAGCCACATCCGGGAGGCCGCTCACTGTGAAAGGGTACGTTATGGTTGGGAAGGAGGCCTAATGTATTGGGACATGCCCGGGGTTTATCTGGTATAGTGGTATAAAGAGCAAACAGGGGTGCTTGTGGCTCTTCGAATGTGCAAGGTTTTTTCTTTTCTTCTTTTTCGCACTTGTGTGCTTGTGCGTGTACTAACCTGGAATGGGGTGACCAGATTCTTGTGGCAGGCAGGCGCGTCCTGGCGAACTTTGCGAACTGTATGTTGGGGCGGGACTCCGCGGGTCGGGTGGAATTGTCTAGGACTTGAGTTTCAGGTGAGGAGACGTAAAAGGGGCCAAGTATTCTGAAACCTTTTTGCGAACGATGGGAGTGGCATTTGTGCGGCAGTGAGATCGGATTGGACGGAGGAACTGATCTTGTGACTGGTGTGGGCGGCTGGGTGTGTGAGATTTTGTGCTTCTTCGCAAACCTTTTGTGGGGGAAGGGACTTTGTGCGTGTGAGGGAGGGCTGATTGGAACTTCGATCTGTAGCTAGAGGGGACCTGGTTTAGGCGTCGTGTGCTCTAGAATTGTTTCATGGACAGTGACAGGACATTTCTGTAATGGGGTAGGGACTTCATGGGGGGAGGGGGGATGGGTGTGGCGGGTGGGCTTTGGAGATGCTTTTGATGGATGTGGTGTGAGGCACCGGACTTCCTTCCGCTGTTGAGTGGCGTGTCTGTCCGTTTTGGGAAGCAAGAGCCTCCTTTTTTGTACTTATTGGCTTTACTTCTAAAAGACTTTGGAGCCTCGGCTTCCTGTTCATTTATTTTTTCTTTGGAATTATCCTGCAATAGCTTAGCTGGTGCAGGTTTGTTCCCGTTTTTATTTAGTTTGTTTGTTATTTTTACGGAGCGTTTATTTCTTAGTTCTTAGTTTGCACGCATTGGAGACAGATATGTATGGGGGGCAGTGACAGTTATTGCAGATAATGCTGGTTTTACGACGGTGAAATTGCTTCTGGTACGTCCTGCGGACGTATCAAAAACAGTTTCAAATTCACTGTGACGATGGACACGGGATGACCCTGTGATCTACTACATCCGTTTGGTGCCCTTACATAATAATCTAACGCAGCACTCACACCACACAGCACGAAGGTTACGCTTGCCAATGCCCACCCGCGGGTATTGATCACTACCTAGGACAAGGCAATGGGGCATACATTTCACGAACATTCTACAAAAACAGTAGGTTAGATAAAGCGAATTGATATAATAACGTAATTGACTTGCCTAGTTGGTATTGCATTATGTACAGTTCAGCGCAAAAATAGACAGGGACTACAAAAGACAAGCGCTCTTGTGTTGTGTCTTTTGTAGTCCCTGTATATTTTTGCGCTGAACTGTACATAATATCGAAATGATACTCGGGGATATACGCCTTAGAAGATTTAATGCTGGGTCGGCTTGTCCTCAGACAAAGGGCCATGAACATTCCTCGTGTGCTACTGGGTCTGCGCAAACAGGTCCATCGGCGTGCCAATGGGATGATATTGGAAGCCGTGTCGCGGCTAAAAGCTTCTTGCAAACATGCAAGCTTCTTGCAAGCTTTTTGCAAGAGCTTTTTGCAAATGGCTTTTTATGCTATTCCATATGGCACGGAGAGCCTGAATAAACTATCAGGAGCTAAAATCAGGAAAGGTTAGCGGAAAGCGCACTTGAACAACACTTTTCGTCGTCTGTGTGCTGCTTAAACTATGCATCCAAACATGCGCCCGCTATGTGATGAGCTGTCCATTCAAGTAGAAAAAAAGGAAGTAAACACACGACGTCTGTGGGCCATTGCGAAAACGTTGACTCCATGGTTTCGTTTCCCATTCGTACGCAATGTTAATTGGGCATCTCTGCGTAATAGGTGTGCATTTTGCGTCTAGTTCCAGTTGCCTGTGACGAGTCCTCCCTGGTTTAATTTGAGACGAATTGCATTAACATGTTCGAGGCTGCACTGGATTTTCTATAACCCATGCAAGCTCTTCGGTTTTTTTGCGACTCGCAGTCCCCTACTTGCGTGGTTTTAGTAACTTTCCTTGTGTTTGGCTGTACAGCGTCACTGCACGCATATTTAACAATGCAGAGCCTAGCAATACTCCTAAAATTTTAGCGTGGCTAATGTTCACGTAAAAAGCAACGGTGGTTGTCAAGTGTTGTGCAATCACATCCACGAAACTTAATCTTCTGCGACGTGTACGTTCGAAACGACGCGGAAAACGTGATTGCTAGACAGATACACGTTCCAAGGAGAAACTGACCTGCCCTGCAAAGAGATGGCAGTGGCAATAGGCTGCTGTCGTCGCTGACGCCCGTAAGTGCGCGCGGCCAGGAAGCACGAAGAACCGGGTCTCGGATAGCTGTTGTTGGCGCTCGAGCACTCTACCAAGCCTCAATGATTTCTCGGTACCCTGAACGTACTATTCGCTTACACAGTTTACCACAACAACTTCTTAACGGCGTGGAAAGGCAAAGAAAAAAAAGGCGAGAGAGAGAGAGAGAGAGCTAAACACCTATGAATCCGTCAGGCCCGCAGCGCTCCCCCCGCATAACCCGCGGAAATGCACAACAAGGTGGCGCAGCAGTCGCGAAGCTCAGAGCCTGCAGAGGCGAAAAACCAGAGCACAATTGTGTCGACATTACAGCACACGCTTGAGTACCCTGTGTAGAAATGTCGTACGCAGGTTTTCATTTGTGCGGGAGGAGGGCGGAGCACAAAAAAGGATAGGAAGAACATAACCGGAGAAACGAAATGGCCAAAACAAAAAAAGAACAACTAACATAAACGCTAAGAAAACCAAAATTAGACGTTGTGGCGTACGTTACAAAACATTACCGCGGTTTTGCATGTTTTGTGTTTCTTCAGGCGCCCAGCAAAATGGCTCATCAGCTTGGTGCATAGTCGGCTGGACAAAAAAAGGTTATCGGTAATCTGTATTTTATGATAGGCAGAGTCAGCGGCATCGTCTCGGCGAACTCAACCTTTTTCGTGGGAAGGGGGGGGGGGGTCCTTGGCCCCCTCGGCCCCCTCTTAGTACGCGAGTGCTACTAGGTATAAACTAATAAGTATACTTCCACTACACGGTGACTCAGCTCAGATAGCCTAGCCGCCGCACCTGAGGCTCCTATTCCAACTTTAATTTTCATCAATCCATTAGTAAGATATGGCCAGTACAAGCAGCTGACATCATATAGATAAATCATGTATTCCCTCGTTCGTGTCCTTCCTTCAGTCTATACATTGCCATCGCAACTTCACACGAGCCATGAAGACAAAATACAAGTTTGTTTTATTCGAGAGATTTCGTGTTTTATAGTGTCCCCAGCGCTTGCGCGGAAGCAAATGAAGCCGTGTTCACTGAGAAATAAATAAATTTAGGTTAAAATTTTGGTTCTCCCGCCAAATCGTGTGTTTTGGTGACGTTTACAATGAAGTCATCACGGCGCGTATACCAAAGAACTTCCATTGCGCCATTCGGCTCTGCAGCCTTGCTCGCCGTCTCACCTCCCAGACGGCGCTAGCATATTCTGCACTCCGCCGTTGCTTTGTTTTTTACTGTATTTACCCCTAGCTTGTTTTTGTTACGGTAGAAAGTAATGGCTTCGTGAAACAGGGGGCATGCTTGAGAAACAGGGTCACGTAAGGCAACGTCGCTTACGCCTATCGGCAAGCGTCGTATAAGACGACTCCACAGCGTCGGACTGCTGTGCAGCTAAAAAAAGCATAGTGCGCCCAGTACCACAGCAGTGCGCATCGGTACTTCTATGTTTACGTGTATTTTCGTAACTTTTGCTGTTTACCGCACCATTCTACTGCTGTAAAATGGATATGCATTACATTTGGACACTAATAGCTCGATCGGCAAGCTTATAAGCCCTGCCTAATTCGCATTTGCTTTTGCCGGCCTCCGCCTATCGCAGAGCAGTCTGGTATGACATCATAGGTTCTGTTGCGGGAAGTGAGCTAGTGGGTCGCATGCTCATTCCTTTTTTTCCTAATTGTATAGCTTATTTGAACGAAGTTTACGTTAAAAGTGGTGTCAGTAGGATTCTAACGAGGCAATCTTTTGAATGAACCAAACTTGTGTTTTGTCTTCATGGCTCCTTTAACGACAATACGGAGGTTCGCCTTCACCACAATGCAAGAAATTGACCAATGCATAGAGCCAACTATAAAATTTTGGAGACTCACAATTTCGAGTATGCGGTTTGATTCACAAGTTTGGTTTGCGCTGTGGCACCACATCGTGCAAGAATGACGTTCGGTAATGCGCGGTGTGACAGCGCAGATCACATTCTTGCGTCAAATATAGTGCACGCAGCTCACATTCGTCGAATTTACTTTGTTGGTGTCATAGATTGGTCAATCGTGGGCATTGTGATGCAGCTGAACCACGGCTTTGCGTTCAAGTGTAGAGGTTATGGTATCGCTGTATGGCCAAATGTCAACGCAGTGCTGTGGTACAGCCTGAGTGTCCCGGCACTGCACTTGAGTTTAGAAAGCAGTTCACCTCGCTTTCCACCAGCACCGCTGAGCACCCAATTAAGTGGCTGACAGATAAGAAGGGTCCCATCACGGTCGAAATACTGAGCACCATGCCACCTAGTTTGTTTGGCCATGTGCGGCCGCGAGGAATATGTCTCCTCTGGCTCCGTACCGTGTGTCAGTCGTTTCACTGTCCCCTAGGAAACGTCAGTTGAACTAAAAAAGATTGAACCTTGGTATTCGTACATCATTGCCGAACTAGTTTCACCAGTAAGGCAAGACGGCGTTTGTTTTTAGGCTCTGCAATACCCCCCTCACACAAATAATGGCTCGAGATTCGGTGCTAAATGTCGTTGTCGTCTTTATTGTATTATGCACCACTCCGTCCCGCAAGGCGGTGTTCTGGAACCGGTAGAGGGAGCGCACAGTAGAAGTCGCCTCAGGCGTGACCAGGATGGCACTCAGTGTATGCCTTTCGTACAGCGGCACCTTCTTCCTCCTGAAAAAGAAGAAAATGCAAAACAGAACGATATTGGCTTGAGAGTGGTACGCCTTCGTGGAAGCACAGATTTATGTTCGATATCATGAACTTGTAGCTCAGCAATCTCGTGATCAATGACATCCCTGTTTGGAATAACTACTGCGGCCTTAGATACAGTTTTCGCCAGAACTAGGATTTAAAACGCTTGAGGTATTGCATTGTAATCCAGGGCTGTAGCGGATACTATAAGCAAATGTCTCAATAGCTCTCAAACCGTTCCTATTCAGCTGACAAATTTCGCACGGGTTGAAAAAATATTTTTAGAACACCTCGGTCAATAAATTTGTTTTTACTGCGCTATTACTTAAAAAGGCAGCCTCTAGTATTGCCATTTTTTTCCTCACACATAAGTTTACTCTGTGCAAGACCTTTGCAACTAAGGCATTGACGCTTAGGTTCGCTTAATTCTTGTACTGCTAAAGCTGTGACAAGCTCGGAGTCTTATGACCCTGCATAAAGAATAGTTATTTCTCAGTTGTGGATTGATGAAACAGCGCCAAGACCCCATGAGAGAAAGAGAAGAAAGAGAAAATGGTATTCACCTTAATCTTTCTTTCTTCCGTCCGCTCTCGCGTCTTAGCGCTTCCTCTTTCTTACAACTTGTGAACGGGCAAGGAGCACTTTTATCTGACTCTCACGTATTTTATAGTAAAACAGATTTTTATGCACTCAAACAACTTATACAGAAAAGACTCCGCTGCGCCCCATTTTACCCGCAAACTAAACATCCACTGCCTTCATCATATACGCACTGTTACTCACACCAAGGTGCCGTTTAGGGGCTGCAATGAGGGCGCTCATTCACCCGAGAAACAAGTGGGCGTAAGATAACACTTGCTTCTGCGTGATTGCAGTTGTTCCTCTTTATCTTTACACCGTATCTTTTCCATCTAAGTTACGGGCAAAAGTAAGTAAGCTTATGGGAGCCCAAAAATACGTCGCCCTAAAATTCGCGAAATTATTTACTACCAAGGATGGCCCTTTTGTCTTTACGTGACTCCCCAGAAAGCTGTCGCCACTGCGTCAAATACTCCTGCAAAGATAAGGTGAAGAATTTAGGCCGCAAACGTTTGTCCTGTGCTGCGTCTCCTTCATTATCTGGTCGGTCAATACAAACTAAAAAAGGAAACCTTGCTGCCTAGTGCTCATTCATGGAGACCACTCTCGGCTCTAGGGGGTCCAGAAGTTGTAAAACATTCACGGAAGATTACCCCAAGGTGATAAAGCTTACAGCGACACCCAGCTCTTGACGCATGACTGAATAATGATTATCCAAGGAAGATACCACTATGTTGTCAATTCAAAACGAGGGCATACATATGCGTACAGGGGCCTGGGGCTCGCTACTTTCGTATGTGGAATCTTGTGAGGTATATCGGGATCAAAGTCCAGTATTTTTCGGCTAATCCCATGTGTGGATCATGTGTCACGTGTGTTTAGAAATGACTTTAAAAGAACAAGGACTCTGTTTTTTTACATAGCGAGCATATCCCAGCAGGCCTCAGCAGGTTTTTTGACTGGTATAGCGGCCTGACCGTTAGAACGCCTGAGCGGTAGACAGGGCTGGTGGAAAGGCCAAGCCATTAAGCCACAACGGCAGTGTCATATTGAGGCGTCTGTAGCAAAAAAATGCATATTGAGGAGTCTGTAGGTACCTCGAGGTCCCCACTAGCGTACATTGTCGATGCACCCAGAAAATGGCATTATGATTAAAGCAGCTGGATGTGTACAGCTTAAACTTAACTACGTGCATTGATGGCTGGGGTTGGCGCTCCGACAATAGTGTACCTTTAAAGGATAACCAAACAAAACAAAAACACTTACCGATAACAGTTTCTTCATTACTTCACCCTGAAAGACACGGTACCAGAATAATCAATTTATTAAATGCATCCGACATATAAGACAATAAAAATGGTAATACTCTCAAGATAAATAATAAATTATGTTTAAATGGGGTAATATTTTGTGACCCGTATGCATGTCCATCACTCTATTCCGTGGTAAAAATGCGGCTTATTACAGTACAATCTGTAAAATTTACAGATATTGCGAGCCATTTCGTTACCCGAATAAAGAGAAGGGGCAAAATATCAGCGAATGCAGCTGTTTTATAATATAGCCCCGAAATTTCTCGCGGCTTGTTACAAATATAAGAATGGTTGGGGGGAGGAGGGGGATATGCAAGAACGAAAGACTTAAATGTGCGAAAATCGAAGAGATCCTTGGCATTCTCTTCCCTGCCAGCATTCAAGTGTTTAAGTAGATTCTTTCATTGCACTGATTCGGCTGTGAGTATTGCTTTCGAATGTGTTTCTTGTACCCACGGGCAAAACAGAGGAAGTCTGTAACCGGAAGACTCAGGTTCGATCGTCAGACTACGCGTGGACACACGGAGTCGTGTATCAATGCGCAATAATCAGCCTGGTGCAAGAGCACACGCCGGTCATTTCGAACGAATCCTCTCGGATAATCAGAGGCGAAGTAAATCAGGAGCATATGAAACGGGGGAACAAAAATCCAACCGAGGGTTTCTAGGGCACCAGGTGTCGTGAATAAACAGGTCGCGGGTACTTCCGCACCTTATAGTATAGTCATGAAGAGAGGTTGTGGGAACGGGGGGAGGGTGGCGACCTATGTACTCCTGTATGTATTGCCACAGCTCTTTTCTTCGGTGACATCTGAGGCAAGGACGTTCAAAGAGCGTGTGCTCTTTGAACGTCCCCTTCCGAAGTACCGAAGTAGCGAATACCACCTTGGTAGCTTCCGTCCTCGTAGCATCAACAAATTACAAGCGCCCGGAAATATTCTGCACACATGACTGCATTGGTACCAGCAAGAAAAAAAAGATGCAGTTAGCTTCGTTAAGCGCACTGTCGGCTATACTTACAAAGTCCACGCCGGCTTCACACTGCTTCTTAACCAGTTCGGCGATGTTGTCTGCCTGACTGTGCACGAGATCCAATGCCTTCTCCTTGTGCTGTGAAATAGGTGATGTTGCACAGATCATACCACTTCAGTGTCATCGATGCCCATAGTTTAATACAGTGGGGAAAAAAAGGGGGGGGGGGGCGGGGCGGGAGGTGGGGAGACCTTGTCGAATGCGCTCGAAATAGCGCACGAAAAGCGCGAGTGATCGTGAACATGTCCGGGTGAGAAGAGCATCGGTTAGAACTGGGACGCTGTCTTTCCCTGTCTATCGCTGCTCGCGTTTTATACATGATGTTTCTTGGTACAAGGTGACATTGCCGGGGTGTTGCAACAGCCCAACCAAGTTTCAACTTGTACAACGCAAGAAAAGCCACCATTTTTGCGCCCTTTCTCGCGATGGACTTGTTTTCTTTTTTGCGGAACCAAGAACCAGGACCCGTTCACATTTCAAACGTATGATTCAAATTATCTGCTGGAAAAGGTGTGCAGATCTGGTTGATGGACCTTTAGTATACTAGGCAAGATAATTTTTTTTTCTGAACGCGCTTCGCACACGCAAGCAACCACGAGAACGAGCATGTGCACAGCTCCTAGTATTCTTTAAAATAAAATCATCGGCTGAAAGCGAACAACACCAAGGCGTTCCATAAATGCGGGAAAGAAAATACACGATAACAAAAATAAGGAACAACAATAAAACTGATCTTGGGGAGACATATGTTCCGCTGATATTGATTCCAACGCACAGGACCCCAAAAGGGGCTAACGATTTTAAAGGGCGACTTCGCAACTAACCGTCGCGCGAATTTCAACAGGCACTAGGTCCCCTACGAGTATTTTCTTACTCAAACAGTATATAAAACGTTTAGAAAACATTTTAATAATGAACTTTTCAAATGGAATGCTTTTTCTTACCTCAGCTGGAACATGGTCAGCCATACACTTCAGCATCACTGTGATCTGCTCGTGGCTCAACTCTGCAAAATATAATGAAATACAGCAGGTTCATAGAACAATGTTGCACTGCAACGACGTAACGAAACATTTCCGTCTTCAGTACACAATACGCCGAACATATTTCATGGGAATCTGATATCAGCAAGTAGCCATATGTAGTGCGCACTCAAGGTTTCTTGTGGAACCTGGTCATACCTAATTGCAACCAATACACTATAAAGTCCCTATACACAATCTACATCGCACGTGAAACCCGGCGGGGTGGAGCCCAAGATGATGATGCGGTTTCGACTCCGCCCACGGCGGCTGTTGTTTTCCTGGTAGAGCCGAACAGCCAAAACTTCCGCGTGTGCGATATTTAAGCGTTAGGTAAAATAGTCATTGGTACACTTTATTAATTCATGTCTTCCCCTGATAAGTTCGTCATACCGATAAGTTTGTCATACATGCTTTGCTTAGTTGGGGCGTCAGACGTATAGTATTTCGGTCGAAAATTAACAAAAAACTCAAATATGTGCGTAAAAACAATATGCGTTGACATGAGAATGCAAAACAGACCAAAGTCACCTTAGCACTTTTTATGCGTTGCTAATGGGAAAGAATGAAGGCCCAGTTTAGAAGAGTGAGACCCTTTGCTTACGCCTCGAGTCCTCGAAGTTCTTTGTGACCTCACGCTAGAGGCGCACTGCTTTGCGACACAACTTAACGCTTTCGAATGGCTTGGATCTATCTCCTACGCGTCCGGTCCGTGTTCAGTCCTGCCGGCGTGTAATGGGATAATTGACACCGATGGTGAATTTCGCTGCTTGTCTGTTCCCTTGTTTAGGCGCGTTCTTCCACTCCCGTCATCCGCGGTGTACTTCAGGGCGGGCGAGGACGGCCACCTCTCGCTGCTGCCGAGGTTAAGCTCGCGCTGTGGAACTCCTCATGCTATGGAACGCTTCGGGCTGTGGAATGCTTCACCAGCGCCAACGCTGTCGCCGACGTCGGCTTTTTCGCCCAATGGCCCTTTAATGCTTTTGTATCAAAAAACAAAACAAGAACGTGCTAGCTTCCTGCCTGCCCTGCTAACGAAGAGGAAATATTCGGTGTATGAGATTGTTGCATCGTTATGATATTTATCTATTGTGCGGACCTATACCGTGAGGCACACTACAAAAACGTCGGGTGTAAGGCCATCTAATTTTGTCTTTCATCCAGTATTTGCTGTTTAGATACGTACACACTCGTGCATTCGCACACAAAGTAGCACGGGCCGGCGGGTTCAGAGTTCATTAATGATTTGTAAGGAGGAGGAGGAAGTAACTTTATTGTGTGCAGAGGAAAGGCCTAGTTATGGCCGGTGTGCTTCAGACGACGGCCAGGATGCCTTGGCTCCTAGCGGCGTCTTCGGCCCTCTGGACGGCCAAACGCTGGATGACAGGGTCTTCGCTAAGCAGCACGGTCTCCCACTGCTCCTTGGTGTGAATAATAAATGTTCCCTCTGTATTGCTGAAGTCTTTTCTTTGTATAGCAGGACATTCCCAAAGCATGTGTGCCAAACTTGCAAGCTGAGGGCAGTGCTTACATTTACCGTCACGAATTTCTGGGTGGAAGTGCCTGTAGAGGCCTGGGCTGGGATATGTATTGGTCTGAAGACGCCTCCATGCAACTTCTTGTTTTTTGGTCAGCGAGGGGTTGGCTGCAGGGTACTTCCGTCTTTCGCCTCTGTATTGGTCGAGCACGTCCCGGTAGGTGCACAGGCGATCCTTGGTGTTGTCGGCAGGGTGTAGGGCGGATTGCAGGGGCTCTCGGTAGGTGAATGCTCGAGCAGCCTCGTTGGCCCGTTCGTTGCCCTCCAGGCCCGCGTGTGCGGGCGTCCATATTAAAGTGTTTCGGGTGTCTACGTTCTTGTCCTGCTGGGCAAGGACTCGCAGTGCCGCACTGGAGATTCTCCCCTTTGTGAAGTTGCGGATTGCAGGTTGAGAGTCGCTGACAATTTTCCTCGCTCGGGTTGTGGCTAGGGCTAACGCTATGGCTAGTTCTTCACCTTCTTCGGGGTGTCGTGTTCGGATGGAGCAGGCGGTGAGAACCTTTCCTTCCTGGTCGGTGACAACTGAGACCATAGCCCTTCGCTGTTCGTAAGAGGCAGTGTCCGTGTAGACGACTTGAGGTTCTCCTTGAAGCTGTCTCCCTAGCGCTAGGGCTCGCATATCTCTTCGCTTTTCGTTGTAGACTGGATGCATGTTCTTGGGGAGGAGAGGAATGTAGATGCCTTTGCGTAGTTCGGCTGGAACAGTGTGTTTTTCTCCGAAAGATCTCTCGTACGGGATGCGTAGGCGGTCGAGGATTTGCCTGCCGGTGGCCGTCTTGGTCAGACGCTCGAGGTGTGCAATACGATGCGCCTCGATGAGCTCTTCGAGGGTGTTGTGTACACCCAGTGCCTCAAATTTTTCATTAGAGGCACATATCGGGATTCCCAGAGCCTGCTTATGCACCCTCTTGATGAGACTGTTGATTTTATTGCGCTCTGCCTGTTTGAGGGGCAAGAAAGGGGCTACGTACGTAATTCTGCTAATTACGAACGCATACACGAGCTTTAGCAGAGTTTTCTCCTTCATGCCTCTATTCTTGTTGGCTATCCGCGCAATCAGTCTCGTGATCTGATGGGTGGCTTTCTCTAGTGTTTGCACTGTCTTGCCGTTGTGTCCGTTGGTCTGGAGATGGAGGCCGAGGATACGTATCTCGGCCACTTCGGGGATTGGGGTATCACCTACTCGCAGCGTTATGCTGTGGTTTTGTGGGGTATCCTTGGGCTTTCGACCTCGTCGCGTGGGCTTGTACGACAGTTGTTCGGACTTTTCCGGAGAACAGGAAAGGCCGATTGTTTTGGCGTGTTGCTCCACAGCGTCCACTGCTAATTGAAGGCGATCTTCTATGTCTCCATCGCTGCCCCCCGCTGTCCACAAAGTGACATCGTCAGCGTAAATGCTGTGATGTACTTCATCTATGATTTGCAATTTGTTGGCGAGGTCGATCATGCTGGCGTTAAATAGGAATGGAGAAATGACTTATCCTTGCGGAGTTCCAATGCTCCCTGTTAAGATTTCAGGCGAATCATGGGGTCCCACCTTAAGCTGTGCCGTTCTGTCGTTCAGAAATTCCCTGATATAGTTGTAGGTCTTCTCCCCTATCTGTAATTTCTGGAGACTGCGGAGAATTGCATCATGTTTGAGTCTGTCGAAGGCTTTAGTTAAATCAAGCGTGACTATCACGCGGGCGTCAGTGGCCGCCTTGACTTCGTTGTTGACGATCTGGTGTTGTAGTTGCAGCATGACGTCTTGGGTTGACAAACCGGCCCTGAAGCCTACCATAGAGTTTGGGTAGAGCTACAATTGCACAAACTGGAGCCTAATTTACAGAAAAGTTTGCAAACTAATCGTTTTTTTTTGTAATAGTAGTAAAAAACTGGCTCTTTCATGTTCCTTGCGACAGCCGACAGCTGTTCACGGGTTCCCCATCCCTTGCGAAAGTAGCGTTTCTTATAAGAGGCGATACGAGATTTCGGCGTACGTTTAAGAATACTTGGTGGCCGAAAATTATTTGTAACCCTCTGCTACACCAAACCATGATTTTGTAACTGGATAAGCCCCAATTTTAGCATGTTTGCATCAGCGGTTAGAAACTGCTTGCTGCCACGGTGCGGTGGGCATGGCGGGTATTCGAAAGGAAAACCAGTAAAGTTGTAGAAAACGTTTATCCTCTGTTACTGCGGTCCTGGCTCTCGCTGAAGCCCCATTCATCGACAACGGCCGGTAGGCTATTTTGCATTCTGGGAAATCGTCCGCAAATTGTGGCGCTTTTAATGTGGTTTCCTCACGGGTGTAGCCTGGTGCAAATCGGAGACTTTTTCAGGAGTGTGAATTCCAGAAAATTCACTCTGACCTTCGGAAACGAAGAACAACATATCCTGCAGAATAGTTTTCTTTTGGGAAATATGAAATTCTAGTATGTCTAGTATGCGCATTTTGTTTGAGCACTGATCGCCGTTTACTGATGAAAGCCAGAAGAGGTCCCCTCTTCTGGCACTCTGATCAGGAGTGCGGCAATTTCTAGCCAGAACAGTTTTTTCATCAAGAGTGTCACTGGTTTCTCGATACCTTTTTTAAGCGAAATTTTTTTCATTTTTTATACTGGGATTCTTGATGACGCGCGCGCAGCACTGTCACAAAGGCAGTCGATGCGAGGCCAGTGCAGTCGGCGTTTCACTTAATATCACTAGCCGCTTCCAAGTGCAGCCCTCGTTAAGCGTAAACTAAGCGTAACAAGGAGTGCACATTACGCGAATACACGACATTACGAGCGGTTAAATGGGCCTCCTCGATCATCAGTCCCGGATTGTGCGCGGACTGCCCGAGACGCGATCCGGCGCTCGATTTTATGCATTCCTGCGGGACCTCCTTCCCGCACACAGTCATCTGACTGCCCGCGGACCGTCCCGGACTGGTAAATCGAGGATGCCCAATAAAGGTCGTGACACGCATGGAACTCAGAAGGCATGCGCAGAATTTTAGTTTGAAACCAAAATTCTGATCGTGCGTTCTTAAGCGGGTCTAAAGCGTTTAGATTTGTCTATGGGTATATAAGACTATTGCGCAGTATTTGTTTCACTTTGGCCGAGTGGCTGAATCGAGTTACAGACTGACAGACACACAACAGACATACAGACAGACCAAAATTTCTGGATTTAAGCAGCCCAAGAAAGACTATCGTCTTTGAAAAGTACGGGGAAACAACGCTTACCGCAGATTTCGTGTCCGCCCTGCACGTACATGGCGGCGGCCAGAATGAGCCCGCACAGCAGAAGTACCTTCATGGCGGACGGCGTTAAGTGAGGCAAGCTCGTCGACACGGGCTGAACGTACAGCGAAGAGATTTCCGGCAATGTGTGCTCGATGCCACCGCGCCTTTACTTTTATACACCTGCACGCGCTCTCTTACAGCTGTCCTTGAACATGGCGAGAAACATCGTGAGCACTTCTTCGTCAGATGCTGGGCGACATTTTTTTATTTTTTTCGCCCACCCTAATCATCTCGGCGCTCCCTCGTTTGGCTTCTTCTCAAAGCGCAGCGATGAACACTATAGGCAGAAAACACGGAAGAATCAGATAAGAAGAGTTAAATCAGGAAGGTTTGTGTTTTTTCTTCTCTCCTCTGTTAATTGTAGAGCTGGCGGTGAGTCAGACTCAGGATACAGGAAAATATATTTTTTTTTCGTTACCGTGCACGTAGGCAGCGTTCGCTCTGGTTGGACAGTTGGCTTTTCCTTACCTGTTTCGCCCATCTACATAATAATTTCTGGTATATATGTATCTCGCAACCTATTTCACCCTCTTACGTCCTAGTCGCGGAATTTATGCAACCAGGTATCATTCCCTCTTCACACACCAAGCTCGAGCAAAAAAAAAAAAAACGTCATTATTTCGTACTCAAATTATATACGTAAAGGCTGCAACAACTGCGCGCATGTGTCGTGTTGTGGGCTATCTACGTCTGGAACACATGCTCTTCAACTAGATAAGTTTATTCCGCCTAGATTTCGTTGCTCGCAATTAAAGTTTTTTGGAAGGAGTGGCATTAAGATTCGTTTAATAAGATTAATAATGTTTTCCTTCTTTTTTCGCTTTTGTTTCATCTTTAACTCCACACCATAGCGCGCGCACTCACATACACGCGCATGCGCAAATGCAACAAACGCTCAAACACACGCAACACTCTCACACTCACCAACACGCTCGCACGCAGGCGCACACGCACACAAGCACACGAACGCACCCACGCACGCACTCGCCATTATATGCTATGCTGTGGAAGGCACTTGTTTTTCCAATGTTGTCGCCACAATAGAAAAAAAAAAACTGAAGCCACTACGTCTAACAAAAACGATGGTTGAAACGATCAGCTTTCTCGTGAGAGATTCGTTCGCTGTCGTTGGGGTTGTAGGGGTTCAATGAGTTTTGGTGACGGGACGTTCGCCATCAATGAGACGAAGAAAGTTTCGCTTTAAATCCCAACTGCTTCGACCGTGTCGGAATAGCGCAATCGGATAAACGTCCGCTTCATAACTCGAAGAACCGAGGTCTAATTCCGACCAGGGGAAGCGTTTTGTCTTGTGGCGCATGATGTACCTTCGCTTATCATCATCAGCATCGTTTTGTGAAACCAACCGTATAAAGCTGGTTTTCCTGCAGTGCATTTTTATGACGGGACGGTCGCCATCAGGGAGGCATAGAAACAAAGTGTAATGTTGGGCGAGTTGGTATAGTCCATTAAAAAAATGGCGCCAATCCACGCTGTGAAGGTGAATGGACTGCGAAGCTGTAAACGACATCGACAACGATTACCCATGCGACAATTAACACACTGTCTCTACAAAGGCTGAAACCAGAGACGATCGAACGCAGCAGCGACGGCGGAAAGAAAACTGATTGACGCGTCTGGCGAAGGGTGAGGAGGAGAGCGGCACAACCTCCTCCTCCCCAGACACTTTCGTTCCCCGCTAATGCAAATTGTATTCTAGGACATCGACCCCTACAATCGACCTCGCAGAAGGCAACAAAAGTCCTTCTGCGTTTCATGAAGGACGCAGGCTTAGATAAAAAGAGACCATTGGGTGAATAGGAGCACTTCTAACTGCACCCAAAGTGCTCTCGCGAGTTCTGGCGTCTTCCAGTGGTCGGGCAGGAGCAGGGGCGTTGTGTTTCATTGGTCCATGAGGAGCACTTTTTTGGCGCCGAGAGCAGCCGAGAGCAGTTCTCGGTGCTCCGTCACCATGCGGCGGAGTAACAGGGAACGCCGAAGAAGTCACATGACCTCTTTTGCGTCACTTCTGGTTTTATCCCCGGGTGGCGGAGGAAAAATGGCGGAATCCAGCAGCCGCGGTAGTCGCTCAGTGCGTACGGCAGCAGCTAAGCGCGGCCGTCTGGACAAGGAATTGCTGCTACTTTTAGATGATGAAAGCACCACAGATTCAAGCGCAAGCTCATCATCGGACAGCAGCAGCAGAGACGACGACGACGATTTGACATTGCATGAGCTTACGTTCGAGCACCTGTTCACCCCACCGGAGCAGCGACCGAAGGTAGAGTCGTATCTGGAAAAGACGGTGCACGCTGTTATCGTTCGCAGCTAATTTTTGGGAGACACGATGGTGACCCCTTTATCATGAACATGAACATCCGCTCGGGTTCTTCATTTGTCGCCATGCGGAAGGCAGACACAAAACCACCGGCACGTATCTGGCAAAACTGGCGAGGAATAAACTGCGTGCGGACATCACGAGCGCGCGAAATGCTCCGGGAAGCGAGAGCGGGAAACGTTTGGTCACATGACTCTTGACATCTCGCCCTCCCCCTCTTTTCACTGCTACCGTAGCAGCGCGAATGTTTCATTCGCGGAACGAAAGCACACGTCACCGTTACTCCCGTGTGCTGCTCTGGCTGCTCGCTCCACTTGCTCCTGTTCGCCCAATGGAATTCGCCATAAAGTGTGTCGCGGCCCCGCTCCTATCCCTCTTTTTCGCCTGCCCTCTCTTTCATCCCCTTTGAAAGAGAGGGCAGTGCCTTCCCCAGTGCCGAGGAATAATCCGGGCTCTAAGCCTGGATAACCTCTCGGCTTTTCCGTTCGCTTTCTCCTCATCCTCCGCGTTGCGGTTACCCCAGTATATAAAACACTGGAATTCATAGAAGCTAGACGCCGTGAGCTCCGGAAAAATTAGCTGTGTGTCCCTTTAAGGTTTTGTTTGTGTTGCGTCAAGTGTCAATAAACTATTTTCTAAATCGAATACAGTAATCGCTGCATCCTTTTATGCAACAAACTATACATATATGTAAAGAAATGTAACACAACACAACTGTTTCTGATTTGGAGTTGTTCCTAGAATACCTATAGCAGAAATGCCGAAAAATTATACAGTTGGGCGGTCAGTTACGTGCCCTGGTTTCTGACCCGGATCATCTTCCTGTGGCGAATGGCCTTCGTAATTCAATTGTGCCCAGAATAAACTGATGGTGTGCGCGGTGCGATAACAACCACACCACTCGCACCTCAGAGGTCATGACTGGAGGAAAGAATGGCCTTGGGAAAAGTAATTTGAAATGTGCAAAAAATCACTTGAGGAATTTCGGCTATTTTAGGCTACTTAGAATTCTTGCACGTGGCTACATTTGGGCTACTACTGAAGCCGGTTTGGCGGTTTAGGGCCTGTTAGGGCCGGGATGTGTGATCGTCGGGTTCGGAGTGCCCAGGTTCACGGTAGGCCTTGGAAACGGCTGCCGACCCGAAAGCGCAGGGTTCGAGAGCTAACAACGTTTTCCATGAAAACGTAAACGATGAGGTTAGCGAAAGGAGGCAACACGAGTCCGTTGAAACTAAAGGTGCCTCTCCAGACGCAGGTTCAGAACCGAGCGACTCTGTGGCAGAGCCGGCAGTCGAGACACTGGACGGTTTTCATGGTGCAGCGAGGCGTAACGACGGTGCCCCGGCTGAGCGAGTCGTTAGCCTTCCGCCACCAACTCAGATACTTGTTGTCGAGTAACGACCAAGGGAACTCGTAGCGATTCCGGAGACGCATGAGGCTGAACCGTAGACCGGGCAGCACGGGACTAGTGTAGCCTTGGCAGCCGGCAAAGAGAACCAAAACAAGGGTAAGCGAACACCCTTCGGTGTTCGCTTACCCACGGTGTCGCCAAAATGGCAAAGGACGACTACGGAGGTAAAACGTTCGAGCACACATGCGGCAAGAGTTCTGGTGCGCGCCTGTCATGTGGCAGCGCCGCACGCACGCTCTGCTCCGGGTCTCAGCGGACCTTGGAGCGCCAGAGAACGAGAGCGCACGCCTTGCTGGAGCGGTGGAAATTAGGGCAGTTTTGTCCACGCGATCGAGGTACGTTTCGGAAAAAGGCCGATGTCCTCTCAACCGGACGCAGTTGCCTTCAGAGAACGGGCGATTGAAAATGGGGGAAGCTAAAGGCAATGGCTCGAGCTCGAGTCGCGGCTCAGCGCGGGAAGTGGCGTGCAGACGCCTGACTTTCTCGTTTGCTTTGTTTTTCCTGAAGCAGGTTTCGCCCTTTACGATTACGTTTCTTTTTGTGTGGGGCATTTCTAATCACGCGAAATGCCTCCTTTCCAGTTCATGCGCTTGACTAAAGTACTGCTGGGCAAAATACAACCAGTGTAGTTAGTTAATCGCGTATTTTTTCGCAATAAAAAGCCTAGCAGAGCTTGAGTGTGGATTTGCTTTCGCACTTCTCGGCGATGCGGTAGTGCTTTTCCGTTGTCCTGTTTTGTTGTACTGTTGCTTGCCTGCCCAAACCAGGGACGTTTCTGGGGAGCCGCTATTCGTCCAGGGACTGCTCCGGTGAAGCTCCAGTACGTCGTCGAACAGCCCAGGCCTGGTGTAGAGCGTCTGTGTAGCACATCTCCTCGAGAGCATCCCTACGGACAGTGGTTGAGGTCCCTTATCCATCGGGATCTCGGAGTACCTGCGGAGAAGCTGTTACGATTCTGCGTGCGCAACCATATTCGCGCGTCCTGCAAAGTTTTCCGAGTGCAAGCCTGCCTCGGACAGATCACAACTTGCCGCAAATCGGCCGGCGCGAGGGCGCCTCACTGTCGGCGTGATTCTAACTCCGGCGGCGGCATACGCGGCGAGTTGGACTTGTTCAAAGGACGCTGACGCCGCAGCGGAGATCTCCTCTCCCCTATCTCTCAGACTCAGCTTGCGCCGCTACTACCGACCCCTCATGAACTCTGGAAAAAGTGTTGTGTGTGTGTGTACTATGTTCGCGCCGTGTGCAGAAGTAGGCGGAACGTTGTTTGACCATTAGCGCTTTGGGCATAATACGGGTCCCCAACCGCAGAAGTGCATTCGTTTTGGAGCAGCGAATCAATTTTGTCACTCTGCGTGAGTCCTGTACTGTAAAGTTACCCGGAAGGGTATTGTTCTTGTATTAGTTCGGCTCGTCTTTCGCCATGCAGTAAACCAGTTAAGTTTGCCTTCGGCTCCTTGTCGTCATCTCCAAGGTAGCCACTTTTGCTTGTGGCTCTTCACCACGCTACCTCACATGACGGAGGCGACGGAGCCTGGGTTGGGAACGGCGGCCCGAGTGTAACAGCTCCCGCATTCGCAACGTATCCTCTGAGTTGTTTTTTAAGGGCGAAGCTCGCTAGGAAGTCGTGATTTTTCGTGTCCGCAGTTAGAAAGACAAATAAATTACCGAGTGCGCGCACGTCAGCACGGGCCTCGCGGCGACCGTCCGGAGGATAACAAAAAAAAAAAAAAAATGCCGGGCGCTTGTGTGTGCGTGCCTCGCGATGGCCGCCTAGTGTATCCTGCGCATGTTTGTCAAGCCAAGCATGACCACTTGTGGGGATTGGGCAAGGTTGTGGCCACCTCCCGACAGCTAAAAAACAAGAAAATGCCTAGCGCTGTGTGTGTGTGCCTCGCGGCGACGGCCCAGCGTCATCGGCGACCGTTTGCAAGTCAAGCATGCTCACCTGGGAGACTGGCAAAGATTCCCCCCCCCCCCCCAAAAAAAAAAAAGAAAAAGAAAACTCCAGTGTTCGCCGTGATCGTG
The DNA here is from genome assembly GCF_048455015.1 of Haemaphysalis longicornis. Lineage (NCBI taxonomy): Eukaryota > Metazoa > Arthropoda > Arachnida > Ixodida > Ixodidae > Haemaphysalis > Haemaphysalis longicornis. The sequence goes on from NW_027526203.1 coordinate 250,220,070, forward strand.
GTAATACTTGCAGGGAACGAGAAAGACAGGTTATAGCGTACGCCCCTCCAAGGAGATGTCCAAGAATTATCCCTTCCAAAAAATTAAGGAAGCTCACACTTATGGCAACAATGATGGATTAAATTCGTTGCGGCAGCCTCGAAAAAGCAAGTCTGCTGCAATCGTGTACCTAAGCGTCGGGATGGTGGTGAAGGTTGCGCACAGCTTCGCTCCCTTCAAGTCTTACGCGTTAGTGGGAGCTTCCTTATTTTTCAAAAAACCGTGCCGACTTTGCGCTAGGATGCATGGGCAGGTGTCCTCTCTTCCGATCAAATATTTATTCGCTTGCGTATGAACAGTATGGGATAGACGCGGGTGGCGGGGGGAGGGCGGTCAATTGATTGATTGATTGATTGGTTGATTGATTGATTGATCGATTGATTGATTGATCGATCGATCGATCGATCGATTGATTGATTGATTGATTGATTGATTGATTGATTGATTGATTGATTGATTGATTGATTGATTGATTGATTGATTAATATAGGCATTGTCCCGTATCGAGTGATGACATGTGTCAGCTCACGTAGGAAGCTACTGTGTGGAACTGCAATTTTTTATTTTGGTGTAGCTATTAGCTGCAGGAGAAAATTATTATTTTTTTCTGAGAAAGGTGGAAGCGGTTCTACGGTATATTCTCCTGTCGGCTTTTCCTCCTCCAGCATTGCAGTCATGTTGTGTTCACCTCTACGGCCTTGTAGTGTATACTTCCTCTGCCTACTTTCAAACCTTCGGGCTTCGGGGTGGCGGTATTTTCATCATAGGAATTTGTTTGGGTACAACCACAGTCCAACAAAATGTGCCAAATCGTTTCCGTTTCTTTTCCGAAGACCACAGGTTCCCCGTAATTTTGGGTGTTATTCCCCATTAAATTCTTTTGTGCTCCGGCTACCTGCACGAGCATAGAAAAATAAAGCACAAACCTTGCAGTAACTCTTTCTGATACTGCTTTTTATCTGTCCTGTACACTTCGAACGACATTTCCCATTTGACTTATCCCCATGTATTCCTTTCTGTTTGCTTTGCTTCTTTTTTAGCCATCTTGTCTGTCTTTTCTTTCTCCCTGTTCTTCAGTCATTCATGTATTGCGTCGTTAGCCTTACAATCGTTTTTCGCCGAAGCTTACCACACTTTTTATGTAGAGGCACCTAAACCGTAAACGTCGATGTTAAGTTTTTACCTTCATCTCATATCATATTTCGCTACAAGGTTTTTAGGCATTCAAATACACCCAGTCCACATGTGTCTGCACTCTGATGATTGTTTTACTATGCACACCTGAAGCCAAGCAGCCTCATTCCTTTAGTTACTTCTAGATGTGATAGAAAAAAAATATGCACCCCTCCGTCTAACGAGGACGATGGCTAAACGCGAAGCATTCTTGTGATATATTCTTTGGTTGGCCAATCTCACATTGCGAGTATGTTCTACTCTTGAGGTACGCACCAATTTTCAAGAATACCCACAGGAACTCTCGGGTGGGTACTCCGTAGGTCTGACGTTTGGGCTTGGGATGCACGTCGCGAATTGGCGTTCGCGCAAACCAAGTCGAAATGCAGCAACCAGATAGACGCCGGCTTCGTAACACGAGGGACCCAGGTTCGATTCCCTCCGCAGAAAGAGTTTATTTTTTTATTTTTTCTCTTAACCCACAATCATTCATCATCATCGCCAGAAAATGTTGGCTTTCCCGCAGGGCGTACGATGACATCAGTGAGGACAATAAAGCTTCGCATTAAAAAGTTTTTTTTTAGCAGAGATCTGCGTTCTCAAATATAAGGCCGGAACAACTACACCTTTCCAAATTCGCCCTACATGACATTTGTTTTGCAGCTGCAGCGTTCTATATTTTATTCGAGCAGCGTTCCCCCTTAATTTGCTTTGATTTTAATTAGGTTCTCATGAGGTCTTCTGTATTTTTCCTTCATTTATTCACGCTCTGAAATATTTGCATTCCTAGGCTCTGGGTATTTCTTCGGGCTCAATTGGCACTGCGTCAGTGCCACTGCCGTTAGAAACCACCGTTTCCAACTTTTTGTACTGGAATTTAACCTAAGGTTTCTGGCCACAAATCACCAGCCACATCCGGGAGGCCGTTCACTATGAAAGGGTAAGTTATGGTTGGGAAGGAGGCCTAATGTATTGGGACATGCACGGGGTTTATCTAGCATAGTGTACCTCAGGGGCGGTGAAATATGAACTGAGGTGAGTATTGAGTAGGGAATATTTTGTGTCAGAGCGTTCTGCGGAGGGGGGGGGGAGGCGTGTAAGTCGGTATGAGGAAGTTGATGATAAAGATCGTGATGATAATTTCCATGAAGTCTTTGGACCAGCGATACCCGCAAGGGGGATTGGCCGGAGCTGACTCGTTGCCTGCACCCCTGCTAGGTTTATACAGTTAAACAGGTATAATTTTTTTCGTAGAAACTGGGTACCAACTGAAATAACATGGACTGAGATGGAATCACTAATTGCCAAATAATTTTGGCTTCTCCATAAATTCAAGCGACCCACTACAAAAACGTAAGCTTGAATTAAATTATGCATCTCTATTTATGTAACACAGGTTTGCGGCCCCGCCGTTCCAGACGACAGATTGACTGGCATGGAAAGGGGCAGTCGCCTGCTGTTGATGGGCTCCTCCAAAACCAACCGTCTAGCTGACGCTGGAGATGCACAATTTTTTTAAATGCGAATGCATTTCTTAGTCGGGGGTTGTCGTGCGTTGGCCGGCGTGCGCCTAGCAACAGCTGTGGCGCGCCTAGCAACCGGAGCATGTGGTAGCTCGGGCGGGAGTAGCGGAGGGCAAGGGGAGAGGAGGAGCGCGCTCGGCGTGTGAGGGCGCTCGCATCGCGGAGCTCGGGCGGAGTAGCGGAGAGTGATTGGAGAGGAGGAGCTCGCTCGGGCGTGTGAGGGCGCTCGCATCGCGGAGCGCGGCGGAGAGAGCTCGCGCGCGGGGCGGGCGTGTTGCGCGGGTCTCTCTCTCCTCTCCGCGTACCCTCTCTCCGCTCGCTGCGCTCGGAAAAATATATATAAATGCAGTGGAGCGCGCGCCTCTCTCCGTGACTGCTTGCCGCAGCGCACTCATCGGTGCACCCAATGCATTCGCATTTCCGCACGATCCCCTTCGGGGAGGTGGGGGTAGTTTTTTTTTTTTTTTTCGGGACGTTGCTTATGAGAGGGAGCAAACTGTGGTCGCGAGTAAGCAAGTCGGGATGGGGCCGTGTGGAGGGGGAGGTGATTGGGGCAGCTGTCCACAATGGCTGGTGTACTGCATATAAAAATTCGTATGTATTCTTTTCAACTAAATTCATTACATTCATATACGACGGCAACAAAGAGGCATCAACTGTCACCGAATCCCTACGCAAACATTTTTTTCTAAAAGAAACTTAATTATGGTATCGCCCACCGTTAGCGACACAGCAGAAACTGCATCAACAAATCGACAGCTTATACTACTAAGTGTGTTCAGTGTTATTTGAGGTTAATTACAAATGTTCCAGCTGGTTCATTTGCTGCAAACAAGATTTCTGCTTCTTTGGGGCTAAAACTTCATGCAGTAGTCATTTCAAATTGACGCTTCAAATACTAACCTCGGTGAGAAGAGTATTTGTGCATAGCGCACATACCATATTCTTTTGACATGAAATACGCATATTCGGATGGCTATTACCCTCCACTACTGTCACGCGCCCCTGAAGAAACATGTGCCAGAGGAAGGGTCATCCGTATTACCATTGACATTAGGCGGAACGACCGTGAAGACCGGTGGTGGTACATCTCGAGAGCTGACAGCGAAGGCCTTCACTGGTGCTTACGCTCTCATCGTGGTTCCAGTAAGCGTTCTTGCGTGCGAAGTGCAGTCCGCCTATGATTCGGTGCCGTTAAGTCCATAACAACATGTAGAAGATACCCTAGGCTTTCTCTCTCTGCTGACACGAGGATTTTTCCGCTACTGAAAGGAAGGAACAGCGCCACTAACATGCCGAGCAGCGTTTCATCGTCGCGTGCCGAACTTCTACCGCGAGACCAGCGGAGGATATTCGAGGCTCGGAGCAAGCGTGAAGTCAGCATCACCCTCATGCTGATCGGCTGTTTTTTTGTGGTGGCTGGCATCTCGGTCATCCTGAACATGTCGCTCAAGCCGCGGCCTGAGGGCCTGCTTGACTTCGGACCCCCAATCCCGTCCATAACGCGGATGGATACGACTAATCTGAGCTCCGTCATCACCAACTCCACGAACGGCGGCCCTGGGCAATCGGGGCCACAGAGTCAGAGCTTGGCCCAGGTACTCGGCTTGACAGCGCGCCGTGCATACAACGACACGGGTTCTCAAGACTAGGCGCAACGCGAGAAGACAGACAATGACCCGTGATTGTTTGGGCCACGAGGGTGGAGAAAGACGGACGCCGTGTCACGAGCAGTTGTGATCAGTAAAGACTTAGGGCCAAGAAAAGATGGCGGCTGTTCTGTCTTACTTTCTAGGTGTTTGGAATGATTTGCTATTTATTCTCTCGTGCATGTTCTTTTTAAACAACGGTGCTATGGCACAGGCCTCGTCAGTTCAAAGTTGCCAGTGCGATCACGATGTTTCTGCAAATGTGTAAAAGCGTGCATTGTTACCGCTCCTCAGAAACTAGAGGGGTTTCAATTGCAACTTTAATCAAGATACTTCAAGATACTTAATATCTAATCAAGATACCTTAATCAAGATACCCCGGAAACTAGAGGGGTTTCAATTGCAACTTTAATCAAGATACGTGCTTGAAAAAGTGTGTGCTGACAAATAGCCACATAGGAATATTCACGTTTCAATTCATATGCACGTTATCCTTATCTACACCACAATCTAACGCCAGCACACTCGGCCCCCATAGGCGATGTAATAGTAACGACAATGTAACGACCGTAAGATCACGCACCCAGAGTTTGGGCCCCTGCTTTCACTGCAGAGAAGTGTACCCGTTAGATGGTTAACTGCCATGGCGACCCAGTCTCAGAAACTGGGGGACTCAACTTGCCGATAATTCAGTTGCATATAAGACACCAATTTTCGTACTGTGTTATCTGCATAGTGACGTCTTCGTGGATATTCAGGGCTCGTTGCAGCAGTACGAGTGAGGTGCTCGTAACAATGGGGTACAGAAGAACAGTGCCGGTATAGCCTTTCCAATTCTCGCTTCATTGTGCACCGCAGCCAACTGGTTTAGGAAACCGGAGGCCTCCCTATAGGAGAAAGAAGTGAGCTTAACGGCTTTGCCAACCGATACGACGCCAAAAAGCCGACGTTCCCTGAAGGATAGAAGAAATCATGGGCCGGATGAGACCGTCATCACCTTCGTCGAAACTGTGCGGCGCCTCAGCACACGCTCGAACCTGCAGGCGACCGAGGAACCGAAAGTGCAAGATCTTACGAGAGGCGGGAAAAACGATATTTTCCGTAAACTCACTCGCGATTGTGGATGTATTTTTGAAAGCTACAGACACCTAAGCGCTCCTTTAGACGCAGTGACTGCGAATGAATCAATCTCAAATTGCCGTAAGTTTCGTCGCAATATCGTCCTCCTCGTCCTTTTTCCTTTGCGTCTTTCATTCTCTCCGTTAATGCTGCGGGGTTTGTAGCCCGAAACAACGCGTTCCCGTTTGAAGCGGTCCCGCTTTAATCCACTCCCGAAACGCCCTTCCAGTTTGGCCCGTCCCGTGTGCGCTCGTTCTCAAAACACCCCTCCCGTTTGACCGCTTCCTATTTCAACCCGTTCCCAAAACGGCCTTTCCCGTTTCAACCCGCTCCCAATACACCCTTCTCATTTGAACCCGTATCGTTTTAGCAAAATTAGCAAAATGCCCACAAAAGAATAAAGCTTCCGGTGTTCTTTACGCCTGGAGGAAAAATGAGGGCGAGCCATTTCCTCCAAGAAAATTTTTTTACTTGTACACTTCAATGGCCATTCTTTTACAGACATTTGCATATAAAGTGACCATTAGCCAGACATAAAATGAATTGTACCGTTGGCTTGGCCCATAATAGTTACCGCTTTCATAAAATACGTTTTGTTTTTGTAGTTAGCTAGACTTGCTATATATATTTCGCGAGATTTTTTTCCTGCGTGGTAATGAAACAGTAGCCCTGTACTACCCTTAATAAATTAATAATTGTAGTTTTTAAAAGACCCAAATTAGTTCTGGGGAAGAGCTACGGACGCTAAAATCTGGCACTGCGGCTGCGTAAAGGTTATATTTTGTTAATTCTCGTCTTTTCCTGTTTTGTGTGTGTTGGATATAAAAAGAAATGCATGTGCATTCGTATATAACACAATTAAATACCTTGAAACTGAGATATGCAATCGTCCGATCTAGAATTCACACCTCGACCGGAGTAGGCGTGCGAGCAACGCCTTCCAGACCGTTCTATTAACGCGGCACGAGATAGAAGGGTGGGGTTTCAGCTGTAATTCACCAACGCTGTACCGGGTCGGACGTAACGCAGCAACCCATGTGTTGTGTTTTATTTGGTGTCGCGTATCGTAAAACGGACCATTGGAATAAGGTTGCAGGCTAATGGGTCATCTCCGTAATTTGGCTCCGCCAGCCCTAACGTTGTTTTATGGTGGAATACATTTGACGCAACGTCAATTTAATTTTCAGGTTACGGTGGACGCAAGTAATTTTTGACTTTCGGTTACGTTGGACGTAACTCAGAACGGGGTTAAAATACAGTGGAACGTAGCTTTAATTTCAAACATCGCGCGCCTCGGTCGGAGTCACCCAAGTCGAAACTGGGTTCGTTATTCCGGGAAGGGACTAAATGGGAAAATAAGTGAAGTTCGTTTTGTACCGGGCTGAAGCGGGGGGGGGGGGAACAAACGAGACGGTTGAAGTGGGAATGGGTGAAAATGGGAACATGCCAAATGGGAAATTGAAAAAAGGGAAGGTCATTTTGCGCCGGGTTGAAGCGGGAGGGAACAAACGGGAAGGTTGAAATGAGAATGGGTTCAAACGGGAACCTGCCGCCACGGGGTGCATACATGGGTTGGAATCGCCAAGCAAAGGCCACATTTAGCGGATACGGACTTCGCTAATTGTCTCACTGTTGCCCATATTACTCATGTAAGCTTCAGTACTGTCTGACACACGTTTTCAAGTCGAAGGCCACAGCTCATTCACTACGTAAACGATTTGTTCGCTGAAGTAAGTGCGCGGCGAAGGTGCAGGGAATGCGTGTTGAACTCGCATTCTGTTGTTCGACCAGGGTTCGCATCCCTTATCCAATTAATTTTACATTCTTTGCTTTCATTCTGTTTACGCTACAGCCTTTTTTCGCACCTCTCTGGATTACGCCGACACCAGACGCGGAGTTATCGCTCAGTGGGGCATTCAATTCTTTCTAATTGATATACTACAGGTCCTCAATACTGGTCGTGAGGTAGCCCGAAGTCAAGCCCATGAATACATCTAGCGTAGTCGCTCCGACGTAGTAGAGCTGCGACGAATTATCCTCATATGGTGTCCGGATGCGCCAAAACCTTAAAGAACACGCCTCAATTCGAGAAACTCCTCCCCGGGACGCTGCAAAGTTAGTTGGTGCATTCGCACCACTGAATTCCAAGCAGCCTGTCGTAGACACGTAAAGGAATGGTGGCCTCCGCCGCCCTGCGGCTGCTCGATCATTATTCCTCTACCGTAGGGTCAACATCGCGTGGACTCCAGCACAGTCTGCATTGAGAGGCAGTAAATTTCCCTATCTACAGTAGGCAGTAGGTGCAAACCTCTGAGAAGATGAGAAACGGGGGTGGGGTGTCTGCTCTCCTCATCAGTGACCAGTTGCCCAGGTGTATACAGAACCAAGACACAGGCTTGTTGTATCGAACCACGAGACAGGCCAGTTCTCCAGTTCTGTCACATGATTAACCAAGGGTTCGCATTAAGGACTGTGGGCCCTTTTGACCATGCTGCCTTTGTTTTCAACTTTTCAACCTTATACATGAACTTCGTCATCTTTACATTATCATCAGTGCTAGTTCTGATGACCCCCGTGATAATAATCGCCTGTACATAATAATCATCCCCGTTTGGGTTGTTCCTCCGCCCAAGCGCCTCAATAAACGGTCGTCCCAACCATTCTCTCTCAAGTGGTGGAAGGTTGCGTTTAAATCCCGTAGTCTACCCCTCCAGCTGCACTCCTGAAGCTTCGTTCGGGTAGCCGTCTAACGCCGGAGACCCCATCTATGACGCTGGATCCTGCGAGCGCCTCGGCTCCATCACCCCCACAGTGCTTCGTAACCAGCCGGAAGCGTGATCCCCCCATATTCGCTTGTCTTCATGTGGCTTGACACCTACGCCAGAGTGCGCGTATTAAACCGGTGGGATGAAAAGCTCAAGTTACTAAGCGTTGCCTTTTACCTCTCCGATGTCGCCCAGACTTTGTACCTTAATCAGGAGGTCACCATCATCGGCTGAACCATTTTTGCCACTCAGCTGCGCCAGATTTTCGGATCGTCGAGAGATGGTTCGGACCTCGCGAAGAAGAAATTCGAGGGGTGAGAACGACATCCTCAGGAATCCTACACCTCGTACATTGAAGACGTGTCAGCTGTTTGCGGAAGGTCAACAACGACATGTCCGAGGCTCAATGTGTACGCGACATCCTAAAAGGAATTGGACATTTCGCTTGACTGCTCTCGCCATCTAGAATATCACCACCATTTCAGACGTAGGGGCTATACTCTACGATCTGCAGTCCATCCTTCTACAAAGGATATGTAGGAGCGGCACCTCGGCGGTGGCGACCGACGAGCTCTGATACGGGAAATCATTCGGGAAGCGCTTAAGGACCGCGGCTTCCCTATTCCCGCCGCTAGCTATCACTGCTCTGCTGCACCGCACCTGCGTGAAAGCGTTAGAAGAGCTCCCCGCATCAATTCCCAGTCGGGCGATGCCTCATCTTGGCGCCCCTCCGTCCACGCCGTTTTATTCGAAGGTCGCTGGGAAACCACCCTTGCCCTTGTCGCCGATTACCCCGTAGGCTCCTCCCGGCTATGTGGCGACGATTCCCTCCTGCCCCCGTCCCTTCAGTCTCACTATTCCTCGTGGTGACCGCAGCGTCCTGAGCATTCAATCAATCGACCAGTGTGTTACTACTGCAGAATCCGCAGGCACATTTCCCGTTTCGGTCGGAGGCGCCTACAGGCTGAACGACGCGGCTACGATACATATGGACGTGACGAAATGAGCCGTCATTTTGGCCACCGACAGCGCGGGTACACATCTCCAATGCGCCGGTCGTCACCCACTCCCGACTCCCGTGAATTGCCGCCCAATGGTCCTGGACCACGGCGTCCTTCCGCCTAGCCAGTTCGCCAAACTGTGTCACCGCTTCCCTCCGTCGTGCACGATGACACCAACCTCTCGGAAAACAAACAAACGGAGTTTTTTGGGGGAACTGCAGCCGTTGGGACCATTCCAAATCCTCCAGAGTGCCCGTCGAATATGTTGTGTGTGCATGTTGAAGGCATCTACATTGAACCGTTGGTGGACGCTGGTGCAAGTATTACCATTATTCACACGGACATGTGCAACGTAAAGTGAGAACACCGTATCGTGGCCCCTTATTGGGTGGTGTGAATGAAACTGATATCCAGCCTTCAGCCTACTGAACAGTACGTGTTTCTTTTGACGGATTTTGCCATCATATTCAGGGTGCAGTATTCTCCGCGTGCCCTTACGATCTTATTCTGGCTTGGGACGTTCTCTCCTCTTCGTCTGCTGTTATTTGTTGCCGCACACCTGTCATCAGCATTACAGGCCATAATCATTCAGCTGATTCGGAAAGAGGGACGCTTTCTCTCGTTCTAACTGCCGACCACGTCCTAGCTCCCCGTCAAGAGCGCGTAGTATAGTTTCTGTAGTACCAATCGTTGAGGGTGACGTGCTGATCATATTATATGGCCGTCTCCTTTCGAGGACTTTCTGGTGCCGCATGCCTCATCCGATTTAACCAAGGTACACTGTTATACCAGTGCATAAGACAACTACCGGAGCAGTTCTATTTCCGCAAGGATGCACAATTGCTGTTGTTTCTGATGCTGAAGTCACCGTACTTGAATCAACCCCCGTCCTATCCGTCTGGCGTCGGTGCCCACTTCTAACAACGTGCCTCGTTTGGCTCCTACTGGACTGTTCTTCCCCACATCCCTCCAGCCTTTAATGTTATGCCGTTCGGACTGTTCAACGCTCCGGCAAAGTTTGAGTGGAAGATGGACTCTGTACTCAGAGGGCTCGAATGTAGGACATGTTTACGCTACCTGGACGCCATCGTTGTCTTCTCGTCGACGTTTGATGAACATCCTCAGCGCCTAGATGAAGTGCTAACGTGCATCTCTAACGTTGGACTTCAGCTTTACTAAAAAAATGTCATTCTACCAGCGCAACACATGGTAGTGGGCCACATTGGAAGCGAATACGGCATACTGCTCGACCCTGACAAAATTCCGGCTGTTGTAGGCTTTCCTCGCCCGCTTACACAAAAAGATGTTCGCAGCTTCCTCGCGTTAGCTTTGTATTTCCGCATCTTTGTACGGAACTTCGCCACAATTGCTTCTCCTCTCAACCAGCCCCTACAGGCAGGCATGCGTTATGATTGGTTTGACAAGTGTTAACGTGCTTTTGAAGCCCTGAAAGCCGCCCTTGCATTTCAACCAGTACTCTGCCACTTTGATGAAACAAAGCCCATCATCATTAAAACCGACGAAAGTGGTCATGGCATCGCTGGTGTTGTTCATCAAAGCGATGCCCAGCCTCGGGAGTTGGTGGTTCCATACGCAAGCCGTTCGTTGACACCCGCAGAGAAGAATTATACCACCACGGAACAGAAATGCCATGTCATCGTTTGAGAGTTCAAAAATTTCGGCCGTTAATTTGCTTTGGTGACAGATCACCATGCGCTCTGCTGGTTATCTTCCCTAGAAAACTTGTCTAGGCGCCTTGGCCGCTGGATTATCCGTGTCCACCAGTACGATGTTTCTCCGACGTATAAGTCTGGGAAGGAGCATATGGACGCGAACGCAGTGTGTTGTGTTCCATTGTCCTCTACATCTGCTGCTGCACCGGTGCCCTCAGACGAGACACTCATGTTAGCATCAGTAACCCCCCCTCGCCCCCCCCCCCCCCGCTAATGGCAATGGACGAGCTGATTTGTCATTTCTGCAACATGCAAACGCGTACTGTCGTACTATCACTGGCCACCTCGATGGTCGTGTGTAACCTACCAACAGCCGTGCGCGTCGTCAACTGGACCAGTTCCAGGTGCTACAAAATGGGCTTTACCCGCAAACTTATGACCCCAATGGTAGCAAATTGGTTCCTGTAGTGCCTCGGTCACTGCGGCGTCGTATTCTAGAAGAGTATTAACGCAACAGTTGGGAACCTTGGTTTCGCAAAAGCAAACCAGCAAACACCAGCCGCTACTTATGACCTGGCCTCTCAACAACAGTGGCAAAATACGTTTTGCCAGCGTTTTGCCTCTTGCCAGCACCACAACCGCTCGACTACTCCTCCTACAGGATTCCTGAAGCCTCTTCCTTATCCATCGGCTCCCTTCGAAACCATCGCCATTTCCTGTACGGGCCTTCACCTTTGACCCAATCTGGATTCCGTTGGATTGTCACCGCCATAGACCATTCGTACAGATACGCTGAATTAGCACCCATTGGAGCTGCCGCGGGTGCTGAACTGGCCGACTTCATCCTCCTCAGCATAATTTGGACCATGGAGCACCGCGCCCCCTCCTGAGCGACCGCAGTCGGACTTCTCTGTGAACAATTAATTGAAGAGCTGCTGGGTGTGTCACACACCAGTTATCATTCCTATACAAATGGTCTAACTGAGCGTTTTCAACGTACCCTTTCCGACATGCTTTCCATGTACATAAGTTCTGATCCTCCCTCTTGTTACTTTTGCTGATAACACCGCGGTGTAAAAGACAACTGGTTACTCGCCATACTTTGTTGGATTTGGCCGCTCCCGATCTGTTGCCTTTGACTCATCTTTCTTCTGTATCCCCATCTCTTCTGACACACCTGCTGAAAATCAGCACTAAAAATTAACAGCAAGTGCGCAAGACCCGCTATGACAAGACACATCGGTCTGTTCGATTTCGCCCAGGCGATGAGGTGCTCTTGTGGACCCCTTATCCTGTTCCCGGTATCTGCGAGAAGTTCCTGCATCATTTGATTAGACCATAAATAATCATCGAGGAAGCTTCTCCGGTCAACTGTCGCGTCACGCCAGTAGCTCCACCCACAGACCGTCCTCACCGTGGTACCGAAATCATGCATGTATCTCGGCTGAAACCATTTAGGCACCGTACCACTGACTGTACCATGGCCAGGCGGCCGTTCTCGTTCGCGAAGGGGGAATTCTTGCGTCCTTTTGAACACGCTACCAGTGTTTTCAACCTTTCACATGAGCTTCCTCATCATCTGTGCATTACATCAGTGTTAATTATGATGACCCCTGCATCGTCATCGCCTGTACAGAATCACCTTCCCCCCTTGGGTTGTTCCTCTACTGGAACGCATCTATAAACGGTCTTTCCAACCGTTCTCTCTCAGGCGATGGAAGTAGACACTTTGACCAACCTGGTCCGTGTGAATTAGGTATACGGGGTATAGAAAAATACCCCCGTATGTGTTCTCACCCTCGTTAAATAACAAACACATATCGCACGTCACGCCATGGGATTCCTCCCGAGACTCGCGTATCAGCTATTTGTAGCAAGTGGTATGCGCAAAACGCACGTTTCCTCGAATTGCGGGCTTTGTTACAAGCATTTTACCTGCAGTTCGAAATGGTTAATTGCAATCAACATGACTAAATATGAATGCTTCGACCATTGTATTAATGGTAAAGCACTCATATTCAGTATGGTGCTTCACCATTCAGTCAGTATGGTGAGAAAATGCTTATTTTCCACCCTATAAAATTGTCTCAAAGAAGGAATGGAATTTTTTTTTGACGAGAAGTTACTTTGGTGCATAATAGATGAAAATGACCCTCACGGCTGAACAACGCTGCAAGATAGGAACCGAGCAAGCAACCAAATACACCTCTCTGCGAGCTCTGCGCATTCCAATTTTATCCATTGCTGCCCCATCGATCGCATGTTCAATTGTTTGTAATATGGAAGAGCCCATGGCAATTCTGTTTTCCTCACACGAGATAACACCTTAAAACTCTCCAGCAACAGACTGGAATATATGGCTGTTGATCGCCGCCGTGGGCGCTGGCGTAGCGGCAAAGGCCAATCACAGCGGTTTAGCTACGCCAGAAATTTCTGCAGCCGCTGCGTGCAGTGAAAGGAACATTTACGAAGCAACTTATTGATGCGAAATCACTAGTTCACTCGGTAAGTCTCCAATCCGGCGCCGTCGCGAACAGATGGCACACAAAATCTCCGACGGATGCCACGTGAATGGCTGGCGGTTCAAAGAATAAAAGATGCGCATGAAAGAATAAGCGCTCGGAATAACACCGAATTCACGAGGGAACCCCTCTAAACAAAGCAAAGTATTTCAGTTCAAAAGGAAATTGAGAAGTTTTTTTGGGGGTGGGAGTCAAACCAGTTAGCACACGAGCGCGCATTCCCAACGCACCACAGCTCTATGGCTCTAGATAACTAAAGGTGGACCTAGTGAATGCGTTGTGGCCTTTGACCATGCATTGTGTATGAGACCCACGTACTGAAGCTTACATAAGTAATTTGAGCATTCTAAAACAGAAGTGGCAATTAGACAAACAGTAAAGTACGTTCCCGATAAATGTATCTGGCGCTTGGCAGTGCCACTGTTATCAACTAACAGATGAAAAAAAAAAGATACAACAAGGAAAAGAATGATGAGGACTATAATCGAAGGTGCACTGATGCTTTCGCAAGCACTGCATCAAATGAGTTCTTAGGTGCCCTGGTAACTTATTCGACCGAATCCCCATCAGCTTACGAAACTTGTCTATGAACCCCCAAGGGTGTACCTACTCAATCGAAGGACAGTTATGGCCGGCAGTAGAAACGACAAGTCGGGGCAGAGTTGTTAGGGTGCACTAACAAGTACGCTTTATTGTTTGAATCTGTACTCAAGGTGTTAACGCAAGCACAATATTCCAAGATGGGCTAGGTACCGCAGGAGGCATTGGGTGCCTATTGGGTTTCACTCTGCTGCGCTGCCAGCCACACCAGCGTTTAATTACTCCAGCAAGCACCACACACTCTTCAAAGTCGCCATAGAGAGCAGCAAGTGTTAACCTCGAGATTTGTTTGGGCGGCACTCCTTGAATGCTTTCTTGACGAACTCAGCTTCTTCCTCCTGAAAGAAAAAAAAAACAGATTTATTTTAGATTCTGGGCTTGCGTCGAAGGACAGCTCTATCGCATGCATTTTAGCTGTCTCTGTATGGGACACATCAGCGACACATGAAATAATTACTTTGGCATTGTTTCAGCATGCGGCGAAACGAGAATGAGAAAAAAAGGTACTGCCGTGTAGTTGAGTGTCATTGCATGCGAATCATACAAATCATACACTCTACGCTACAACAACGTCCATGGGTGTGTCTCAAACATATGTTGTTTTGTTCCCTTCTGTAAGGCATGGGCACGTTTTGGAAAAAGTAATAACAATACTACTTCGTTCACATAAGTCGAGGGGTTTCAAATGAAGTTCAAGAGATAGTCGACAGCTGCACGTTTCTTTCCACGAGCCTCCATTCGCTCCACGCAGGACGACCTTAACAAAAGAATTGGCGTTCAAGTTCGCTTCGTTTTCGTGTGGTTAAATCTTTCACAGAGACAGTCTCATACCAATGAGTCAAAGATCGTTAGGTTTTAGTCGTGGACAGGTGGAACAGCCCAAAGACTGCACGACAGAAGCAGATGACTGCGACAGAGGGCTCTAGTCTTCCTACGTCTTGTTTCTGTACCCTTGTAGTAGTGGTGCATTCGTTGTCGCTGGAGAACGTGCACCAAACAGCTGGTTGAGTCTAAGTTCTTTTAACAGCAAAGCTGCTGTAGGTCGAGCCCTTTGGTCCGTTTGCTGTAGGTCGTGAGCATGCAGCGGAAGGAGCAAGTTTCGAGACCCACTGATAGAGGGAGCAGTGGTCCAGCAAGGGCGGGTTCCTCTTTCCCCGCTAGGGGAGGGGTAGGCAACCTCCCGCCGCTGACGTTTAGCTGCCAACTACTTTGCACGAACCGTAGAATTTGCGCGGCGACGGCGCTGTCGTTTTCGGGCGAGCGCCCGTTGAAGATTGAGCCTACACAAGACAACCACAGCTCCGCCGTTTTTGGCAGATTTCACGCCGGTTAAAACTGGGTTAATTGTTTTATCGGCATAAATACGCCACCATTGGGCCCACACCTAACGAAAATCTCAGGTGAGCCCCATCATTAGACCGCCAACATAGATATATCTCGTTTACCCTGAAGGTTACAGGACCTTGTGCACGTGGGAGTTATTTACTCGTTGCAATAAAGACTGTTTATGCAGGGACGAAAACATATTGGCAAAGCACTACTGCTCCGGGCTCATCGGCCCATTGAACTTCTCCGTGCCCAAGGACGCAGGCTCAATCCCTGCGGCGGCAGCCGCTTTTCTGATGGAGGCGGAAAGCAACAACGCCTGTGTGTTCGAGATTTTGGCGCACGTTAAAGATCCCCAGGTGGTCAAAATTAATCGGGAGCCTTCCACTACGGTGCGCCCATAACTGTGTACTTTTGGCGCCTTAAACCGCATAATCAATCAAATGCAAAAAGTGAATAAAAATTACCGTCGTAAATGGTACCAAATGGCACCGTTAATGGTACCAAAAGTCACGTTATTTCAGCGGCAAAAATGGCTCAGTGAAGGAGCGCGGTGATGCTATGGCGCCGCTGCACCGCTATCGCATGTGCTGACCGCTGCTCGGCGTGCGGGCATTTGTATGTGAAAGTACAGCCTGAGCGCCGAACGGGCATTAGGGGAACGCGATGTTCCCACACGTAAGTAGTCTTAAGGGCACTCTGCAACACTGCTAATAAAGGCTTTTACTCTTTGCTTCGCGTCAGGAAGCATTGCGAAAGCTACAGTTATCGCCAGCCCGGAGCGGCACTGCGTGATTTGCCTTCGCAGCAATCCGTTTTCTGTTTCTCCGTTGCTTTGTGGCTATCGAATGCGTTCATTGCTACTACAGAAGGGAAGCGGCCAATACTTGCTCCGCTACAATGTTGTAATGACACAAATCGAGTACTCAAAGAACGACGAGAGTCGGGAAAGAGAGAGATAAAAAACTCCCACCTCCCCTCGCGGGAACCCCTGTGTAGATGCGACGCATAGGCGGAGCGGCGAAGGGACCGCGTTTTATAGCGCGCATAACGTTGAGGGGACTGCGTAAGCCGGTCCCAGTCGATGACGACGTTGGCGTACTTGTAAAGCGGCGTGGACTCTAGGTGTTTGAGCCAAGCGTGGATGTTGCTTCGCCGGCGAACGGCACACCAGTTATATGCGCAGCGCGCCCGAAGGAGAGGAAACCGCGGAAGAGAGAGTACTGCACATGCGCCGGCCCCAGCGCGTCTGCCGCGGCCATGACGCAACACAATCCAACACAATCCACTTTAATCCAATCTAATCCAAATCCAATCCAAGCCAAGCCAAGCCAATCCAAGCCAATCCAATCGAATCCAATCCAATGCCCCTCGCGATAGAGTGTTCGCTATCGGAGAGGAGAGGGGGTGAGCGGCGGAGAGCGCAGCTCGCGCGGCGAGGAGAATGGGGGAGGGGTGTGGACGGACAACAACAACGCCGTATGGAGGGACAAGGCGAGTGAATCAGATGCTCTGCATCTAAAATCTTTTGAGCAGGGGACCAATTCCCTAAAACGAGAGGCCGTATTTGAAACGACGCGGTAGCGCTATGCAAATGCCTGTGCTTTGGTGTTGGGCAGCCGCTTTGAGGGCCGAAGACATAGCAAAAACCCCTGAGGGGAGCACTGTAACAAGAGCGCAAAGGGAATACTGGGTGTTGCTTTTACAGTGCTGCGTGTCGTCTTGCGCCCGTATTACAGTGCTCCCCTCAGGGGTTTTTGCTCTGTCTCCGGCCCTCAAAGTGGCTCCCCAACACCAGAACACATGCATTTGCATAGTGCTACCGCGTCGTTTCAAAATGACGGCCTCTCGTTTTAAGGAATTGGGCCCCAGGTTTGCGAGTTATCTGATGGGCATACAGCAATAATTTTTTTGGCTGGAGTACTTTTTGACCGCCATTCTAAGTACTGGATGTGTTTATTGACTCCGTTCTGGAAGCATTTAAGACCCAGAAAAAAGTTGAAAAAACGTGTTGCTTTTTAAGTTTCTGCCAAATTTTTCGCTTGTACCTTTGCTGTTCTTTGTTAGGCGATGGACTACAAGCTAATGAGATTAGGGTGCCTGAAACTACTTCCCAAAAATATTGTTTTGAGTTTCCGGAATGAATTGTCTAGTCAGAAAAAGGGGCTCTGGTTTCCTCAAAACTGCTCCCAACTTCGTGCCGAACGAGCCCAAAATACTCCTGCACAGTTTTTTTTTTACGTAAACAAGGCGAGAAAGTCGGTCCTATTCGCTGGCAGACCATCTCTCCCCACCCTGCTCCGGCCATTTCCACCTCTACATAAAAACCTTACTGCTGAGTCGCCAGTCGATAGAGATATATAACGGCCTCAAATACAAACGTCATAAACGGAGTTAATTCCGCCACTTCAATACCCTCCTTCCTCCCCCTTCCGAGCATCTCAAAAGCCGCCAAGCCACGTATATTTGGGAGGGCAAGCCAACTCACTTCCATGCCACCTTTTCCACTATCGCATATACTCAACCGCCAAGACCCCCCTTGCTTGCAGTCAGGTTTGTGCGGTTTACCCCAACTTGGCCCTGCCCTCGAACCCCTCAACACCCCACTACATCTCCACCGACTCTCTACCACACTTACGAACATTCCCTTTTCCCTGAGCGCTGGGTGACTCCTCCAGCAAATCTACGTGTGATGCTATGGCCCCAACTCATCGGCCGCATAACATTTGTAATCGACCGCAAACTTCCTCGCCACAAACCAGTGACGTCCCTGCATGCCCTAGCCCGAACTCTATGGCCACTGTCCAATGAACTAAATTTGGACGATTCAAATACGAATAGTTTATTAAAGTTACATTACTGCTATGGTGTTGTGAGTGGCCGCGATGTCAAAATGGCGCCAGAAAACGTCAGCGTGCGCCATTAAAGCTTGTCTTCCCAATCGTAAGGAGGAGATAAACGGTGGGCGAAATCTGTGTTTCCTTAACGAAGCGGTGCTTGTACATCACTCTTAAGCCTGTTGAACGCTGAGCCATGATAAAACTTGTAACCAGGGGTTCAAATCCAGCATCAGAGCGTCCGAACAACTGAGACTACGCAGCGATGACCTGCAACGGTGTCCTGTAGCAAACCGTCGTTGAATGAGGCGGCTCCATCCTCTATCGTAACCTGGTTGCCCTCGCGTTCTATGTCAATCACCCAGGAAAACATTTTTTTAGAATCTCTTCAGCTAGATCTTAGCCGCTCGATTGAAGCTACCTACGTAATGGCTGCGATTTGGGGCCACCAATTGTAGTTCGTATGGCCGTAAGTGGGAAGGAAAGATAAGAAGAGGATAAGAAATTACAAACAGATGCTTACCGTGAACAGCCGCTTCAGCACTTCACTCTGAAAAGGAATAAAAGAATAATTCGCTGATCAAGAGCATCGAACATGATTGGCAATCAATTAATATTAAACATCAATGAATGTATCAAATTACAATTATAACATTTATTAATCTTTTGTAAGCGCAATATAATGATTCCTATAAATAGGATAGTGTTGCTTGTTTTTAACTAAGAGTTTATTTGAGAGTTTGAAAAGATATGCATCAAAGAGATTTAAAGAAAGATAAGTGGAAAGGAAACAGGAAGACACCACCATTTCTCCTAAACACTACAATGATATTTGAAGAAAAAAGTAAGGGTGTCCACAAGCATATGCATATGCATATGCATATGCATATGAACCACCACCACCACCACCACCATCATCATCATCATCATCATCATCATCATCATCATCCTATCTACGCCCACTGCAGAGAGAGAGAGGAATTTTATTGAAATGAGAAAACACAGAAAGGTCGGCCTGATGGTAGTATATCTGGCCAGCTATTCTGTACGCCCACTGCAGGGCAAAGGCATATCCCATAGATCTGCAATTATCCCGGTCATGTGCAAACTGCGACCAATTTATCCCCGCAAATTTCTTGATTTCATCTGACCATCTAACTTCCTGCCGCCCCCGGCCACGCTTGCCTTCTCTAGGGATCCACTCTGTTACCCTTAATGACCAATGGTTATCTTGCCTTGGCATTACATGTCCTGCCTACACCCCTTTCTTCTTCTTAATTTCTACTAATAGGTTCTTAACACGCGTTTGTTCCCTGACCCACTCCACTCTGTTCTTGTCCCTTAATGTTACACCTATCATCTTCCGTTGCATTGCCCGCTGAGTCGTTCTCAATTTAAGTTGAACCCTCTTAGTGAGCCTCCAAGTTTCTGCCCCGTAAGTGAGTACCGGGAAGATTCTTCTTCGGGGACAATGGTAGGCTGCCATTCATTAACTGAGATATAATTATATGTATGTATATATATATATATATATATATATATATATATATATATATATATATATATATATATATATATATATATATATATATATATATATATATATATATATATATATATATATATATATATAAATGTGTGTGTGGGTGTGTGTAGAGAGAGCGACAGAGAGAGGGAAAGCTGTGGACATAATTACTCCGTGGTAAAGTTACGGTTCCACGTACTACCACCACGACACCATAATTAGGATAACACACTACAATTTTCATAATGTTCATACATTGCTACTAGCAAAAAAAAAATGAGCAAAAAGTACGTAGCTAGTTTTATTAGGCGTATTATGGTATGTACTCACAAAGTCCACATCGGCATCACACTCCCTCTTGATAAGGGCGGCGAGGTTGTCTCCCTGCTTGCGAACGATGTCCGTTGCCTTGCCTCTCAGCTGCAAAAAAGGTCACGTCTTACACTGAATTATTCTTACATCGAGAATAGTTAACAGGTAATGGGTTTTTATCCGAATTATACACCGGAATTTGGCCCACTTTGTAATGGGAGAGCAATGTCTCAGCTCCCGGGGAAGTGTGACTAGTCACTCCGACTACACAGTTCCCAATTAGTGACATGACAAACACACGCGTTAACGTTACGCTGCAGTAGCATTATGATGATGGCGAAGTAAATTCTACTAATGACAGGGCCGCAAAACAGTCATCAGGTGACACGTGCCCCCCTCCCCCCAACACACACACACACACACACACACACGCACGCACACACACACACACACACACACACACACACACACACACACACACACACACACACACACACACACACACACACACACACACACACACACGCACGCACACGCACACACGCACGCACGCACGCACGCACGCACGCACGCACAACCTATGGATTGGCCCAGAAGCCACCAATAACCATCAAACATTTCGGAAATTCTGGCCACCATACCGCAAAATTAATGTGCTCAGACACCTCTGTAGGGATCTGGATAGTAATTGATATTCATGATCGCGATGGGGTTGTTGATCAATGCTCTACGTGAATTTATCACCATTACTAATGATACCAGTGAGGTTGCACGTGCTCGCACAGGGTCTTTGTAGAAAAGGTGGGTAGGCAAATGATATCGAAAGGGACATTTTATTGAAGGTTATTAGCCATGAACCCGGAGCCAGTAATACGATAAGAGATATTGCACAAGACCAGCAGCAGTGGTTATTGCATTGCAAGAAATGGGTATAAGAGCTATAAGTGGTTATAAAACCCCAGCGCTCTTCTGTGGTGTGTTTTCTAGTCCCTGTCAATTTTTGCGCTGAACTGTACATAATGGAATACCAACAAGGCCAGTCAATTACGTTACTAGGTTATAAAACGTTCTCAAGCTTCTGGCTTGACCCACCGTGGTGGCTCAGTGGCTAAGGCGTTGCGCTGAGCAGGAGGTCGCGGGTTCGATTCCCGGCCGCGGCGGCCGCTGTTCTGATGGAGGCGAAAAGCAAAAACGCCCATGCGTACGAGATTTCGGCGCACGATAAAGATCCCCAGGTGGTCAAAATTAACCCGGAGCCCTCCACTACGGCGCGCCTCATCGCCTGCGTTGCGTCGGCGCGTTAAACCCTACAATTAGTCAATCAAATCAAGCTTCTGGCTTGAGCTGAGTACTTGTTCATTACGAATAATGTTAACACATTCTGTACTCACCACTTTGCCGGCAACGTGAAGCTTTGGTGCATTTTCTTTAATTCGGGCTCGTGCGAACGTCGTTCGTAATATGGGAAAGTGGGCTATGGGAAACGAGACGCTGCATTGGGCGCTAGAAAACAGCATGACATGGCTAGAGGGATCATATACGACTTCGACCGGCCACGGCATTTTTTCTGCGGGCCACTTTTCCTCTGTCGGTCACTGCTCACGTTTAACCGACCCCTTTAACCTCTTCGAAAGGCATTTCCCAGTGCCTGTTTGGTAGGGAGACCGCTTACCCAGATACAGTCAAACCTCAATATAACGGATCACGCGGGACCGCCCAAAATCGTTCGTTATTTTGAAATGTCGTGGTAATGAAAAACTTGCGGTTATAAGCCAGTGCACAAACCTAGAAGGGAAAATGACGTACCTTGGAAGATATACGTGTGTGCAGACAAGCACACTTTAAAATAAAAATGTTGCATCCACTTCAGGACAGATTTATTTGAAAAATCACTTTTTTGTTTTTCTGGCGAGTGCAGCACGCACGACGGATGGAGCACCACCTCATCGGGTAAATCATTGCACCGAGCGATGAGTGTGTGGACTTTGTTCATGTGCACTAAAGCATCAATTTTCGGCACTATCTTATATTCTTCTGTGTTATTTCGCGTCGCGACGATGACTGCTTTCGCTTCTACTGGGCTGTACCACTAGCAGCATTCATCATTGGATCTCGCACAAACTTTGCAAAAAGATCACTTTGAACAAAGAAATACCTGCCGGCATGCGTGAATATCGCGAACAACGACCGACCCACCGACCGGCCACCGACTGACACCCAAAGCCATTAGAGAGAAAACGGGCAGGCGGCTAGGCTGGCTAGGCTACTGCACTTGGGGGAACGCACACAGAAACTGCGGGTTCGGTTTCACGCCCAAGTTTCGGCGCTAATAATTTACCTGAATTCGTAATACAGGAATCCCTCCATGTAACGAAGTCAGCGGGACGGCCAAAAATTTCGTTATAAGCAGTGTTTCGATATAAGCGAAAACTAGAGAAAAGCTGAAGCATTGGATGTTTAATTGCGCCACAGCTGTGGGGACTCAAAACACAATGTATTCAGTGAAGCAAAGCTTTATTTAGGGGCAAAAAAGGCAGGTAGCTTAGGATCTTTCGAGTTCTTGCTGGGCGCGAGCCACCCCTGCTCCAATTTGGCGAAGCATTGCATGATGTTGCGGTTTTTTTTTTGCGAAGCATGATGTTGCATGATGTTTTGCGAAGCATGATGTTGCGAAGCATGATGTTGCAAAATTTTTTAAACAAAAACGCCCAGGTGTCGACATTTCGGCGCACGTCAAAGGATGCAATGTGGTCAAAATTAATCCGGCGCCATCCACAACGACATGCCTCAAAGCCGAGGTAAAGTTTCGGCGCATAATACTCTCTGTATTTGTAATGTAGCTTCAAATTATGGCATTGGAAACTATGTCATAATGAGTATTTTTTTACATTCCAAAACCTAAACTCTTGTTGCACCGAGAGGGGCAATAACGTTTTAAAATGGCAAACTTGCCATTAGCAGGCGTTTGAGATGTAGCCACATACGTACATCCTTGTACGCCGCATAAAATCCACATCACGAGATCCTTATATAGCCACTGTCATCGGCATCAGTAGTGTTTTGTTTCGGAGTCTGACAGCAGGTTCGACCAAAGCAGTACAATTTGTTTACCTGAGTTGGAACACGTCCTGCCATGCAACTCAGCGTCGTCTTGATCTGGGCGTTATTCAACCCTGTAAAATATAAACAAAATAAAATTAATAGACTCAAATTGGTTCGATTGGTAGACTAATCGAACATTTGCGTTGTGGGTAGTAGAAACGCTACGCAGAGTTTGTGCGAACAGAACTTCACCTAGTGGTAGTTGTTATGTGTTCCCGGTGAATGTGCGTTGCAAACCCTATAGTCATATCCAACTGCACCCAACACCACTACAGCCTTTTTACATTGGGGACACCCCCAAAATTCGTAACAGCCACCTAGGTGGCTCATTGACTGTAGCGTTGTATTGATAACGCGAGGATGCGGATACTATCGGCGGCAATGACACTTTCTGTAATGGTGGTCGAAGTACAAGAACACCAGGTTTTGGCGGAAGGTAAGCTTTTTATTCAAGCAGAAAGTTCAGCCATCGTTACTGGGTATTTTGAGGCTTTGAATCCTCCAATCAATAAAGGGAACCTCACAAAGGTTAATGGTCGGCCTCCGTGTTTCCAGATTCGGTTCACATTTAGGGTTCAAAAATTCTGTAATCCCTCCTAACCTTAAAGGAACTCTGCAACATTTTCCATAAACGCTTCCATTCTTTCCTTCACATCTGGAGGGTCTGGAGGCATTGCTAAAGCTACAGTTATCGCCAGCACGAAGAGGCACTGCGTGATTTTCTCGTCGCCTTTGATACGCCTTCCGTTCCTGCTTTGATTTTTTTTAATCAAGTGGATATCCAATGCGTTCATTGCTTCGATTGCAGGAAAGCCGACCAAGAGCCTCTAAACCACTGTAATTACGCAATTCCAGCGGTCGAAAAATGCCAAGAGCGGGAAAGAGAGAAAAATCTGTTCAGCAAGATTCTGAGTTATTTGAGGGGAATAGAGCAGTAATGTTTGGCTGGGGTACTTTGTCAACCCCTAATATAAGTACGCATGTGGTGGTTGATTACGTTCTTCAAGCATTTAAGATTCCGAAGTAAGTTGAAAAAGTGTTGCAGGGTTCCTTTAAACCGAATGTACAGTCGCATCCACACGTCCTTCAAAATCCGTTAGCATTCGTAGATTTATATTATACCACTTACATATGGTGTCCGGGGACGCAAATCAAATACTCAACAGGCACATAACGTCCTGAAGCTTTGAACCTTAAACTAACATTCATGCTAAGAGTCGCTGTTATGACTGTATTATGGGCTGAATACCAATGAGCGTCGCCGATCATGTTGAGAATGATTGCCCTTAAATGGCGAAGCCTTGTACTCAAACACGCTGTAGTTGCGTTGCCGTGAGAAAACATTTTTGTCTCAGAATGGGCTGCATGCCTGTCTCCTTCCACCGCATTTTAAGCCGCTCTAGCACCATTTGTAACTAAGGCTAAAATATTTACCGGGGTTGTCTTTTTATAGTTCTAGCAAGTAACGTTTATCAACAAGATGGAATTGTTTATTATTTCGGTCTGTTTGTTCAGTTATTTATTTGGGAGTAGCCACCGAACCCATAAGCCTTTTTAGGTAGCGCACTACTCACCACAATTTCACAAAATGTTAGCAATGCTTAAAAGATGGGGAAAAAATCTCAATGCATTGAATGTACCCTCTAAAAAGGCTGCGTGGTCAGTTTCGCCTCAACATAGTAGAAATAACGAATTATTGCAATCAATCCCGCAGAGTACGCCGATGGCGTACCACCGCGCAAGCCTGAGCTATAAGGATGTGCCCCGTCATGGTTCGCTTCAAATAAAGTTTCATTCCCTTCCCCCCCCCCCTCTCTCTCTCTCTCTCTCTCTCTCTCTCTCTCTCTCTCTCTCTCTCTCGCGGCGGAAATCCCATTAGGGGACCTATCGCATTCTGGCCAGTGCAGCTTGCTGGGGCATTTGATGCATCTGAAAGTTAAAAAAAAAAAAAAAAACCCGCGAAAAAAGATGCAACCACGAAGGAGAGCAGAGAGAACTAGCAATGACGTTTTGTTTTGCACTAGCAACTCACAGAAATGTCTCTAGTCCAGCGTGTGTCTTGTCGCTTCTCTCCTCCGTGCTTCCGTCCTTTTTGCTGGTTTTTTTTCAACCATCAAGATGTAAATTATTTCGTGTGGTAATGTGATATCATCCATTCTTGTGTGTGAGTTTGTGTCACAGAAGGAGTACATATATATGCGCGACACGAACATTCAAACTGCCAATCAAAGAGCGTGACAAGCACAAGACTTCGGAATGCATGCCGGAATTTCACTTCTTAACAACTAAAATAATGCACTCAAGCAACCGCGCGAAAGTAATTGTACAACGGAGTCAAAGGAGTACACAACACAAAACGCGATTGAGCGGGGTATCATCAGCGTAAGATACAAAGCGCGATTGCGACTTAGCATATAAATTTCAGCCAACCGGCGTAATCGAAATTGGAAGGACCACAGTTTTATCTAAGCAGAAAAATACGGCGCTGTACGTTTCATTGTGGGTTCGAGGTGCTGCTGGAATTTGGCTTAGAAGCGCTAGCGTCATGTTACTTGCATTAAAACTTCGACGGATAGTTATGCATGATACCTGCTGAGATGAAACTTCTGACGGTTGTACAGCCATTTCAGTGATTCAACTACATATAATTGGCCCACAGGAGTTCTGATAAATACGGTGTTATGCCGTTGAAAATTCGACGATGTTCCAATCCCACGATGTATGAACTAATGCCGGCAAGTGATTGAAACTCAACCTAATGATAGAGCCGCATTAGCGCCAAATCGCAGTAATACATTTGCGAGATAGCAACATTGGATTGAGAGTCACAGAGCATTCGAGAGAAAGTTGGCATTGCCTAAAAGCGTTTTCTGTCGGCAGGCACCGGAAACAATTGAGCCGGAAACAAATAGGTGGCGGTACAGCTTTTCCGCATTATTCGGAACACGGGTTTAGCATTTTCTCACGTACATAAGAATTCTCTACCAAAAGAAACACGGGACGACCAGGCTTACCGCAAACTTCGTGTTTGGCCTGGACGAACATGGCTGCGGCCAAAATGATTGCGCAGAGGAACAGTCCCTTCATTGTGCACGGTGAAAGAGGCTGGTGGACAAGAGCTAGACGTCCAGCAAAGGTATTTCACGCGAATGATACTTCGGCAGCCGCTGCTTTCCCTCTTATATATGCATTGCACGCGCTTTCGCGCAGCTTTTCCCGCGTGTGTGAAGAACATCCCAAGTAGTACCTGCGAGCTCAGCAGCATTTTTTTGCCTTTTTCGCTTGTATTAAACGTCACGGCACACGCGCAGACAGATTTAACTCCTTTTCTAAGCGCAACGTCCACACAAGGCAGCAAGAACATAACCTGAAGAAACGAAAAAATAAAACAACAAGACGCGTTCTTTTTTCTCTTCACGTGTCATTGTAGAACTGATAGTGAATATGCGTCATGAAACGGGAAACCTTTTTTTATATGCGTGACATAGCTCGACGAAACTTAGCAGTTTCTGAGTTTCGTTTTTTTTTAAGTTGTTTTTGCGTGGGTATTTCCAATCACATTCTCGGCATCGAATTCTCGGCAGCGCGTGCTGTGATCCCAGAACCCTTATGAACGACCTTGATACCCCTGAATAGGAAAAATAGCTGAAATATATTCACAGCCGCAGTTCTTCCTCCACTGTGGAAAAACGTATGAATCATCAGTTAGTAAGAGGTGGTCACTAGCCCTGGTGGCGTATTTACAGGTTTGGGACCACTTGTGCACTCGGTTTCTTACAAAACACGAATGATCAAAGTACAGATAACACGCATGGCTACAGAAGGTACACGTATTTATTTTTCCCATCATTTGGTTATGGTATTGACTATAAATTCGTGAATAAGTAATGAATCTTGGAAGGGCGACAGTCTTTTCCTATCAGACAAACACGTAGCTGACCGCTTCCCTGCTGTCGAAGCCCGTTCGTTGATGGCCGACGGGAATTCAACAACATTTGCAACTTCGCTGTGAACTACCTAATAACGATAAGTTATTGAACCTCGCGTGCTGATGAAGCAGTTTTGCGGCTAATTATCACATACTTTTTCCCGCGATAGTTAAAAGAAAAACAAGGGTTACAGCCGTTTCCTGTAACCCTACTCCGCCCGTAGATGCCCGTCTTTTGACAGCGGGCGAATATTCTTTATCTTTTATAACTTCACTGTGACGAGTAAATGAAACTTGACAAGTAAATGAAACTCAGCGTAATGATAGAAGTTTTAATTGTTTTCTAATAACTGTTTTTGGGAAACTTTTGATAACACATGAGTTACAGCAGTTTTGTGCTTACCATTCGCGACAAAGTTGGCCTTGTCGTTGGCATTTTTGTCCGCGCACATGAAGAATGCACGGAATCTATCCATATATCGCTTCGCTTAAAAAATGACGGCAAAGAATGATTAGAGGGGGAATATGAGTTCTGGCAGCAGTATCCAGTAGAAATTTCGTTTATACCAACTGACATTTGCGTGTATTTCCACTTTCCCACTAAAACATAATCTCAAAATTTACACCCACGGGCCACATGAGCATGACTTGGCTGGGCGGGTGTCAGCCGATTCAAGTGCGCTGGATTGCACAGAACAAAATTTTTTGTTGGTTCCTAATACGCTACGTAAAAGGAACAAACAACACAACCAAGGTCCTAAGATGTTAGGTATTTTATACCTGTTATTGTTGAAGATGCGGACGCGCCGACGCTAGCAGACGCCCCGTAAAACAGTAAGGAACTCAGTGGTCGGCTATATCGCTCGCGGAGCGTCATAGCTTCACTACTAGACAGCAGAACTGTCTCCATAAATGAGGCACGTGAGAGAGTTATAAACAACACCTCGTTACTTTCCTAAGCTAAACCCCTAATGGTTCATTTAGGTTCAGAGCTTCTTCGTATCATGGGAAGATTGAATTCAAAGCTGCTATTTTCCACTCATTATCCGCATTCTTTATTTTGTGACGTCCGCCTTGACGACACACTAGCGCATATGCAGGGTGGTATTTGACGGGTGGCGAGAACGCTTAGCCAGCATAAAAATATCTGTAACGAAACTAAAGGTGAATATTCAAAGCAAATGGGCAAAAATCAGTATTCCGAAGTATGCAATCGTATCAAGTCAATTGCAAATTAGGTGACGTCAATGCGGTACTTTGCTCGGCTGCCGCGAGTAGAGCTCTTTTTACCGTTTTAAACGCATATTAGTCGTCGGGACTGCCATTGAACAGCAAAATATATTTAACGGTAGATCCATTAGTGGTTCCTTGTGGATGCGTTTAGATCGCGTTCTCAAGATGATTATGGGTAAATCTTCATAAAGCTTCGAGGATAGGCCCGACGCACGTGCTTTGCTCCGGCTTCGGAAGCCCGCATCTGGGCGTCTATCACATGCATTTCCGCACCCTTTCCCCTCTGCTTTGCATTATTCCAGTGCCCCAGTGGTTGTCTAGCGTAGCAGCTGCATTGGTCGCCTGTGGCTTCTTTCGTCGTTCAGCACTCTCGGCGTACCGTCGCCGTCGTTCACTTGCCATCCTCTTTTGCCATCTAGTTGACCTGGCACGCACTTAGCTTTCTATTTAAGAGTACAAGTCAACGCGTACAAGTGACGACGCGACGCGTCCAAACGTACCCGAGCAAATGGGGTATCTTGAGGGCGGTGATAGTGGAGGTCGCCTCCGCACCGCCGCCTTGCCATGACGTCACTCATTTCCGCGCACGGCTAATTGTCTGTCTCCGTACTCCGTCATTCGTCTTAGTGTCAGTCACGTTACACTTCCTTCCTGTTTTCTCTTGTTCCTCGCTACCTCTCCTCTTGTGTACACTTAACACCGCCGGTCGCTTGTAGCTGACATGACCCGTCCACTAATTAGACGCAATAAAAAGTGGCACAATTGTTGAAAAACTTACAGTAGCCGCAAACAAGAAACCTCCAAGAGATGCTGAGAGATTCTATGATGTAGTGAATGCAAAAGCATTAGTACCCAAGTGCCGAAAGGATGGGCCGGTATTGAGAACGCCGAGAAGGCCAGAAGCGGTCACAGCGCCGGCAGGTATCGCGCCGCTTCGCCACGCTGAGCAGCCATTCGCTACAAAAACAATTTGAAGACCCGTCTCCAACATCTCACCCCCCTCCCCACCCCCGCTGAATTTTTACAGCCCCTACCCTCCTCGGAAGATCCGCAGACGTTTTCATCAACCAATTTTAATTGCTAGCCGATGGCTCCTGTTTGCCTGAAACATTCCGCAAATGGCACCACCCCTCTCTATCCTGAAATGTCTTTAGTGCTCCTCCCAAAATACAGCAAGTCTATATCGTTTTGTTTGGCAATGCCCGAAACTTCCTGGATACAGCAATTTTCCCTACCCTCTCTCGAGCTACTAACCCTTCGACCCACGTATTTTAGACAAAAACACACCCACCCTCATCACACATTGTTTTGTAAAAGGCGGTCTAGCACGAGCGGTATAGCGCATGCCTACTCCGGCAGCAGCTTCGGCCATCAACATTGCTTTCTTCAATTTTTGCGCAAAACGGGTGCATGCTGCGCCTTTGAGGATTTCCTCCTATACTTCCTCCTATACACAGTCATCCACACCTCTTTACTGACCCTACCTGTCCTACATGCGGGGCACTCGGCACTCACTACCATTCCCTCTGCGAATGCCCCGCAAACCCGTACCCCCCCTTCCCCCCCACCCCCGTTCCCTCCCCTCACCACTGGGAGCAGATGTTGCGTGACCCGGGAGAGTCAGGCCAAGTCCTGACCACCTCCCGCGCCCTGGCGGTCGCGGCGGCCCTGTGGGCCTCCTCCACCCCCAACACCTGATCCCGATGGACGAAAAAACGTATTCCTTCCTTCCTTCCTTCCTTCCTATTCCGTAGGGCAATCTCCTGCAAGAAACAAGATTCCTGGAGCCCATTTCACAACTCTCTGCGATACCATCACCCTCTCTGTAAGGGGAACACTGGCTGCAACGTCCCATACCACTCACCTCCTCCCCCCACCGGGGCTTAGAGCCATCGTAGCCAATAAAAGTTGCAACAACGATAAGCAGCCTAGATCACCGGTGACTGCTGCGCTGCTGGGTGAGACAGCGGCATGAGTGTGAAGTTCGATGTGAATCTCATGTCCTCTAACCAGCATCATCATGTTTCCTTTACGTCTTTTTTTTTTTTGTCATTATGAGCAAGAACCTTGGTCAGTCACCCTGGGTTGGCCAATATTAAAGCTCACTTTGAGCCTACGACGCGTCAAACAACGTCAAAACTCATTGTAAGTCGATTTGCGGGTTCCTGTTAACCATGTCAGACCTCAAAGCACTACGTTAGGCCTAACACATGGTCCGTCACCCCCGCTTTACACTCCCTCTGCGGCGTCAACATTTCGACTGGTACTATTCCTTAGGCGCGCGCTACTGAGCCTATGGACACGTAGCAGACAATGCGGATTCAAGCAGCTCATACCCACCTTCCTAACCAATTGGAATTTTCGTGCCGTGCGACTAATGAGAAATTAGCGGCCGGGAATTTGGGTGCCTCGTTCCTTCGCTCGATGAGCCACTTAATGCTTACGCATTATTAATTCGCAAATTTCTTTTAATGTCCATTTAGTTGTCGGCGTATCTACCCTGTGACAATACAACCGGGTGATAGTAGGTGATGGATGGATGGATGGATGGATGGATGGATGGATGGATGGATGGATGGATGGATGGATGGATGGATGGATGGATGGATGGATGGATGGATGGATGGATGGATGGATGGGCGGACGGATGGACGGATGGGCTGGCGGACACAATCTTTATTGATTGATTGTAGGGTTTAACGGGCCGACGCAACGCAGGCGATGAGCCGCGCCGTAGTGGAGGGCTCGGGATTAATTTTGACCACCTGGGGATCTTTAACGTGCGCCGAAATCTCGTACACACGGGCGTTTTTGCTTTTCGCCTCCATCAGAAAAGCGGGCGCCGCGGTCGGGAATCGAACCCGCAACGCCTTAGCCACTGAGCCACCGTGGCGGGTTCCGGACACAATCTTCTTGATCAACGGACAACAGATAAAAAAGCTGGCCGTTCGACCTCTGTGGCCTAGCATGTAGTGTCGCGGCTTCTGGAGCTAACATCTTGGGTTTGAGCCTCAGCAGCGATTTTTTAAAGACAATAGTTTTTCTTTGGCAACTTAAACACAAAAATTTTGTTCTGCATGCCTGCCCGTCCCTCCATTCCGGTGCTCGGCGAAAAGTTAAAAGAATTCTTGAACGAGAAGTTTATATCGGCAAACTAGTAGTATACTTAATACTGGCCAACACTGTACAGCAAAAACAAAAACAAAATAAAAAAAAACATTAGGGATGTTTTAGGCAAAACCGAAATACATAACCGATAACAGAGTACTTTTAATTGCAAATATGCACGGGCCTAATTTTTGCAATAGCAAACAAAAAATAAACGCGTTCGAAACAGTATTTTAACCACAAAATACAAAAAAGAGCTCGCGCTGGAGCCTTGAGTTTATGGCCCTAAGGCCAACAACAGCCGTAATAAAATGTCCCAATAGACTTCGCGTCAGCAGGGCGAAGGCGGGAAATTCGTACTGAATTCAGCAAACCTACATTGCGTTTATCGCGGGTGGACCGGGACTGGATGGGAACAGCGTGAGAGGTCGGCGGGAGGAAGAGAAGAGGCAGTTACGTGGCAGAGGCGGCCGAAGGCTGTCGCCTTTCGACGTTTGCAGCGAGGAGAGCAGACACGCGGCCAACTTCTTTATTAGAAGAATGCTCAATCAGATCCGTTCTACGCACTCTTTTCGTAAATAAGGGTGCTTTGGCACCTTTGAGGCCGCTTAAGGTGCGGAGAAGAGCTTATCACCACGTTTAATTAAAGTTCTGCATCCCCCTGGAAGTGCGCTGACTTGGTGGAAACCGAATGCTGCGATCCTTTTCACTTCGTTTGGTTCGTTTTATCAAAATATTTTATGCCGAATTCTTCGTAATTGCCTTGGCTCTAAGAAAGTTAGATGCACAGATTGTGTATCCTGTTATAATTGTGTCTCGTGCTATTTCAAACTGCTTTTCCGTTCGCTCAGCCCTTTCTGTCCCTAAGGTATCAACTCTATGACGGAAGTTCAGATCCCACCTGGCACCCTATGTAATTTAAATTCACCCTATTTGGGTCGCTGGGAACGCGGAGGTACCTTCTAAGAAAGCAGCTTACTCACTGAAAACGATCATGCTGTTTGTGCCTGTCATGGACGTCCTTCAGCGAGCATCGGGCCAACCGCTGCAAGGTATCACAAGAAACTAAAGTTTCTAGGCCAGCCAGAACCAGTTTTGATGTCTTTTGGTGCTTTCTATCACATGAGATTCTACTGTTTATCTGAATGGTGACGTTCTTGTAACATTGAGGTTATTATAATCGCTCTATCGTCTCGTATTCTTATGTCAAAAAATGGCGCTGCTTGCCCTGTATGGGTGCAAGGCTGGAGAAACAGCAGAGCTGGCGGCTCCTCTCTTTTAATCGGAGACCTGGCTGTTGTACCTCGCATGGATTTCCGAACTTGCCGCTGAATGTTCTGCGTGACTGGCAGCCCCAGATCGTTTTGTCCGCAGTCTTTCACGTCTCTCCCAAAGAGGACCACGTTAGCACGCGCTGGAACCGGCGGCAACCGGCTGAGCGAAGTCGGCGTCCGTGCTCCCTGCATTAGGAGCGAACGCCCGTAAACTGATGAGGATAACTGCACTTGAAATATCATGTGACGAACGCAGTCACGTAGAAGCCGGTTTCACAACGCGAAGGACCCAGGTTAGATTGTGACCACGGGAAGCATTTTCCCCCTGGTTCATGCGGCGGCGTTCTTCTAATCGTTTCCTGTTGAACTTAATATGGGGGTTTAGGTTATCGCTTTTCTGTTCTTTAATTATTTATTTCTAACCTTACAAACTCATGTGGGCATTCGCCTTCCCGTCTCCTAATGAGGTGGCCTAAGAAGCCGAGGTGGAGTTCACTTTCCACGCTATAACGCCTAAATTAGTTGTTAGGTTTATTTAGGGTTCATTCCTTTTTTTCGTTTTAAAATTAACTAATTTGGCTTAAATAATTGTGAAAATTTCTATCTGGCCTCTTTTCCCTTGTACGTGTCGCTCACTGCGTGTAAACACAACCTTTCTTTTCTTCCAAGTAGCTGCAGGTGTTGTTGCTCCCCGCCGCTGCTAAATCCGGGCCCCTCGGACCTTTGGGGTGGCCCAGTTGTTAGGTTGCCGGTTTCACAGCGTAAAGGTCCCAGGTTAGATTCCCGGGACCTCCCTAACCCCAATTTTTTTAGGTGCAACACCTGCTCGTGGGCTCCTTGCCTCCTCTCAACTTTCCCACACACTTCTTGGCCTAGCATTTTATCCCTGTCCACTTCGCCGATGATGATAGTTTTCTTGTAACGCTCCACGGGTGAACTAAAAGCTTAAACAGCTCCGCTGTTTATAGCACTTTCCCAAGGGCCCTTTGGCGATAACTGCTCTGTGCAGATGCTGTAACGAAGACGAGTCCGTCGACCACTACCGATTTTCAACCATGACGATTTTCAACCACGAGACTCAAGCTCGTTGATATGCCCCTCCGCATTCAGCCAATGGCCGTAGCAGTGACGGCTTTTCTCTGGGCTCCTGAGGCAGGGCGATCCCACCGGATGTTTGTCTCTTCCCTCTGGAGCTCCATTAAACATGTACCCACCGCGGTGGCTCAGTGGCTAGGGCGTTGCTCTGCTGAGTACGACGACGCTGGTTTGATTCCGGGCCGCGGCGGCCACTTTTCTGATGTAGGCGAAATGCAAAAACGCCCGTGTGTACGAGATTTCAGAGCCCGTTAAAGATACCCAGGTTGTCAAAAGTAATCCGGAGCCCTCCACTACGGCGCGCCACATCGCCTGCGTTGCGTCGGTGCGTTAAACCCTAAGATTAATAAATCAATCCTTAAACATGTGATAGTTTTACCCTATAATTGGTTTCATACTTTGAGAACGTATTGAGAGAACCGATTTTGCCACAACAGTGTGAGACCCAGTGTCTCATGCTCGCGTGGGGTCGCGCAGCTTGTCCCCGCCTGTCGCTCGGGTTTCCGCACGAGGGGCGGCACTCTACCCAGCGTTGCCACTGAGGTGGCTGCTGAAGTCCGATTTGTCTGATTTTTTAAAAACGATAGTCTTTCTTGGGCTACTTCAACGTAGAAATTTTGGTCTGTCTGTATGTCTGCCTGACGAAAAGAGAATTTATTAAAACTAGTTACAGCTAGGACCCGCTGTAGTTAGCTATTACACGGGTCGACAAGGCACGGGATGTACGCAATGTGCTACAGAGGAAAAGAGTGAACATCACACAAGTTCACAAAAAACAAGGTCCACCGCACCAAAGGCTCTTTATGTTAATGTTCCCGGCACAAGGTACGGACACCAGAGTTCACGTGTGGGAGTGAACATAAAAGCCATAACAGTTCACAAACATCACTTTTGCTTTGTACTCAAGGCTATGTCCGTACATAGAGGCATGCTCAGCTGGCTGCCTAAACTGCGCCTTGGCCTTTGAATATACTGTCACGAAGCCAAACACGACGCATATGTCTTGAACGAAAACACGTTTATTGGAGCGAACTTTCGCTCCCCTAACAACTCAAAGAATACAGAGGCGGCGAAGCAGCAGTCAACAAAGTGACGTGTGCTGGCTAGCGTCGGCGAGTCGAATGCCGGGGCGTCTGCTCCGCAGGCATTTATCTTTGGGCGCGAGTGTTTCCCGAACAGTCGAAGTACATCCGGAACACTATAGATCAAAGAAGATTATTCTAGGCTGTTGACGTTAGTTCGAAACGCTCTCCCTATCAAAAGAGATGACAAGTGCGGCGTAGAAATAAAGAATGGAACACGCGCTTCCCTTGGCACACAGATAACAGATATAACAGAGCCCGGCGCAGCCGGTTGGCAAAAACAAAAAATAAATAAATAAACCCACTGAATGGTTCGCGGCAATACGCCTCCCTTCCCTAGACAACACGCAAGGGTTACACCTTGTTAATAAGGCACTATGCACCATTTCACGAGGTTATTGGCGACCTTGATGAAGCGAGTCGACCAACGCAGGAGGAAAGCTTCTTCCCCCAGCGCCACAGGGAAAGCTTCTTGCCCCAGCGCCACAGGGAAAGCTTCTTCCCCAGCGCCATTCGTCAGGTGCTCTATGGCCATTCTACGAAAGCGCCGCAACAGGGGGTACATGGTACGTGGCAGTCATGCCTGCAAGGCGGCTACACCTCGCTGGCGCCAAACAACAAAAGCACCCACACACAGCAGAAAGCTGACGAACGGATCTCTCGATTTCGTGTGGGCTCCCACGCTATGCTCAAATATTCTACGGAGTAAAATCCAGAATGTGGCGGCTACACCACACTCAAAAAGAGCATGCTCTAGAATCTCACTGCGTCTGCATTGCGGGCACCGGGCAGATCGAACCACACCAAATGCTGCAAGGC
The DNA here is from genome assembly GCF_048455015.1 of Haemaphysalis longicornis. NCBI lineage: Eukaryota > Metazoa > Arthropoda > Arachnida > Ixodida > Ixodidae > Haemaphysalis > Haemaphysalis longicornis. Next base: position 250,255,775 of record NW_027526203.1, read on the forward strand.
GGTCACACGTCGACAGGGCTGTCCAGCCACGAAGCCACCCGAAATCACGAACGTCTGCAGGAAGCACCGCTGCCGTTAACTGTTGCCAGCGGGCCCCGCGGGACTTCTCTTTTTGCTGGTCATCCAACGGCCCAATAGCCAATTTTCGCATATCCCATTTGCAGACTTGGCTCTAATATACAAATCGGGGTTGCTCGACTGAAAGCCTCTAAGAGTTTTCGTAACGTACCTATAGACAGCCGGTGGCTGCGCGGCTGTATGTCCGATAAGGGGCTCATGTTAAAACAACAAGCGAGCAGTACCCAAGAAGTAGCGAAGCAGAGCCTGCCCCGGTTCTCATCATCATCTACGAGTTCCCACGCACCGCGCAACGCTAGAACACTTGACATCGTGTTCAGTAATGGCAAGCTAACGCCACGCATGCTGCGGGGCAGACGCAGCAGAGCGCGCGCAACTGACTCGGTCTTGTCAGCCCAGAAAAGGAACCAAATTTTGTGGGCAGTCGACGGGTTTGTCGCGAGGTGGCCAAATCACCCTCGCCGCGTAAAAGAGCGCTGCTGAAACGCACGACATAATAATATAGCTCCTCTCAAAGAGAGGCAGCCTGAAAGTTGAAGCTATGGCGATGCGTTTGTCGGCCGTGTCCAATAGACCCTTCCACGTCTCACGGGAAACTTCTCCAGACGCGTGGAAAATTACGCCTACCACCCGGACTTTCCTCACCTACTCAACGTCTCCAGCAAGGTAAGTGGAAAGTGACCCAAACCGTAGCGCTCTGGTTTTGTCCTTGTTCATCCGGGATCCAGACAGCTCACCGTACTCCGAAAAAAGCCGTATAAACGCCTAGTAGCTGTCCTCATCTCGCATAAAAAGGGACACATCGTCCACATATGCAGATACCTTAATCTGGCCTTGACCGGGACCGGGAAGCGGGACGCCGCGGATGGGAGGACACGCCACCACGCGACGTAGAAGGGGGTCGAGGCATAGGGCAAAGAGCGAGGGGGATCAGGGACAACCCTGCCTGTTCCCGCCCGTGACTGTGAAGCGCTCACTGAGGCGGCTATTAATACGTAGCCGAGCAGTCACGTTCGAGTAAGCTACCATAAGGCAGGCTAAATACTCTGACGGGAAACCTTAGAGACATAAGACACCGAGCATGTACCGGTGCTCCACTTTATCGAAAGCTTTCGCCTGATCAACCGATATGAAGCAACCGGACATGCCTGTTCTCGACGTGAAGTCAAATAGGTCGCGGGCCAGGGCTAAGGAGGATAAAATTGACCGCACCGGCACGCTGCAAGTTTGCGCGCTGCTTAGGATGTGCGGGAGTACGTGGCTCATTCGGCGGGCCAGAATGGACGCGACAATCTTATAATCAGTGTTTAGGAGCGTGATTGGTCTTTGCGCACCTGGGTCTGAAGGGTTCCCTCCAGGATTAGCTATCAGCATCACGCGACCTTCGCGAAAGGATTCCGGCCGCTCTCCATGAAGAAGAAAGCCATTCCCCATGGAGAGAAGCGCACCTCCAACAACGGCAAAAAATCTCTTGTAAAACCTTGCGGGGATGCCGTCAGCGCCCGGAGCTGACGCAATCATACAGCTCGTCTGTCGAAACCAGCGCACATAGCCTGCTCGTCATGTCATTGGGTACCTGTGGCAGCACCCCACAAAAAGTCACTGGGCGTTCCTCAAAGAATTCATCCCGCAACGTATTCTCTGAGGTGAGGAGGAGAGAAAAATGTGCTGTGAAAACCTCACAAATGTTTTCGGTATTAGCGCTTTTGGAGCCGTCCGGCAACATAACCTCTGGCACTTGGGCCAATCCTGGTCCGTCAAGCGAGCCTGCTTTGACTTACCGTAATACGGATGGATCTGACACCGGCCGGTCTGAGAACTGGGCACTACTAGCAGCGCGAGAGGACTGCCGTAACAGGTGTTCATATCGCGCCCTCAATACATTTATGTAGTCACGCATGGTGAAGGTTAAAGTGCCCCCCCCCCTCTTTTTACAATCCGAGCCTCCACAGTGTATCGTTGAGCGTAGCCGTGATGCGGCCTTTACGCGCTCACCCCTCCCGGACGAACTCCGCGCGCCAGAAGGACTTTAACTCATCCCACGGTAGTGGGTTCGTCGAGTCGCGACGCGGTGGACGCAGCACTTCCCTTAGCACGGCTACACTGACCTCTTCTGCCAGCAAACCCTCGTCCATCCGCCACATCTGCCTGTCTGTCTGTGACTGGATTCAGCCCCCCGGCCAAAGGGAAACAGAAGCTGCGCAATAGCCTTATATAACCACAGCCAAATGTAAATGTCTAAGTCCGGTGTCAATGTTCATACTTGTCAACATTTTTGAACAAGGTCAGGACATTACGCAAATATACGGCAGAAAGTCAATACAAAAGTGATATTCGCAGTTTTCCTTTATTAAAAAAAACTATGAATACTTGGTATTTGCGATAGCAAATGAAATGCTACATCAACTGCAGAAAACCATCGCCTGCTATTTCCCGTGCTCCTGGCGACATTTCAGAAATCAAACGGCAGGAGCAACTAAAAGTTCCACCAAATAGGTTCCGCGTTCTGCTTGAAACGCTCGTGAAGTAGGGGAACGTGGTTCTATAAACGTTGTAATAGAGTGCCTTGATTCACGTGCACCTCCGCCGTAATGCAGCGCTGTCATCGAGGCACCCAACTTGGAGCAGTGAAACGCGGTAAATTTAATTGGACTTGAGCAACCCTCTAGCGTGTTATCTTTGGAGGAACGAGACGGGAGAGGGACGACATGAGAGGCGAGCGGAAAGAGAAGGGAGACATTTACTTCGCAGGGGCGCCAGTCAGCTATTGTCATTCGTCGACATTTGCAACGAAAGGAGTAGATACACGGCCATTTTTTCCATTCGCATTCTTTTCTTTGAGTTGCAAGTGCGTTCCAACCGCTTTAAGTAATATTACTGCAGTTTTGTGTAGATACACGAGATTTTTTTCAAATACTGATGATTGACCAATCCTCTGCTTGAGTGCATGCCTTCACTAAGAAACGTCATCATCACCTCGTCGGAAACGAGCCAAAAAAAGAACACTGCAGAAAGGCGTGTCCGAGGCAGAAATATGCAACGGCGATACCTGTGCAAGTGGGAGAAGGCTACCATCCAAGGAGACGGACATCAACACCCCATGACGGACATCAGCACCTCAGGCGACAGAAAAGACATCGCGACTGCGGCTGACGATATGGATCTACAGTGTACTGCCCCCACCGAGGACTACTTGCAGGAAGCCTCAGCCCTCGCTGTCTCTTCAGCCACTCTATTGGATGCGAACCCAATGGAAGGCAACCGGAGCCTTCTGCATCGCTCCGAGGGGTTTTACAACCAGATGGTGGGCTATATGCTCACCCCTGAGCAACTGTATGACGGCGGGTACCTGCGGCTCTGCCCTCGCAAGCCTGGCCGGATTGTATGTGTGTTGGCTGAGGCGGAATACTCAAGCTACAAGACGTGCAGCCGCTGTGCCTCCTCTTTCGTCATCACTGCCGGTGGCAAGTACTGTTCCATCAGCAGCTGCTGCTACCACCCGGGAAAGTGCACTGCCTTCGGCTTCAGCTGCTGCGGGGCACGACCCGGCCAGGCCGGCTGCAAGAGCTCCCCCTACCACGTATGCACCCTCGGAGCCAGAAATGAGTGGGACACGCCGGCTTGGGCCTTCGTTCGCACACCTCGGCGGTGCACCGTCAATGGCGGCGTGTTCGCTTTGGACTGCGAGATGTCCTTCACCATCCGTGGTTTCGAGGTCACACGGGTGAGTGTCGTGGACGGGAACGGCACTACGGTCTACGACTCATACGTGACCCCAGGAAGTCCAGTGCTGGACTACAACACGGTGTACAGCGGTGTGACGGCTGAGCGCCTGCGTGACGAACGCACCACTCTTCAGGACGTCCAGGCGGTGCTGCTTCGGCTTTTCAGCGCCTCCACGGTGCTCGTCGGTCACGGGCTGGAGAATGACCTGCGTTGCCTGAGGCTGCTCCACGACACCGTAGTCGACACGGCTGTGGTGTTCCCCCACAACCGGGGCTTGCCCTTCCGGCGGTCGTTGCGCTCTTTGGTCGGCACGTACCTGAACCGCGAGGTGCCGGAGGGACCCCTGGGACACGACACCGTCGAGCGCGCTAAGGCCTGCATGCAGCTCTTGCTCTGGAAGGCTGCCCAGGACAAGAAACTACGCGAGAGACAGAGCCAGGGGGCCGCGGATTGGGTAAGGCGTCCTTCCCAGTGAGACTGTGGTGTGGGGGTGCTTCGTAGACTGGAAAGACGGAGGAGGATGAGTGGGAAAGTTTATGCCGTCCTGAGAGCCGAGGAAATTGTTAAAGAGCTTGCGCCACTGGATTCACACCACTCTCCCGCGCAAAGATAAAAACGCCGTGGGCTATTTGTGATTCCTCTCACTTTGCCATCTCTTCGGTTTTTTTTTTTTTTGCTGTGATCGATCGCAGTTCTTTGCTAGCTTTTCTTTCATTTAATGGCGTCGCACCACAGTACCTAAAAAAGGTGGTGGAAAAAGCTCCAATGCAGGAGTTCAAACAGAAGCCCCCGGCGCAAGAACCCAACACACACGTGTCTGACGAAAGTGCACATTGATCGTACTGTTTTCCTTTCCCTAGAGTACCCCTTATCAATGCGTCTGTCATTCCATTGTCTAGCCGTTTCTCATGCAGCTGAAAGAATGAAATATATTATGTGTCGGAGTCTTTAGGCCTTGTTACAACGAATAAAAAAAGACACCAAAAAATTGGCGCAGCTTGCACTTGTGGTGCTAGGCTGGAGAAACGGCGGAGGTGCGGGTCCGCCCAGCTTTTTCTGGTGTTGCTAAGTTTCGGTTTTGCTAAGTTTTGCTCGGCTTTGCTAAGTTTTCTTAGGTTTTGCGGGGTTCTTGCTCGGCTAAGCTAAGTGTGCAGGGGGAAGGATAAGTTTATCCGGATTTTACAAGGTCGTTCCAGTCGGTCCCCCACATTGACAGCGGATATCAGAGGGGTGGAGCTAGGCCGACCCCCAGTTTCGTTGTTTCTCCAGCCTTGCACCACTAGTGCAAGCTGCGCCATTTTTTTGCGTTGTAGTATCCCAAGCAAAGCTATCCCCTTTAAAATGGTATAGTAAGGGGTGCGAATACGCATATGCCCCTTGTACTGCCACTCGAGCATGCGCGAAAGCCGGCTTCACTGTTGTAACACCTATTTGCGGTGGTGCACCCTTTACAGGAGGCGCAGTTTTTTGTTCTTTGTATTTTCTAACACCACAAGACCAAGCTCAAGCTTGAACAGCTGCACTGATAAAACGTATCTGGAGAAGCCAAGCACTTTTCAGGACTAGTGAATGCGGACGCGTTAATGTCTGTTTGAACGCTCCAGGCATGACGGGGCGCCCCCATGTTCCGTGTTTACTCTGTGGGGAGCAAGCGCGGCCGTGCAGCTGGATGCTAGTGCGGCAGCTCGCCCTGCCTCGCTGGTGATTGCTACACCACCGGGTGAACAAAGTCGTACCCGCCCCTGCTCTCCCGGCGACGACGCAGCAGTTCTGCTGGCCTCTAAGCAACGATGACGCCGTTGCCGTGTAGCCACATCAATCATAATGGCGAATGGGGACATAACGGTGGTTATACCCGTTCCGCGTCCTCGTGTGCTGTGTTCCGCGGGACGTCGCCGTGGAGCAGTGGTTAAGTCAAGCACTTGTCACCCGGTGAACATACGTGCGGTTCACTAATTCACGCATCTCCCCGAAGTGAATCATGACGAGTGGGCGAAGCACTCGGGATCGTTCTTACCGTAAATCACCCGTGGCATTGCCCACTCGCGCATGTAAATGGGTGACAACGCGTGTGTACAGTATATACAATTCCAATCCAATCCAATCCGATACAATGCAATTTAATCCAATCCACTCCATTTCAATCCAGTCCAATCCAATCCAAATCCAATCCAATTCAATTCAAATCGAATCCAATCCAATCCAATCCAAATTCAATCTAATCCCATCTAATCCAATCCAATCCAATCAAATTCAAATTTAATGCTCCTCGCGCATGTGCAACACTGTGTGTGTACACGGACGCCTAGCCCCGGACAAAGCGAGGTCCTAAGGTGCTTTGCCCCTAAAATATGGCAAGATTTCTTTTATTTCTAAACTGAGACACTGTAGTGGGAGGAAATTAGACGTCATTCGATGCTGCGGACGCCAACGCCGTCTTTTTCGTTCATTTACACGAAAATGTCCTGGCATAATGGAACGTTGTAGGACACGAGAATACCTTTGCTGTCAAAATAATAAACGCGATGGCGCGCGTTCGAAAAACCCTTGAGTAACTAGCGAATTTAACATATGTGACGTTCGCTGAGATGTCTGAGGATTGGAAGCGATTTTTTTGTTTTCAATGAAGCACGAATATACGGTAAAAAATCGCGTGAAGGGAAGGGCGGATAAACGAAACAAAGCTGATGGCGGTGCTTTTTCCGTTCGTCTTTAAATGCAAAAGCTAATACTAAATGTCGTAACAAACCCAGGTTTGGGGCGCCCGTGTAGTTCAGCCATGGGCCACCAAGGGCAGAGCGATAAGCGTAACTTTAAGATGATTGGAGGAAAATTCCGATATTTTCTGCGATGTGTTCCTAATCATGCTATCTTGGGAGTGAGAACTACCTGCATGTAAAATATGGGTTAAATATATTGGTTCCACAACGTTCCTGGGGGTATAAGGTGTGAGTTTTGTTGAGAAGCCTCAAGCATTGCGGGAAAGCTACTTTATTGCCTGGAAAAACAGCTTGCTGCTAAATTGCCTCGCCGGAACGAAATAAATGCCTCCGAACCCGAACCATCACCGAACCGGTATTTTTTTCGGTTCGACACACTGGTATATAAATGTATGTATGTAGACAGAAATAAGGGTTGGCACTCAAGAAAGCCTCGGAAAGCAAAGGGGAGAATGAAGTAGGTAACTGAAATAGATGAAGAATATGGAAACACACAAAGAAAGTGGAGAAAAATGCCTGCCGGGTGGGATCCGAACCCACGACCTCCAGAATACACGTCTGGTACGATGACCGCTACGCTACCGGCGGGGCAATTTTCCCCTCCACTTTCTGGGGTATTTATGTTAAGGTATTTTTGCTTCCTGAGCTTGGGGGTGGTAGCCAGCGCCACTCGGACTATTCGGGGTGAAGGGGACCTTCTTTTTAACCCCGGACCGTGACTCGAGTGTCTACAACCTGTCGAGAGTGGTCGACCAGCTTTGAACCCTGGTAAGCTCCCTATGGCACCAAGGCTGCCAGAACAGAGGCCCTCGCTATGCATGTACGGAATAAGAATAAGAAATGAGGGGCTTGTTGGATTAAGACACAAAATAAGGGTTGGCAGTCAAGAAAACCTCGGAAAGCAAAGGGGAGAATGTGGTAGGTCATTGAAACAGATAAAGAGTTTGGAAAGACAGAAAGTAAGTGGAGAAAAAAAGAAAAAAAAAAGTGGAGACGCGTATTCAGGAGGTCATGGGTTCGGATCCCACCCGGCGGGCATTTTTCCTCTACTTTCTTTTTCCTTCTTCGGCGTGGTGCGCCGGAAAAGGAAATTCTCCGGCGCACCACGCGAGCCCTCTTACCCCTGTGTGGTTCAAACCTCCCTGGTCACTCAACTCGCGGAGAGCAGGTTGCGCTGCAGAGAATAAGCGTTGGGATGGCCCTTACGCCGTCTGTGACTGCCTCTTGGGCATCGCAGTACCACAGCCCATATGACTCCACCTGCCCATTCTGCGACTTCGCCGTACAGAATGTGAATGTGCAGCATCTGCTGTAAACCTGCCCGGGACTGCATCAAATCCGATTACGGCACCTTCGTGCAACCGGCCTCCACCCTGGCCGCCATCCAGACCTGCAGCGCTGTGTTCATGGACCATTTAATCGGCAACTTCTGGACTTTATACACGAAGCAAACTTGTCCCTGTACTTATGAATCGTGCACCTTTATGCCGCAGGGCAAACTTTCGAATAAAAAGAAGGGGGGGCTTGAGCCCTTAGTTTCAGCCTGAGGCATACAGAAGCATGGTGCTGTACTCGTGTTTCGTCTTTGCCTTGCAGACGATTCGCAAGATGGCGCAACCTGCCCCGAAGCGCTTCTTTTGAATCAGCAGTGTAGAAAGTGACTGTATGATCGCAGTGGTGCCACTGACAGCGCGAGTGTTCATCATCCAAAATCTAATAGCTAGCCCGCTTTCGCTTTCTCATTTCATAAGGAGGATTACGGATCTTCTGCAGCTTTTTGTAGTGTTTGGGACGTAGGTCACTACATTAAATTTATAACCTTGCCTTCGCACGTATAATCTTCTTCCCTGTCAAGCACAGTGAAGCCGCCCAACCCTCACCCTCCCTGACCTAACCCGTTGCCATCCAAAAACTTGCAATGAAGTAAATCTTAGCAGTGATTTTTTTTAATGACAACTTTCAGAAGAGTACAAAACTGAACGGTACAGGAGTTACGTGCACAGGACTAGTCACGCCACGCGTAGAATTCTGATGTTTGCGACTGTAATTCTGGTTGAATCTCTATCACAAGACGCTTCCTTCAGATGCGTGCCTTGTTGCAGGTGTTTTTTAATCATTAAGTCAACTCAATTGAAATGAAAGGTGTACTGTGAACGCTCGCTAATTCTGTGCACCGCACGTTTTCCTCAGTACGGGGGAAAGTTATTTTGTTTTGATGGAATAAAGACTCTCCCAAATAACGACTGACACTCGGTGCGGCGCGTCATAGCTGTCTTTATTGCACCAAGCCCAACACCGGTTTCGGATCCGCTGTTCTGCATTTGGAGCGCAGGTGACCGCTCAGGCGTGGCAGTCCTTGTATGCCTTCCTAATAGCGGCTCCTTCTTCTTCCTGAAAGATAACAAAAGAGAACGTTCAGAAAAAAAAAAAAGAAGCAAACAGAAGAGATCAGCCTTAGAATACTAAATTTGTTCCGCGCGAAGATTGGGGTTTGGCATTCCACACGTGTAGCTTGACAATCGAATGAACTCATACTGCTACCGAACGGGAGACTGGATGAAGAAAACAAAGGACGAAACACAATCTATACAGGTACGGGATCACTCGAGGCTTGAAATTACTATTTGAAATTTGCCGCCTTCATGCCTGCTGCAATCAGACATGAATGAAAGCACCTGAAAGTATTTGCATGTAATGTAGTGTCGTTTCAGGTCAAACTACCAGGGTCGTGACTAGTTCTAAAACGTTTGTTCCGGTCGCTCTTTAACAAATGCGCACAGGCTGACAGAAAAATATTTTGCTACTGCTTCGTTCCCAAACATCGTGTGTCTACGATACGGCTTTACAGACACCTTGAGCAGTGCCTTTGTTTACTAGGTCATACTTTAGGTCCACGCGGGAGAGCAATAGGAATTTAATTTTGGTGTAAGTATGTCACTTCATTTCCGTACAATTCAATCTGTAGCAATGGCAGAGTCTCGTAGCCCTGCATCAAACAAATGGCATGTTTATTCGTCGTATCGCAAAACAGCGCAAAGACTGCCCGAGAATAAGGGGGGCAGAGAAGTGTGCTTGACTTCGATTTAATAAGACGGTCTGGTGTTCTTGTAAACACGGGTTTCGGTGCTCGTAAAAAAGTCATCTCGAAATCACTGTAAGATACAGCGTAGGAAACCCCGTGTACAGACGACATTCGGACATCAATGGTATCGACGCCGGTCACCCAAATTCTGGCGCCGATCCCCCAAAACACCATTTTGTTGGAATTCGCCCAGCTAGATTTACGCCGCTTAAGTAGGACTGCGCGTACTAATGTCTGCAGCTAGCTTGCTAATTTGTCATGGGGTTTGTAGTGGCGGTAGCCTGAAATGAGAAAACAAAACACCAAAAACGATGCTCACCGAGAGTACTTTCTTGAGCACCTCGACCTGAAAAGGGATAGAAAAAGAAATCGATTTTCTAAGTGCATCGGAGATTATCGACAGTCGATAAATGTGAGATCACCAAGCCAAGATTATGGGGGAATTATGCTTGTATGAGTTAGTCCTTCTGAGCCCTGTACATACACTGCGTACTATGATGGGTGAAAAATTAAGGGAACGTCGTATCTTTTCTTGTATTTTAGCATTTTTAAACGGTGGAGTAAAAACGAAACACGAGAAAAAATACTAGGGACACTAGCGGTTTTCAATGCGCCCCGAAGATTCTGCCGGGTGATTATATTTAAAAGCATTAAATGCAAATGCACGGGGAAACACAGGAGCAAAAAATAAAAACCGAATAAAAAAATTGGAACGTTACATTGCGGGTCATTTTCAGTCAGAATATAAGGTTTCCGGTCGAATTTGTTCTTATGCTCACAAGGCCCTTCTGTAAACGTTACTTGTGAATATGCTCATCCGTACACGCATCGTATACAGCCGAGATTTGTAATCGAAAGACTAGTAGTTCTTATCGTCAAGCATTAGAGTCGCTGAGCGTAGTCGTGTGGCAGTGCACTGCAGAGTGATGGGTTCGTTAAACACAGTATTGCATTCACGACAGTTCTAACAGACCTTAGTTTCCAATTTTAGGCAATATACGGCCAACGAAGTAAAACAAAACTGAAATCAAAAGCTACCGCAAGGTCTCGGGGGGCACCTGGTGTACTGGAAACTGCGGTTCAGCATAATAAGGTTGTCGATACGCGATAAAGTGAGATACCCGGTGGTGGAGGGCTATACATAAAAATTGGCGCAGCTTGCACTAGTGGTGCAAGGCTTCATAAACAGCAGAGCTGGCTGCCCCTCTCCCTTCGTCGGAGACCCGGCTGTTGCACCTCACATGTATTTCCGAACTTGCTGCTGAAAGTCCTCCATGACTGGCAGGCCCGGATCGCTTCGTCCGCAGGTTTCACGCCTCTCTCAAAGTGGACCGCATTGACAAGCGCTAGAAGCCGCGGCCAGGTCCAACGCCAACGCCCGCGCTACGAACCCAAAGGAAATGCTGCGCGCCCGAAATGCAGCATTTCGATTATCCGATTGAGCTATCGGCGCCTATCCGATAGCTCAATCGGATAGGCGCCGGTTTCATAACGCGAGAGACCCAGTTCGATTTCGATCACGGGAAACGTTTTCTTTCCCCTTTCTAGTTGGCTGCACGAATTGTCGTTCCCATCGCTGCTAACCCGTACCCCTGGGGCCTTTGTGGCGGCCCAGTCGTTAGGTTGCCGGCGTCACGGCGTAAAGCCCCCGGGTTCGATTCGGGGCACCACCTAACCACATTTTTCTCGTGAAGGTTCAAGGTTTCTTCGTGCGACGGGCGCACCAATCTCGGCGTCCACGGCTCTGCTGTGAAAAATATATTCCAATAGATATAGCTATGCAGACAGCGTCATGCAGACACGAGTGCTAGAGTGTAGCCGTTACTCTCTTGGCAACACAAGCGCATAAGTACGAGAACATGCTGTTTAAATCCACCTGACGACATGAGCAACTATATACGAAAGAGCTGTTTTTTTTAAGCGTATTGTAGCGCCACATGAAGGGCGTTCGCTACTTTATGTATTGCGTCGGCGTGATTGGGAATTATTTGGCATGCTCTCACAACTTCAGTCTCACAACCTCTTAATTTTGAGAATAATCCTGAAGTAAAAGGGCGGAGGGCATATAACTTGGTTTATGTAAGGTCAAAGCGTCACACATAAAAACTGCGCCCTCGCCCTACATCGACAAATAATTACAAAAAACTCGGGAACTCATACGAAAAAGCGCAGCCGAGACATGGTGAGCTCTCTCACGTGGTCTCTGTTCTGTGCGGAGAGCCCGCAGCCTTCGTGAACTCTGAGAAGCGTTTGTATATCTGCTTCAAAATTATCCGCATACACATAAAGCACAGCTTAGATGTGCACCGCCAAAAATTTAACTAATGAAATCCACAAAAAGGTAGGCGACGCCATTCAGCGCGAAGACGCCAACACGAGCAGCAGTGACCTTTCACAAAAGCGCCATTTTAGACCCTACCATCTAGGCCGTAGGTGGGAACAAAGTATTCTGGCCTCTGTTGGTCCAAGTCGTCGAGACGAAACGTGACTGCGGCAACGTCGCGACAGTATTGTCGACTATACTCACAAAGTCCACTCCGACCTCGCACTGCTTCTTAACAAACTCGGCGGCGTTGTCTCCCTGCTTGTGTATGATGTCCATTGCCTTTTCTTTCACCTGCAAAATAGGTCGTGTTTCAAAGCACTTTCAGGTCTCGATCGCACCTATATTTTTGAGAGCTCGCGCGCAGTGCCAAAAATATACGTTCTGAAGCGCTTGTGTTTCTCCTACGCTGTTCGGTGGTGTTAGTGGTATCTTCAGGATGCGATAGTTACAGGCCCCAAAATGAAGTATTAAAGCGCCTGAGAGACCGAAGTTCACGTACGTTTTTGAGGTGGAGTTGCCTACTTTTTTAAGGAACCAATCAGTTGATTGCCCATTCGGAACTTGGGCCAATATATTCCTCGAAAACAGTGGCACAGTAATATGTTCTGAAGGTCAATAAATCTCTGATTATTTCGGCAAGGGATGGTTACGTAGTCTCCGTTCGAATGACCGCCGACAAATCTACGCAGGAAGGTAAAAGGGCGTATACGCAGCCCTAATAGCCATTGAAAAATAAAACTAGCTTCGGCATGGGGAAAAGAATAAGCCACCCTGTGTATTCGAAATATAAATACCTAATCGCAGTCTTCAGTTTCCCAATCGTAAACCTGACTTGGCTCAGGTATAATTTTTCCAGTTGTTAATTCAAGCACATTACGCTTCAAAGCAAGCGAGAAAGTTGTTACATTGCACTGTGCAATTAACGGCTCAGCGAATAGTAAAACACTATAGCAAGTCGGACCCTAAGATCACATCTCCAGCCCACGCGAACATCCACACAAGAATGACAAGAAAATATAAAGACCTTTTACTCGCATCAGTCGCGTTTTGTTAACTAACTTGTCAACAGGCTTGCTCAAATGAGGATGACTTTTTTACCTCAGCTGGAACATGTTCTGCCATACACGTCAGCAACGCCTTGATCTGGTCATGGTCCTTTTCTGCAAATAATAATCAACAGAAGATCCGTTGATTGTATTACGTTGCTCCAGGACGAGGCGATCGTGCATTTGCAGCTCGAGTGTATGACCCGTGCACACGAAGCAGATGTCAGGAAACAGCGATTGTTAATCGTTCATCGCGGGCCGTGCAATGTATCCATCCATATCCCTAGACTCTGTATAGCTCCCAGGTCCCAGAAGTACTTAGCCACCACCACCCTCTCCGAAGAGGCCGAAGATCTAAGCTATTAAGCGTAGTGACACTACGGCCAGCCATTACAATTCTTCAGGTATAACAGTGGTCTTTATCCATCACTATTCACTCTCGTGTCCCTGTTTTCCCAATTGTTTATTTGCAAGTGACTCGCCGTTGTGGGGTGCCGCGTTCGACACAGGAAATTCATGCATCGGGAAGAAGTGTAGAAAAACATGCCCGATTCGAACCCACGAGCTCCACAATATGCGTCTGGTGTGATAACCACTGCCATACCGGCGGGGCTGTGCTCTCCTCCAATTTCTTGGGTATTTATGTTAAATGTACGTCAACCGATATTTGTAGCGTGTATGTTCTCTAGCTAATATGAAAGCCAGCATTTTATATAGCCCGGTAACCACAAACAATTTATAAATAAATTGGCCAGAAATAACTTTAATTTGGCAGCAAGCTTTTTGAAATCGGAAGGGTGGCGGTTCGTATTGTCGAAAGTTGACACTATAATATGTGTCCCTGTCACGTGACCTGCAAACCTAGCAGGTACTGTAACTGCTGAAACGTTTATTAAACTATTGAAAACCTTTTAACCCAACTATTTGCATAAGTTTCAATTGTATATGTATTTTTAAGCATTATTTTGAAAATTTTTAAGACACGCCGCCCGCCGTCGCTGGGTTGCTCTCAGGGTGGCTAACTGAGCCTCCATGCCCAAAATCAACGGCAGCGTTCACTACACAGACCCAGTGAAGGAGTTCTGACGAGACTGCCTGAGTCAGGGAGTTTGTTCTGCCAAAATATTTGATTTCAGTTTCCAAATACGCCAACGACAGCCTAAAAAAAAAAAAAAAGGTCGTGCCCGGGGAGAATCGAACTTCCGACCTCCACGACATGAAGCCAGGTTCTACCTATCGTCTATCCCAACAGATGGCGAATCCGTGCAAAATAGACTGTTGAATAAAAAAAACACATAAAGGAATAAGAAAGCCTGTGATTCACACTTTTTGGGGCTGGGGACAAGTTTTTAAATATAGTTTTTCATTTCGCATACAGACAAAAGTATGTTGCCGCGCTACTGTATGTCATGGTTGCCAGCCTTATTTTTCGAGAGGGCACATACGGCTCGTAGATCTAAAAATTCCGATTGAAAAAGTTCTAGGGCGCTCTCAGCAAAACCCTTTCGGATTAAGGTGCTTGAAGTGATGCCCTTTAATTTGGGATAGCGAACATATACTCGACAAAAATCGGTTGTCTGTCCCTTTAAGGTAATTATTTCCTGCACTTGGGGGTAGTAGCCAGCGCCACTACGATTGCTCGGGGGGAAGGGGGCCTTCTTTTTAACCCCCGGGCCATGGCTCGAGCGTCTACGACATGCCAGAAGCGGTCGACCAGCGTTGAACTCTCTCAAGCCACCTATGGCACCAGGACTGCCAGACTGTTTTTCTCCACTTTATATCTTTCAAGAAAAAAACTATATTTGTTTCAAGAATAATAAACGACCTGCCACATTTTCCCCTTTGCTTTCCTAGGCTCTCTTCATGGCCTACCCTTTTGTCTGTCTGTCTCCCTGTATTTCTCTTTCTCTCTCATAAGGGTAGGCAATCATGAAAGCCAAGTAAAGCACACGGGAAAAATGTGGTAAGTCATTTTGGAACAGGTACAGAGTTTTGAAAGAAAGAAAGTGGAGAGAAACATGCCACATCCCACGCGACAGATTTCTTTCAATATCCCAGGTTTCTTTCAAAAATCTGTACCTGTTCCAACGATAATAAATGACCTACCACATTTTTCCCGTGTGCATTACTTGTCTTTCGTGATTGCTACCCTTATTTCTTACATAAGCTCGATTAATCGAATAACACCGTATTCAAGCGAAAAATGAAAGCGGCGGTGTTTCGACACTTTGGCGCCCGTTAAAAATCTCGGGGGGGGGGGGGTCAAAATTAATCCGTACCTTTCCACTAAAGCGGGCTTCACTGGTGTAATTTCGTTGCATTGTCCTTCAACTTTTACAACATAAAATTAACACTACAACACATGTGGCCGAAAGTTATGTAATTTAACGCAATAACATATAATGCTAAAATCCGGTAGACAGCATAATTCCTAGCACGGCCATAAAAGCGTTACTATTGCTTGTATTCACTGGCGAGGCGCGCAGGCAAGCAACCGTGTGAGTGCGCCGTCATTGGTTTCGTCGGGCTCCGCGGGATTGCGGTACTTCTCCGCGCTAAGCACATGCCTGTGTTGCACGTTAACAAGCTCTACCTCACCGAACGCTAAGTAATACCTGGAGTCCAATGTCAGTGCGATTAATAACATCTCTGTTGACCCTACCATTGCCAATAGGGTTGAAACGGAGCAGACGACGCACGCCGGTGTTTTGTTTTTCTTCGGCGTGCGGGCGCATTGGCCCAAGCCACGCCATGTCCGTGGCGCATCGGCCATGTCTGTGGCCGTTTCCACTGTTGCCAAGCGAAGAAATTGACAGCTAAACTTTTCAACGAATACCACCTATACCCAGTATTTAAATTGCCCCTTGTTCTACTGCTGTACGAGGTAGCAATAACAATACTTAAAAAGTGACTCCGAGCAAGAATTTACAAAAACGAAAGCGTGTCGGCTCCCGGACGGGAGTCTTATTCACAATCACTGACAAATCACTGTGCCCGAGGGGACAAAAATTACGATAACATGGTGCGCCATGTAATTAGACCCGATAAATGTTATCTGCACTGTTGTCATAATTCGAGGCCAAACGTCATGTTTACATTGTGTAACGTCAGCACAGGCGCCATTTATCGAGTCAAATGTCGCACCGGAGATCGTCATTGGAAAACTTTGCGTCCGGATCATAGTGATTGGTAGTTCAGAGACATTGTGGTGAAGCTGACCCGCAGGCATTTGTCAGAGTCTAATGTTACGAATATTTTTTTTTACTGGGGCGGAGAAGCGTGGTTTGCAGATTAAAACTCCTTCCGAAGTCGCTCCAAATACAATGAATGCACGTATATTTTGGCAATAAAACAAGCACGCCTTCACTTTTTCCTCTTAAGAAAAAGCAACGACAGTATTTCCAACATTCATTCCAACAAGGGTTCTGTGGTTGCTACCCATTAGCTACGCATTATTCACAATAGTGGGGTAATAGTGAATGTGTACTGGCGCTGCCCATGAACTCCTCGGTTGAAAGCCAGGTAGAAGTGACGTATTCCTTATCAAGGTACAAAACGCATAAAAAATATAAAGATACTGTGCTCCTGTCGAAGTATATCCCGGGTGGTTTTTAGTATTCCGATTGCCTCACGTACAACCGCATGCCTCATTGTCCAGAAGGCGCTGGGGCCTATTCCTAGGAGTTCGAGTCCACGGTCTACTTAAGTCATGCAACGCACTAGCAGAAATTATCGTATGCTTTATTGAATACATGTACTTGAGTTAGGGGTGATGTGGCGCCCATCGGATCAACTTGACGGTTAAACATCGAAGAAGGCGTTCGGGCTAGTTGGTATTTCGTAACGTTCATCTTAAGCGCACAAAAAAACACACGGACACAGAAGACAAGGACAAGCGCTACTTCCAGTTGGAAGTAGCGCTTGTCCTTGTCTTCTGTGTCCGTGTGTTTTTTGGTACGCTTGAGATGAAGGTTAAACCTCGAAGAAGTCAAGGTAGAGTGCAAACTTATTGACCGCTTCGCAGAGTTTTCTAAGTACGGCACTCCTGGCGAGTATGGTGAATGAATGAGCCTCATTTTTAAAACTTGCGTTTCCGCAAAACGGTATGAATTAAGAAGAAAATCGTCCCGGCCGTGTTCGAACTCTCTGCCATTGTTTTGGCAAGTAAAAATCGAAATGTCTATTTCAGGTTGAGTTCGCATGCCTTACGACCATTGTTCCCGTGATTTTATGTCGCTGTTCTTATCCTACCCTCGTTTCTAATGGTGAATTTAACAAAAAAACTGTTTCATTTTTTACGGCTGTTTCAGTGGAAGAAAAAACCGTAATTCCTGGTGGAAAAATTGCGTATTTAGTTTTAGCGTGAATTTTTTGACAGCACATTGCATATACGCATACGAAAAACTTACCAAAGCAGGCATCCAAGAGTCCAATGAGAATCAATACCAGCGGTTAAAATATCAATGTCCCGGTTATTGGAAATAATATTAGGTAGCACGCAAAAACATGTGTGCCAAAAGGCACATAGGTAAACCCAGTAGCGCCAGATTCAGTTCTTCGAAGTTAAGCGCAGAAAATACGGCAAAATGTGCTTTACTGAATGCGACACTCAAATCTTGAGATTTCGTTGACAAATTTTGAATAAGCGGAATACACTGATTCAAGAATTAAAAAAAAGCCTACTCTGTGCCTGCCTAGTATGTGTGAAATCTAAAACAACCAGGTAAATGAGTGAGTGGCGCCGTTACATTTTTCTTCTTATTTGCACAACTGTACCGCGGCAAGGGGATTGGGCGCACCAAACATGATTAAATATGACCAGACACGTTGTATGACAAGATGTACACTACCGACCGTCCACCGTATTGCTATGCAACCACCGTGCACCCATCCACCGTGTTGTTATGCAAATCTTGAAGTATGCAGGAAGTGGAACTCGCATCAGTTGACTTTTTATAAAGCTCCTGTGCCACGGTGTTCCACGCCGTGTGTTGTTGTCATCCCTCTGAAATTTTCCATAAATACATACACGCTTGTTTGTACCCGCACGCACACCTGCCGCATGATTGGAGTAACTTCAGTCCCCATACAATTCGGGGTACTTAAGAAATTGTAGGCAGCAGCGAGACCAGACAACTATGACATGATTTAGTACTTGTAACAGTTGACGAAAACGGACGCTTCACCTTTCGTGGTGACAAGCAAGAGCTGTTTCATGGGTTGTATATTCCAAGCAGCGGAGGTTGTGCTTCAGGTCCAGGAAATGCAACATTTCGGAGTACGGTAGATTCCATAGTAGCCGAGCGCACCTAATAGCCAAGTGTCATATGTGGCCCGTTAAACTCCAATTTACACGATTTCCTTAGAGCAGGTGTTGAAAGCTGCGTGCAGCAACTGGGTGGCGTGCGTAACAAATAGTGATCGAATAAAAGGACAGAATGTGCGAAAAATGTCCATCCTGTCGTTCAACGGGCCAATTTTAAGCAGACTACTGCCGGAAATGAACTAATCAACTATGCTTGGCTGGTAGGTAGTTTTTAACATGGAAAATTGTTCGGTAATTCAACTTGGAATGAAATCCTTTCTGTATTTCGTCTGTATTCCTGTAATCCTTTCTGTATCCTTTCAGTGACCTGTCAATTTCTTTAGAAGTCCCAAGACACTTCTCTACAAGCAGTCGTAAGTTCCGGGCAAAGTTGAGCTTCGTTCTGCAAATCGAGAATACCAAAATTGGCAGATATCAAGTGATTTCCGTAGATTTCTTTCTACTGCAAGTCTACAGACAACTTGCTTTAAACTCGTGGCAATATGTCACACACAGACCCTACACAAGGACGGCAAAGGTGTCGATGTCAGCAGCCATCGCTTCTACTAAGTCCAGCACTAATTTCGCGCAAAATTCTCTATCAAAGATAAAGACAATCACTCTATCACGGGGCTTGCGAGCTATCAATAGGATGGCATGACACAGAACCTTGACAGGACGATCGGAATTTTGGTTTCTAATGAAGGAGCTGAATGGGGTTGAGATTTTCGTCTCGTACGACGAAATTCCCGACCACATGGAGCCCAAGAATACCACGCTTACCGCAAATTTCGTGCCCGGCCTCGACGAACACTGCAGCGGCCATGACGAGCCCACAGAGGAACAGAACCTTCATCGCGGACGGCGAGAGACAAGCTCGGGGACAAGGGTTAAACGTCCAGCAAAGGGATCGCAGGCAAATTCGTGCTTGATGGACGTGCGTCGCTACTTATATACACATGCACGCGCTCCCTTGCAGGTGCCCTTGGAAGTCACGGGGAGAATCCCAAGCACCGCTTCTACCCTCAGTGACACTTTTTTTTCTTCTCCTCAATGAACCGTGAGGCCACTAGCAAAGCGCAGGCTGACAGGGTTCCACCCCAAAGCACAGCAGTAAAATAAAGGTGAAAGCACGAGGAAGGGAAAGCAAAATTGACAGGAATTGTTGCTCATGTGCGCTCTTTTGTTTTCATTGTTGGGCTGTCCGTGAGTCAGTGTCTATGTAGAGGAAAACTTTTTTTTTGTCTCGCCACGATACGCGCGTCTTTTTTGACCAGACAGTTGGCTTGTGTCTGCCAGGTCCCACTCCTAATATCTCTCACTCACACGAGATATTTCTCTCTATCACAATCTAATCATGCACTTTTACTGAGGTGTCATTAGCGGGCAGGGACGCACCCAGTGCGTGAGCTTACGCACCCCCTTGTCATTGCTGATCGCTCGGCCGAAGTGGCGTCGCACGCGCTCGCGTGCCGCGGCAGTCGCCAAGACCGAGAAGCATTAGGCCCACGCCATCCCCTCCCGCTTTCCGCTACGTGTCTGTGCCGAGCATCGCGTTTTGCGTCAACGTTATTTTCCCGTCAAGTCTTGGTTCTGTTCGCTGTCGTTGGCGGCTCAAATGGTGCTATAAGATGCAAAGTATAAAATAAAACCGCGGCGAATCTAAGCGAGCGCAGCGCGGCAGAACAAGGAAGAGCGTCGCGCTTGCCCTTGACCATGGAAGGCGGGACTGCTTACGTCGTTTGGGAAGTTTCGAAACCAGGGTATGAAGGCGAGCCGCCGGCAGCTAAGCCGCACTGAAGGAAAACGCTTGTTCGGACGCCCAACGCGCGTGTCAGCCACGGGGGTCACATCGGTCACGCAGGAGTGCTCCAATCGAAAGCTGCCTTTCCGTCGCACCTGGCGACGTGAATACGCGCGGCTGTCGAGCTTTGCGATGCCGGTACATTCGCTGTGAAGTAGTGCCTCGTTGAAAATACCGACAGACTTTTTAAATCGAAGTGTGCGGCCTTCGTACTATTTGGTATAACCACGAATTTGTTACTGCGGCTGCGACAGCGAGAAAAAACTCGAACACTATGAAATGACAAAAGCTTTCCCAAGGTCGGCGCATGTTGTTGACTCAAGATTGGGGAGGTGTATCGGATGAAACGCAAAAGACAAAAGGGAAACATTTTCCGGGCATTCGTACGATGTAGCATTGGTGGCAAAGCTGTGAAAAGGCTGGCTTGGGTTTTTACACAGGAAAATGAAGTTAGAATAATGTGCTTTTTGCAAATGCAACTTCAAGGTTAGCGGACGTCGCAAAACAGAAAAAGGGTGGAATCTAAATACTGAATGGGAGGCTTAGCGCAAAAAAGACGAGAACAGTGGCAAACGTGACAGGCGCTGTCACGTTTGCCACTGTCCTCGTCTTTTTTGCGCTAAGCCTCCCATTCAGTATGCACCAACTCGCCCAACAGCACGTTCTGTTAAAGTACTAGAATATTGACCAACAGAAACTTGTGACGAAATGTTTTCGGCTTTAGTTAAAACAGTGGAATGGACGCCAGACCAAAATAAACCCCGAGCAGTCCTTTAGCTTTTGAAAGTCCTCCGCACCTAAAAGCATTGATATTGGTCCACAGAAAAGCTGCCCCGGTACAATGCATGAAGGCTGGCCGGGGTCCCCGATTGGGACACAATGACCAGACGACTGGATTTTTTCGATGAGAACAATAAATACGAGAAGTTATTCTCTGCATGAGCATGTCCGCTTAGCAACATGTCGGCATAAGGGTGTACCCGCTAAACAGCGTGCTTAATAAGCAACAAGCGTGCTTGCGAGCCTATGCCTTGGTCGGTGTGTCAGCGTGCCTGGGGCTTGTAACGGTTCTCAAAAATTTGCAACGGCCAACATAGGCTCGAAGGAATTTGTGACAGAACACTGCAGCACAACGCAACGGCATCCAAAGGAATTGCAGACAAGCACTCAAAGCCAACCTACGTCTTCATTGGTCAACGCCACGGTCGACGTCACGGGACACCCACACATGGCAGCGCAATGACGAACGCAACAGTCCTCGCTAAGGTATATTGTGGAGGATCTAGGAGGTTGCCAAAGGGGCTGTGGCATCTGCCGCCGCGCTTAAATTGTCCCAACTGGTTACTGTAATATTGTACACCTGTGTTTTTTTTAGCGGCGAGGTTTGTGAAAGATCTGTTGCTTTTCCCCGGGACCCGTATTTGTATTGTTTAATAATACTTTTCTCCTCGCACGGAGCTTCATTCACCTAGGTGTATTATCGAACAAAATTATATGTATCGACTAGAATTCGTCCTTTAATTAATATCGCTCTTACGGGCAACCATATATGTACGCCGTCACTGATTACGTCGGGCTCCGCGAGTAGGCGGTGCTTGTCCGTGCTAAGAGCACGACATTTGTTTGATGTTCCAAACTGTCCCCCGGCGACCGTAGGAATGCCTCGACTACAATGTGAGTGCGAATAACGTATCTGTTTACACCACCGTTGAAAATCGGGTTGAAACTGGGCAGACGATGCACGCCGGAGATTTTTTTTCCTGCGCTGCGGCGCAGTGGCACAAGCCGCGGCATTACTGTGCCGAAGGGGCACGGACATGGCCGTTTCTAGTGTTTCCAAGCGAAGAAATTGGCAGCTAAACTTGTCAGTGAATACCATCTGTACAGCACAAGGCGCCAATCACCACACTCTAAGCGACAACACCAATGTATTAACGCCATTTTTGATGACAGGTGTGTAATTTTACTTACTTTAAAAAAAGCGAAGTAACTTTTATAACGATAGGCTCGAATTTCGCCAAACTAATCTATACTTTTCAAGTTAGGCCGGGAAATGTGAATAAAATTTCTAAATACTTCTCTTTGCGCTTTTTTCTTTATAGCCGCCTTCCGCGCTTTCTGACATCGACTGGGGGTTGTACGTACGTCGCGATTGAATTTTTCGTTCACTATTTTTTTTTTAAACAGGCTCTTAGTCGCTTGTTTCCTCAATTCATTCGTCATTTACCGCTATATATTATTCACAGCTACGTCTCACGGGTTGAATTAGTGTACGCCTTTGTTTTCATCTGCCAGCAAATCTCCCGCGTCATTAAACACTATTTGAAAAAAATTAATCCAACAATTTATTTACAGTTTAAGCTTGTTGCTACTTGCAGTACATAGACATATATGTAATCAAATAACCTTCGTTTTTAAATGTCACGCCGAAAAAACCAGTCCATCCAATTATTTACCGTTTAAGTTACATTTTAGACTATAGACATGTGCAGCATTGCTTCTCTGTTCTAGAGCTGTCGCTGGTCTTTTGTGTTTCTCGCTTGTATATGAGAGAAGGAAAGAGCAAGAAAAAAACAAGGTTCATGCCGCTTTTTAGTCATCAACGATATGGAGTACAATGGGAGGTTGAGAGGTATAACTCCTGCATAATACTCCCTCCCCGGTAATGAGTGGTGGCTAACCCACCATTGCCTTTGTTATGTTGTGCGGTGATGATGGTCCAGTCCGGCTGCTTAACAATATTATAGTGTCATCGCGTGCCACCATCACTGCGTTCCTCCTCACCAACGCAAAGAGCAGTTTGAGGAGCGCGGGTAAGCCGCCACTAGTGCCCTAAGCAAGCAACCTCGTGAGGTCAAACTCAACTTCAAATGGACCTCACCCTATGAGGTGTGGTTGAGGTGCGGCCTGGAGTCGCGTCCTCACTGTGAATGAATGAGGCCTGACATTTTGACCTCAACCTGAGCGTATACGATTTTGAAAACTAGTTAGGTTGAGGCTGCAGCTGAGGCTAAAGGAAGGTATTGGAGCGACACGTTTGCTATTTGCGGTAAAGTTCGCTGTGTGGTGACTTGTACAGTGTATGACAAAATGCAACGCATCCTTAAGCTAGAACGCCTCTTGGTTTGTGTGACAATGTTTTCGCTATTTCTGCACGACACAGTAGTTCAAATACAGCAAACTCTCCCGAACTCGAACTCGCATATTTCTAACTATCCACCGCAGTGCCTTCGGCACATTATAATGTGGAAACGTGGGTTCATTCATTCATATCTCGAAATATCGGTTAAGTCGACAAGTCTTTTCGCCGTGCATTTACTTCCTATAGATGCTATTTATTTGCTCCCATTCATCTCAAAACGGTTTTTTTTTTCGGGGAACCACGGATATCTCGAAATGTCTACAAAGAGGACAGAGGACACAAGGCAATGTCAGCTACAGGCAGCTGATAAGGTCTTCGTGCGAACGCTTAGCTCGAAGATGTGAGAAGAGGTGCCCAAGGCGCCTGGCTGCGCTAGCGTCCCGCGAAAGACGACGAAATCACTTTTGAGGAGTACGCGCTGTAGGAGGCCGCCGTCTCCGTTACCTGAGTGCTGTGCCACGCTGACATCGCTGAGATGGCTGTGGACGACGCAACTGATCATGCGGACGACGAGTAGCCTAGAGAAGTGTATACAACGGCAGAAACAAGCGTGGCGGTGCCCCAGCACGTACGATCGCTTGCAGCCGCCGACGGACAATCTCCAAGGGCGATAGCGCTGGGGCTGAGCCACCACCGTTGGGTGCTGGTCACGCGCCGCCAACATGCGGCGCCAGCCACAAGCAAATAAACGGGGACCCCAGTTTGGGTTCCGGCCGAAAGCGTTCGTACGTGTCCCGCCTCGTCTCTCCTCGGCTATATCGCGACACAAGAAACATGCTGCGCTTGCTTCGCAATAAGGCAGAATGTAGCGGGGGGGACCAACGATTGATTCGACGCACTGAGGAGCTCGAGAACGGTTCTGTAGGAACAATTGCGAACGCGAAACAGGCGAGCATCATGCAGTTTTTTCTGTCGAAATAATAAAAGTACGATTTTCTTGCGGATTATTATGCCAATTTACTACGAAAGCTCCCCTGTGAGGTGGCGCTTTTGTTACCAGCAGTAGCTCTGATTTCAGCGACGCGGCCACAGATTTCCGTCATTTCGCTTAACTCGAAACTCCGCTTATATCGAAATTTCAAACGGATTTTACGGCTTCGACTCAACAAGGTATTACTTTATACGTACGTGCGTGCATAAATACATACATACATACATACATACATGCATGCATACATACATACACACATATACATACATACATACATACGTACGTACGTACGTACATACACACATACATACATACATACATACATACATACATACATACATACATACATACGTACGTACGTACGTACGTACACATACATACATACATACATACATACATACATACATACATACATACATACATACATACATACATACATACATACAACGCTATATTGACGATATTGACGTACTGCTCCAGGAACCACGCTTGGGGCAATGTACAGGTGCCGTCAGAAGTAATTGGAGCACGGGAGCTGTGGCCGAACCGCATAGGAGCGCCGTGTAGCTACAACAGCGGTAAACGAAAGGAGCAGAACACGCATGCGCGCCTGTCGACGGTGTTAGCCCATCTATACTTTTCAACCCACTCTTAACGCGGCTTCGAGTATTATTCGCAGCATACTGGTCTCAGCGATGGCGCTGATAGCACTGGCGGTATCTGTCAGCGCGCTCACACGTTTTCAGCGCTCGCGAGCTGCTGGAGAAGCCTCGCAGCCGCAGGGATCTGAAGTGACAATTTTTGTTTTCTAATATTTTTAGGTGGGTCTGCTATCAGCGCCATCGTCGAGACCAGTATACTGCGAACAACGCTCAAAACCGAGTTAAAAGAATTCGTGGGTTCAGAAGTATAGATGGGCTATCGGCGTCGCCAGGCGCGCATGCGTGTTCTGCTCCTTTAGTTTACCGCCGGAACAGCTGCATGGCGCTCCAATGCGGTTCGGCCGCAGCTCCCGTGCGGCCGAAGTATTATCCCTAGCTTTTAAGTATTAGCTTTTAAGTATTATCCCTACTTATAAGAATATGATTTTCAGACTACCCCTGATTGATGTCCCGTATAATTATTGCGTAACGACTGTTAATAGCATGACGGTAATTTTATCCATATTTGAAGGGGGCCGTACTGTACAACATGAGAAGCTACGGCGGTGGACTGAACATCTTCTTGGGAAGGAAGGGGGAATGTTTTGTACTTCACAGCGTCTAAAATTGGGTATATAGCCTTAATAAATCATAGATGTAATCAAATAATATACCCCCATTCCACACCGTTTCAACTGCATACAGAAAACGGAGAGTGTGCATCACGTCATCGATGAGTGTTGGAAACATGTCTAGCGCCCGCATAACTGTGCAAGCATGAACCGGGCCGCCGCCCGACCAATCTTGGGCCCGTCCCCCACCATTCCGGAAGTCTTGGTTCCCTCTCTTACGATGTGTAACGACCGCATGGCGACGAAGACACTACACTCGAATCGGTGTTGCGGAAGGGTGAATGCCGTTTTGAAGTAACATCGCAATGTGCATGATGTCCAATCGACAATTTACTGGATCAAAGTGTACCCGTGGCTGGACCGTAAATGTTTTAGTTTGACTTGAGATTTTTTTATGGCCGTTTTTTGTGGATTCGCATGCGAATTTAAATGCACACTACAGCACGCTTTGAGCAGTGCAAATAAACCTGCGGGACGTTTGGATTACACTTCCAGGAGTGCCTGCGCCAAATATTGCACGTGCACGTGAAGCGGTGAAGACGCAAATCGCTGTGAAAGATGCGGGAAAACGAACCGCGCTCTCTTCCGTTTCCCTCATTATGCACCGCCTTGACTACGTTATTACAGCGGTGGCTATCCTATTGGCTGTTACTGGTCGACGCCATGGTTTATTTCTCGCATTTCCGGTGACGATCCGCCGTCGTCGGCGTTGTCACCAACCTCTGCTATGCTTGAACCTCTACGAACAGCTTTGGCGTTTGTGTGTGTGTTTCGCGCTCGCGCGGAGTTGTAGTGACGATCTCAACACTGCCCTTTTAACCAGACCACTAGGAAACAGGCGTTTACTGGTTCAAACCCCCCTACCAGCCTGAGCGGGCGCTTTTGAGCAGGCACCAATGCCTACTTTGTTCCGCCCCACACCGGAAATAGACGGTTCCACGTCGCGGTGAAAAAGAGCAAACTTGCTGGCCTGCGAAATATAGACGGCCGCCAACCCCTCCGCCCCCCCCCCCCCCTCCTCCCATTAAGGAGAGAGCGCGCAGCCTTCGCTGCGTAGCAATGCGTTCAACACTTGCTATACTCGGTTACAACTCAAGAACGGCACCACCTCATGTAGTGTATCACTCCGCCAAAGCGCCGGACCCGTGACGTCACTGCGCGCGCGTTTTGAAAGGGGTTTGCTATGAATGCGTGATATCGTCTGCCTTGTCTCACGCAGTTTGTTTGTCGTCACTGGAGTCGTTTATAAGCATATTAGGTCCAAAAAAATCACGGAAACGGCTCACGCCATGTTCAAAATATTCCCAGTAACGCCCTAGTTGCGCCGCGCGTAGAAACATCCGGCTACGGTGATTAGGCACAGCGGCAACTTCCGGTGCCGTTCTTAAGTTGTCACCGAGTATAGTCTAGAGGATGTTACGCGTAGTCCCAAGGTCGAGTAGTTGAAATGGAACGCTTTCGCGCGATTTTTAATCTCGCGTACCTCTGGCGACACTGAACGGCCTTTTATAATTCTTGCGGGAGGACATTCTTTGTGCAATGGACTTCACTCCAGAATGCATTCCAAATAGTCGGCGGTAAGTGCTGGAGGGTCTAATTTGAGCGTTCGTTGGTCTTGATCGGGTTGCAGACTTACGCATTTTAAAATTATTCAGCCAGATCTCTGTCAGACAGAAATTTGCGTGTGTACCCTGGTAATACGAAAGGTCCTTCCACGTTTTATTGCTTTGTTTGAACTTGCCACTGGCTCTAATAGAACCTATACACTAATAGGAGTCGTATTAGCTTATTGCCACTAATAGACACCCATGGACCTATTAGACTAATACACACTAATTGCCAATAATACATGTTTTAGTGGCAATGAGCTAATACGGCTATTAGTTATTGTATAATAATTTTACCTTGGGGTCACATATGTATGCATAAAATTGAGATACATCCAAAAGGTGCATCTGTGTGTGTGTGGAATCAGCATCGTGAGCTGCAGATGGTACAAGCAGAAGAATTAAGTATATCAGAAATCCGCTTAAGTTCCCATACTATCCGAATGAAACAAACATGCTCATGTGACCTCAGAAAATGCTGACAATTTCTCGGTCAACTGAAATTATTATTGTTTGAAATTTGTGGCTGATTGAAATTTGTATCGTGAAATAATGAATTAAAGTGTTTAGTGATTGTTATGAACGTACTGATTTTTTACTGGATTATACTTGGTCTATTGCGCCCCCTTCCCCCGACTGGAGTAGAGGCTAGTTCAGCGTTTTATGCTGAAATTAAGGAGGGGTTTTGACATGTTGTAAATACTTATCGATTGCAATACTTTAATCCAAACTGTTCGAAGGAGTGGACATTTTATAAAACGTTGGGCAATCCCACTCCGTTCATATGTGGTATTCAAGACTGCTGAGCTACTCTAGATGGGTATGTGCTGTTCTGCTAGTATGCGGAAATGACTGAAAGGTGTAGTAATCGTAGAAATTGCTCATTGATAGTAATGATTGATTGATGACTAAATTTATTTTCGCGATATTAGTCGTTTTACAAAGCCAATTAGGCAATCCATTGTGTCGTTGTCCCGCTCTGGTCACGTGATATGAGGAAGGAGGCTTTACCAACATTGATTTCATTAATTAGGAGGTTTAGCGAGCCGACGCTACACAGGCGATGAGGCGTGTCGTAGTGAAGGGCTCTGGATTAATTTTGAACCCCTGGGGATCTTTAACGGGCTCCGAAATCCCGAGAATACGGACGGTTTCGCTTTTCGCCTCCATCAGAAAAGCGGCCACCATGGCCGGGAATCGAACCCGCGTTTATCAACAACGCGTAAACCTAGGAATTCACCATGTCTTTATAGGACGACCGAAACATTTACCTCGAAGGCATACCATCCAGAAGTGTCACGTTTAGCTTGTTGGCCCGTCCTGTGTGACCACTACGACAACTACAAGGATAAAGAAAGTTAAAGCTCACTAATGAACCTGGACACCAAGAGAGAGAGAGAGAGAGAGAGAGAGAGAGAGAGAGAGAGAGAGAGAGAGAGAGAGCTTTTATCTGAGCAGGATGACTACCCGTCAAGTGGGAGAATTTTCTGATGTGGGACGTCTTGATGTCCATTTGCGTTCTAGAAGTGAGCCTGCCGGCCTGGTAGTGCGGTATAACTAGTGTGAGTTCTAGATGGAGGGAAAAAAGTAGGCTCCCGGCGTTATGCTGCCGTGCGATACTGCTTTCAATTGAATAGTGTATACAATGGTAGATAGCGTTGGGGGGGGGGGGGGGGGGTCCAGGGTTTGAGGGTCGATGTGTAAAGAGAAGGCATAGGGACGAGGTGTGAAATCTCTGTAGCGGGTTTATTTCGGGCAGCACCAGATTAGGTGCTGAAGGGGATTAAGATGATCCAATTTAGCGTCACGCCCAATTTGTAGCGAATGTATGAAACTTTAGATTTAAGTTCTAGGCCCCATTCTAGCCGGGAGCCTGTACTATGAGGTGCGCTCTAGTGGAACATTGAGGAATACTTTATGCCATCTGGGGATCTTTAACGTCAGCCGAAGAATTGACGGGGGGGGGGGGGGGATTTTTTTTTATTTTTTTTAGTCCCCTCATCAAAACAGCTGCCGTGGTCGGCACACCCGGCTCGCGTAAAGTTGGCAATTCCTTATCCACTGGGCTGCTACGGAGAGTGCACGCAAAGTTATGTGCCATCGTAATTTCCCGTTTACAGGCGGCAGTATCATCGCATCTCCTTCTGAAGCTCCACTCAAAGATTGCGCTGTGGTAATGAGCTAGCTCGTTCCGAGTATTAAGAGCAGGGACGACACCAATATCTCTCAAGGGTGCAAGGATTTAGTCGATGAAGACGTGTTCACTTTGGTATACGGACGCTGCGGTCTGCCGACACGTCCTCACTGAAAGGAGCCGCTTCAAAATAATTAAAGCCGAAAGCAAGGGCTCCAAATATGCCCTTATTTAAGCTGTAAATTTTGTGGAGATGGAGTTGAGTTAGACTTGAGTTCTTGCTTGAGTTCTTTTCTTACTTTTTGCTAAAAGTTATTTATTCGCACAAGAGCGTCGTTACACGAGCTTACCATATACTTCTTTTAATATTCCGGTCGTCTTTCAAACAGCTCCGTTCTGGCGTGTGGTATACGGCGAACCTTCTCGCTGTTTCCTCAGTGAAAGACGGCGGCAGTTTCTCGACTTTCATTTCAACGCGACGCATGGTTGAAAGGTACAATAAAGCGATTCCCAGCTACTTGGCGTAGGGATTACGCGTGTATGCTCTTCGAATAAGAACACAAGAATAAAAAGTCCCCCCCCCCCCCTCCCCTTAAGGAACGGATCGAAAAAAACCTACGCAACCACCTCGGTATGGTCCAAAGCGGGACTTTATGCTGTTGACTTAATTTGCGTGACCGTCGAATGCCAGTGTGGGTGCCGTCGGGTATAATGCTGTAGCGTTATAGGAATGAATACGCAGACGTCATTACCTTCTGTTCAGTGCCAGCCATTCTCAGAACCCGGCTTTAGACCTCGTCACTTTCCTCGCTATGCCGTGGACGCAAGCAAACGCGGAAAAAGAAAAACGGACGGGAAGATATCCATGCCAAGAGAGCTGAAAGTAACGTTGAATAAGCAGCCAGCCGACGCCGTTACATGAAGAGCCCAAGGGCGTTTGGACGGGAGCTATAGAGAGCCAGGAACGTGTTATGGCGTCCCAAATGATCGCTTATCGCGAAGACACCTTGGGGCGTTCGAAGCGAATGATCGGTGGCTTTTAGAGTTTCCAGTGAACTACCAAAGGTCACGTATTTCGCTGCTCTGCTGTAAGCGAGCTTTAATGACCGCGTATGGGTCCATCCCTATTCGCACGTTCACGTGTAAAATACACGAAACAAGAAAACTTGCTGTACCACTCAGATTTTTCGTCATATATGTTTTCCGTGCTTTTGTGCGGGTCTACTCAAATTTGATAGAGCAATTGCAATTAAGTGGTTTATTCATTTGTTCCCTTAGTTCATTCATTCATTCATTGAGTAAATGAGCGAGTTAGTGAGTCTCGAATCCTCACTAGTACTCAGTAATTAAAAATATGTAGTCAAATGCAATTTCACTGTTGTACATATGAGGCCTTTCTTTCCGAAATAAGCCAGATCCAGCAACCGAAACTAATTCAGACAAAACTGCAGTGACAAGAAACACTCGGCAACTATCCCCTAAAAAAATGGATGGCAGGAAAATAGCGGAAATAAATCCCTGCAAACGTGTACGCAGATCATGGTTCGTATCGAAAATGAGCCAGATCCTGCTGTTTCACGGATCAAAATGAGCAAAATCCATTTGCCCAATGGGAGTTTGCTTTTGGCTTGTCTGTACAGACTGTTTCGTGGGTGTTTTCAGAAGTTTTTTCTTTGCTTTTCGGAGCTGGCTTATCATGAATTCAAAACGGCAATTAGGAGATTCGGCGAAAGATGTTTCCCTAGATTTTAAGGGCTACGTGAACGGAAGATGAAGGAAACGAAATGAAAATGAGAGATGTGAAACAATGATTTTATCTCGCCTCTCCCGTTCCTACGGAGTAACTCTATATTTATGTTTTACTCCCATATTTACACAAACGAGCCGCCGCTTACAAGTCCTGGCAAATCTCAAATCCCCCCCCCCCCCTTCCCCGCTGAGAGCACGAACCACTAAGAAGAAGGTATGACCAACGTTCTTGTGAAGCGTTTTAGAAATTCATGGCAAGGCAATGAAGAGCTTGCTTACATCGTGAGTGCCTTCAGGCGTGCCCAAGAATATTACCTTAGGGAAGAATTCGAAAAGTACGGTTAAACGGGCTAAGAGGACTCGCCTGCTATCCCTGTATATGACTACTGTTCTTGAAGCTATTTCGCGTATGGTTCATGCCTTTTCCAGCGACACTCAATCGCACCATTCTTGAAAGTCAATTTAAATAAAGTTTTCATGTGAGTAGCGCATCAGCTTGATTGTTTGAATTCAATATGAGCCAAATCAAAACTTACCACCCCAATATTGCTGAAATTCACCGCATAATTTTTAACTACTGGTGGCCATAAACTTCCCCTAGGTGACATGTAAAATATATCATATAATAGCTTTGACAGCGCTGCACTTAGGTCCGGTAACAAACTTCCGCTTTTTTATCAAATTCGCAGTTGGTGGATCTGGCTCGTTTTGAAAAAAAAAAACGCCTCATATTATGTTCTCTACAACGGAAACAAACAAATCAAGTATGCATAGCCGTCTCGTTGTGGCGAATATAACTCCCATTAACGCTCCATATCTGAGGAAATATTTCGTGTATAACTGATACATCTAATTTCATGAAGCCGCATGAATTTAAATTACAATCCATGCGTTGCTTTATCGACAGTAATCCCCGCGATATCAGCTCAAAAAATACGGCTGATCTTGCTTCTTCGGATAGCTTATTTGCCTAAAACCTACCAAACTCAACTGTTCCGTAGGTAACACTGTTCCGCCTTCGCCGCCGCGGAGGTATCCTTGGCGCATGGAGGGTGCACCATGCATGCGTGCGTTTCAACAGGTGGCACCCGTTATTAAAGAAAAATTGTGCTCTGCATAACACTTAGAAGGACTGCAAGTTGGGCGTGTTGGTAAATGTTCGTGTTGGGAAAAGCGCGAACAATACTTGGAGAAAGAAGAAGGAGGACGGAGTGCTGCAATCAACTGAATCGTTTAATCGCGAACACACATACACATATATATACAATGAAAGCCACCGTCATCACATTAGGTACACGCAATCGGAACACCGAACGGAACGTGCGGTCGTCGTGGTTGAGATTGGGCTTATCATCACTCTGCGTGTGCGGCATGTCTTAAATAGTGCATACCACTATTTGAAACATGCTTATTTTAACAACTGAGAGCAAGGATATCAACGACGTTCTCCGTAATTAGCCTTTTGCCGTAAAGGAACGTCGCTCGTGTTGCTTTCTCTTTTCCTTTTTCCGGGTCGTTTTTTAAAGCATGGATTCGTGCAAGAGAGACAGTTGTCATCAGATAAATGTCAGTTCAGCTTTGTCTAAATGGCTGTGTGAGTTATAACTAAATAAAAACTGCCACGACCATTCGCAAAACAATTCAGCTGTTCTAATTGCCGTTCCCGTCGGAAGCCTTTTGCCTGTGGAGATAAAAAGCAAGGGGAATTTGCAATTGCTGAATAAAAGACGAAGAACTGCTGTTTTTTTTTCTTTCTTGAGTTCTGAGCAAGGTTCTAAACTTTGTAAAAGAATAAGAAAACAAAATTGCTGAATTGTTTAATTGCCCAGTTAGTAACGGTATGCTTTAGCGGAACTAGAAAGTAAGTAGGTGCTTCTCTTGGTTCAAGTAAGTAAGCATCACGATAAAATGCAGCCTCACGTCTTTTTGGTTCGTTTTGCAGCGACATTTTGTTTTTTGTTGGCGCTGCCAGGGAACCCATCTCCATGACACCGTGCTCGTTCGCGGAAGCGCCCTAAATTCTGTCTGTCGCCAAGGGGGGGCGTGACGTGACCTAACCTATTATGCCTTTCGACGAGGTCTCGAAAGAATCAGCCGAGAGTGCCGGTTACGAATTCCGGCAGCGACGGTCCCTGAATTCTGCTGAACTACTAGCACTTCCAAGACAAGGGATACTGTTTACGGCGTGTGAACGCAGTACAACCCTCGACGTGGTTTCCGTTCACCCTCATGTCGGCTATTGAAAAACTTGCGACCAAGGATGTCACTCACCAACACGGGAGTTGCGGCGAAGGGACAATGTGCAGACACTTTCTGATATCGATGGTTTATCCAAATGTGAGCATTTGAAAAGAAACCGGTGCCTGCACGGTGTTGCCAGCGCGCTTTCCCACTACGCCTATCCCTTTACCGTGGGGATATCACTCCCGAGTAATCTGTTTCCAGACGATGTCTGCGTTTTATACACCGGCGCCGTGCGCACAAGGTCATGTAGAGTAATTGTGTGGACCAGCCTCACTGACCCAACCTTAGAAGGCCGTTTTCCCAACAACGTTACAACAAGCACATCGACTCTTTTGAAGTTGCAGGATTTTTACGACGCCCTACAGTATAGAGTTACATCCCATCTACCTTTTTTTTTAAAGATATTTTGTTCGCACGGACTCCACGATGGTCATCCGTGTCCTCAAGCAGGTTGCCCAGTCGCCATCCTCACCATCCAACGCATCTAACAGCTTCACAGACAAATATCACCGAAGGTACGTGCCTGCCCATACCGATTTTTCGGGTCTAGCACCACCCGCCCTGGTGACGCATGAGCAACACGAACACTTTCAAAGGAGGACCTCAGGCACCGAGCACGAGCCCTTACACTTGCAGGTTCGGTTCCCCTCTTCTGGACTGACCTAGGCGGAGGAGGTTCTCGTACAGAGGATCCTACTGAG
This sequence comes from Haemaphysalis longicornis, assembly GCF_048455015.1. Taxonomy (NCBI): domain Eukaryota; kingdom Metazoa; phylum Arthropoda; class Arachnida; order Ixodida; family Ixodidae; genus Haemaphysalis; species Haemaphysalis longicornis. The sequence goes on from NW_027526203.1 coordinate 250,289,643, forward strand.
TGGTCCTCACTCCGGCGCGCTCGAACGGCGAAAGAGGGGACTGTGAAATCCCCAACGTGCTCCTCCGCTGCAACTTTGGCAGACTTTTACCGTCTTCGATTTTTTTCAGCTTTCCT